>NW_012114252.1:20977727-20993391 GCF_000951035.1 Colobus angolensis palliatus | reverse complement strand
TGGGACTACAGGCGCCGCCACCTCGCCCGGCTAGTTTTTTGTATTTTTTAGTAGAGACGCGGTTTCATCGTGTTAGCCAGGATGGTCTCGATCTCCCGACCTTGTGATCCGCCCGTCTTGGCCTCCCAAAGTGCTGGGACTACAGGCTTGAGCCACCGCGCCCGGCCTTATATGGCTTTTTAAGTGGATGTGACTCTTGGTTCTTTTCTTCCAACACTAGATTCACTCTAGAAAATGACATAGAGTGCATCGCATAGAAGTGGGTAAAATCCTAATTGCAGAGGAAGTTTTTCTTAGTAAAGTGCTGTATTTTAAAAATAAATGGTTAGATCTCTCACAGAGTAATCATCCCTGACGTTCTGGAAAGAGCTTGCAGTCTCTCCAGTTGAACTGAGCTTCACTGATGACACTGAAGTGTAATTCAGCTGGAGAGCAAGTTCCCAAATGGAGAAGAAGAAAGGCAGTCCCTCTGGGTGGGTTTGTGTTTTTCAGCTGAGTGTGGGGATTGTGAACAACGGATACGTCCTCGTGCGGAACACAGGGCCTCTGTTCCTTAGGAGTTACAGATGTGGGGAGAATTCGTCCATCTTTCACCCAATTATCTATTGTTTGTCTTCAAAAGGTTTCTCTTTTCTCTTTTCCTTTTGTTAACTTGAGGTAAAAGTGCCTCTTGTCGGCCAGGCGCGGTGGCTCACACCTGTAATCCCAGAACTCTGGGAGACCGAGGTGGACCTATTACTTAAGGTCAGGATTCCAGACCAGCCTGGCCAACGTGATGAAGCCCTGTCTCTACTGAAAATACAAAAATTAGCTGGGCATGGTGGTGCGTGCCTGTAGTCCCAGCTACTCTGGAGGCTGAGGCAGGAGAATCACCTGAACCTGGGAGGTGGAGGTTGCAGTGAGCTGAGATTGCACCACTTCACTCCAGCCTGGGCGACAGAGCCAGACTCTGTCAACAAGAACAAAAAGTGCCTCTTGTCGATGATTAGGGTCATAACATCAGACCTGTTTAAATAATTTAGTCATTCAACTGCCTTAAACTAAAAAAGACAGAATCCCTTAGGACCTGGGTTAAGGCCCTGGACAGCTAATAGGAAGCTGTCTCGGATGTCTCGGCATTGCTATGTTACCCTTTTGGGTTTACATCTGACATCAATCACCTTTTCACTTTTTTTTTTTTTTTTGATGGCTCTGAAGTTAGCTTATCCCTTACTATAGCATGGTCCAGACACTTAAAGTTCTCAGGGGCTACTCTGAATTCTTCAGCTACTCTGGTAACAAAACCATGAGTGTGCCTTTGAGTGAAGGGCTTTCCACCCTACCTCCCTGCACTTGGGAGAACTTCCTCCGTCTCTGCTGTCCACACTGCAGGAGTAGACCCTGCAATGGAGGGACACCTGGAGGCTTTGCCATCAGCACCCTGCCTGATGCAGGCGACGTGGACTCACAGAACACGGGCAGGGGGTCAGCTCTGTTGGGCATCGCCGTGCACTGCTGCTGGGTAGGGACCCGCTTGCCATCTGCCCTGTCTTTTGCCTGCAGCATCCCTCACTGTTGCAGAGGACCTGGTGCAGACATGTGGACATCTTCCTACCCTCTTTTGTACAATGTCTTTGGTTCCATCTCTTTAACTGCAGTGATCAGCTCACTCCTTGCCTTGCTTCTTGACTGATTTGCAAGTCCCAAGATCCTCCAGGGTGTGCCTTGGGAGGGGATGTGTATCAGGAAGGACTTTGAGGGGCTTCAAGGGACAAAGAAAGAAGGATGCTGGTGTCAGCATGGCAGCCGGGCATGCTCCTCGTCAGAGGCAGGGTCCAACCTCGGGTTCAGGTTTGGGGCTGCCCTGGCCTCTCCCTGCTCCTCGCTCTCTGCCCTCGTGGTATAAACACCTGTTTTCTTTCTAAGCCCCAGGCTTCACCAGGGTGTCCCTGAACTCACAGGACACCTCTTCAGTTTTCCTTTAAGACTTTGGGTCCTTAGGGTGTGGGCCATTTCTTTCAGAAATCTTTAGGTCTTTATAACCCAGTAATCAAGATGCTTTTCCTCTGGGTTCCTCAGTCTGAGAACATCTTAGAAATGTGAGTTCTCTGACCACAGCCCAGGGCTGCTGAAGCAGCGCTGGGTGGAGCTGGGCTGCCTCTGTTTTAAGGTCAGCTGGGAGCCTCTGCCCCGGGCCAATACCTGGGTTTTTCTCACCAATGGTCCCTGGTCCCATCCCCCAGGCTGGGGGCCCTGTCTATCCATCCGTCTACATCGGCTCCCTCACCAGACATCTTTGCTCTTGTTCCAAGCAGGGCAGGTGTGCTCAGCAGGGGAACCCAGCAACTTCGCTCCCTCAGCCTCACTTATTTCCAGTGTTCGAGATGCGCATCGTCCGCATGATGTTTGCCCAGGCTGTGTTCCTGTTTCTGCTTCTCTATCCATGGGCCCTCAGCAAATTCCTTCCAGGAGGCCTGGCTTCCCCTAGTTCTAAGCATCACCGCGTCTACGGTGCTTTTGAAAACATTCACAAAGCATAACAGAGTGAGAGAAGGGTCCTCTCCTCACACAAGTCCCAGGTTTCTAGGATTTGAAAGACTTATGTTAAGAAGGCTTTAAAATAGTTATATATTTTCCTCTTTTTGTTCTTCTACCTCCCCTCCAAATGTAGGCAATTCCTTCTTTATTCTTCCCCATAGTTTATTTTTATTTTCATTTTTTTGAGTCGGAGTCTTGCTCTGCCACCCAGCCTGGAGTGCAGTGGCGCGATCTCGGCTCCGAATGAAGGAAATGAATGAAGGAAAGGAAAAGCATGAAGGGAAGATTATGCTTATCTACATGGATATCTCTGTTTAATAAGGAGAATAACAGCTACCAGATATGAATTGCTGGATAGTGGAAAGTCACAGGACTCAAACAGCTTTCCTAACGGCTTGCTAACTGCAACTTCTGTCTTCCGGATTCAAGCGATTCTCCTGCCTCAGCCTCCAGAGTAACTGGTATTATAGGTGCGCCTTGGTGATCCGCCCGCCTTGGCCTTCCAAAGTTCTGGGATTACGGGTGTGAGCCACTGCACCTGGCCCTTCCCCATAGTTTAATATTTTAGGCTTAGGTTTTTCTTTTAACAGTTCAAATTCCCCTTGCTAAGCCCTGTGAATAGTCCTTTGCAGACGGAATAAGGAACTATTCCAAAGTACTTGCTGGCCGGACACAGTGGTGGACAACTGTAATCCCAGTACTTTGGGAGACCGGGGCAGGAAGATCTCTTGAGCCCAGGAGTTCGAGACCAGCCTGGGTAACATGATGAAATCTCGTCTTTACAACAATACAAAACTTAGCCAGGTGTGGTGGTGCACACCTGTAGTCCACCCCACTTGTGAGGCTGAGGTGGGAGGATGGTTTCAGCCTGGGAGGCAGAGGTTTCAGAGAGCGGAGATCATACCTCTGCACTCCAGCCTGGCCATAGAGCCAGACCTTGTTTCAATAACAGCAAAAAAAATTGTTTAGAGCTGCGGTTTCACTGTGTTGCCCAGGCTGGAGTGCAGTGGCTATTCACTGGCATGATCATAACTCACTGCAGCCGAACTCCTGGGCTCAAGCAATCCTTTCATCTCAGCCTCCAGAGTAGCTCAGGCCACCACGCCGGGCTGAATGTTTTTAACATTATACCTACAGGTCTTTTCTAAGTTGTGCAAATTCATCCACTGTTACCTCCTTGACTTGCTTGTCTTACCAGTACTGCAGCCGCTGGCTAGAGCATCAGATTGTCTCTGACCGAGGAGAGAAGAGAAGATGGTTTGTCTTCTCTGTGAAAGCATTGCCTTTTCTGGTGTTTTGTGGATGTGCCCACGTTGAAATATTTCACTCCTTACTTTTTTTTTTGAGACGGAGTCTAACTCTGTCTTACCCAGGCTGGAGTGCAGTGGCGTGATCTCAGCTTAGTCAGCCTCTGCCTCCCGCGTTCAAGTGATTCTCCTGTCTCAGCCTCCTGAGTAGCTGGGACTACAGCCACCCACAACTACGCCTGGCTAATTTTTGTATTTTTAGTAGAGACGGGTTTCACCATGTTGGCCAGGCTGGTCTTGAACTCCTGACCTCAGATGATCCACCAACCTTGGCCTCCCAAAGTGCTGGGATTACAGGCGTGAGCCAAGGTGCTCGAACACTTCTTCCTTTTTATATCTCTTGATTTTGTATTCCTCACTGACTCTAGCTCGAGTTTTCAGACTCATTCAGTCCACAGATATTTATTGAGCATAACCGCGTGCTGAGAACGTTGTACACCCCCTCTCCCTTTTCCCTGACTTCAGCCCCTGGCAGTGTGGACCACACGCAATGCCTATTATGTCTCGATGCTTGTATCCACACATCTGTCTCATGATGCATATGGGTCTTTATGTTTGATTTCCCCCAAATGGACGGCCACCTCCTTGGGAACCAGAACAGAGGCCTCTTTTCCCCCTAGTGTGCCTGCGCTGCCACAACAAAGCATCTAGACCTGGTAGCTTTGAAGCATCTACGTTGTTGTCTGGGGTATATACCCTGGGGTTCGTTGTCACACACCAGGAAAATTTAGGACATGGACGCACAGGGGGAGTTTAGGAGGGGAAGTTTAATAGGCAGAAGAGAAAGAGAAACAGTTCTCTCCATAGAGAAAGGGGTCTCCAATCGGAAAAGACTGGCTGGTGGTAAATGCACTGGTTTTAGAGTCCAGTTTGAGGAGGCAGTGTCTGATTTACACAGGGCTCACAAAATGGTTTGATCACGTATGGCGTTTACATAGCATACCAGGAAGGCTGGTCACCCTACCCTAATCTTATTATGCAAATAGGCTTTCCAGTTGATGGGCGATCGGTGCCATTTTGTCTGCTCCTTTACATTACACGTGGCTGGCAGAGAAGGGAAGATGGAGCCGCCATCTTCAACATTTCTACTCCCTAGTTCCTGCTAGCATTCACCCGTGCACGCTCCCAGCCTGCTTGTCTATGTCTGCAGCTCCACTTTACAGGCTGCTCTTTATTAGAAAATGATTTGGGGCTGCTTTTCATTAAAAAGAAAAGCCTTATTGAGGACTCTCATACCCTTACTATCTGCCAAAGTGATTTCTTAACTCTTTTTTTTTTTTTTTTTGTTTTGTTTTGTTTTGTTTTTGAGACAGAGTCTCGCTCTGCCGCCCAGGCTGGAGTGCAGTGGCCGGATCTCAGCTCACT
The DNA here is from genome assembly GCF_000951035.1 of Colobus angolensis palliatus. Classification (NCBI taxonomy): domain Eukaryota; kingdom Metazoa; phylum Chordata; class Mammalia; order Primates; family Cercopithecidae; genus Colobus; species Colobus angolensis. The sequence goes on along the minus strand of NW_012114252.1, from coordinate 20,988,202 downwards.
GCAAGCTCCGCCTCCCGGGTTTACGCCATTCTCCTGCCTCAGCCTCCGGAGTAGCTGGGACTACAGGCGCCCGCCTCGCCTGGCTAGTTTTTTGTATTTTTTAGTAGAGACGGGGTTTCACCGTGTTAGCCAGGATGGTCTCGATCTCCTGACCTTGTGATCCGCCCTCCTCGGCCTCCCAAAGTGCTGGGATTACAGGCTTGAGCCACCGTGCCCGGCCAATATAAGTTCTTATATAAAATTATAGTTAAAATGTCAGTGAACCCAAAAATATTTTCTTCGCTCCAAGCTGTCGTTGAGGCCATTATCAAGTCCCAGTTCCTAGTGCGGGACCCTCTCTCAGACCCCAGATGTGGGCTCAAGCCTCTAGCACTCGACCGGAGATAATACCAGATGCTTTCCCCCACCTCATTCCAGCACCCCTTTGAATAAGACAGAATGTGCGGGCAACCTCCATGAACGAACGTCAGAGGGGGCCGTGGCGTCAGGACTGCACGAGTGCTTTCCTTATCTGTGGTTGTCATGCGTTCTGCACAGTTTGCTGTGCCTCATTATTGAATAGAGGTGCAGAGAGGAATGTTTCTGTTGTCGGTTCAGTTTAACCTTTTTTGGGGGTGAAATATACATATGGAGGCTAAAGCATCTCCACCTGGGATGCGATCTGCCGGGTTCACTTCTGACTAACCCCAGTTCTGGGAAGGCCTCTAGGATTTCCAGTTTATCTATTGTTCCTTGAGTAAGAGCAGGTCCTCATTGTAAATCCTGCCCTTAGGCTGAAACCACCTTGAAGTTATCATCCTTCAGTTGCCTTGTACATCCCCTCTGAGTCACCCGTTTGCTGTAGTACAGAAGGCCTGTGTCTGCCAGGTAAGGGCACCCAAGACACAGACATGGCTTCTGTTTGTCAATCTTGATTAAATGTTTCTTTTCTCTTCTCTCCTCTCTTCTTTCTGTGTCTCTCTCTCCTTCCTTCCTTCCTTCCTTCCTTCCTTCTTTCCTTCTTTTCTTTCTTTCTCCTCCCTTCCTTCCTTCCTCTCTTTTCTTTTCTTTCTTTCTTTCCTTACATGGAGTTTCACTCTTGTCACCCAGGCTGGAGTGCAATAGTGCAATCTGGGCTCACTGGAACCTCCACCTCCCAGGTTCAAGCAATTCTCCTGCCTCAGCCTCCTGAGTAGCTGGGGTTACAGGTGTGTGCCACCAGGCCTAGCTAATTTTTGTATTTTTAGTAGAGATGGGGTTTCACCATGTTGGCCAGGCTGGTCTTGAACTACTGACTTCAGGTGATCCACCCACCTCAGCCTCCCAAAGTGCTGGGATACAGGTGTGAGCCTTCCCACCTGGCCTTAAATGTTTATTTCTAGGAAACTGGGTATGTCAGCCTCTTTCTTCAGCCTGTCAGTTTCCTTGGACTTCAGGGGTAGGTTTGCACAGACCTAGCCGCTGCAAAACAACACTAATCTAAAATTCACCACTTTGGCCGGGCGTGGCAGCTCATGCCTGGAATCCTAGCACTTTGGGAGGCCAAGACAGGTGGATCACTTGGTGCCAGGAGTCATGGCAAAACCCCATCTCTACTAAAAATACAAAAATGAGTCAGGCATGGTGCTGCATACTCATGGTCCCAGCTACTCAAGAGGCTGAGACACAAGAATCACTTGAACCTGGGAGGCGGAGGTTGCAGTGAGCCTAGATCGTGCCACTGCACTGCAGCCTGGGTGACAACATGAGGCTCTGTCTCTAAGAAAAAAAAATTATAAGATTGTCTTTATACCCGAAATCCACCTTTTTGAAGCTCATAGTCACTTTATTTCCATTTCTATAAAATTCCATTAAATTAGCTTTGAAGACCTAGGATAATTTTTATGATAAACAGAAAATGAACTGAAGGAGGGCACCAGTGTTAAATCAAATGAAAACAATTTCTGAAATCTAGGAAAAAATGGTGCGGGCAGATTGTTGATGTAAGCCCTTACCTCATTCTAGCTCTCACTGCAATTCTATCTTTGTCGACATCCTGTTTAAAATGGAACTCCCTGCCACCGCCTCAGCCTGTATTCCTCCCGTCTCCTCCTCCCTTTTCTTCATCTAGCGTTTAATCAACACCAAGGGTGCTATATCCTGTGTGCTGCTGTGTATTTTGCTGGCTGTCTTTCTCCCAGCAGGTGCTGAGGCCCAGGATGCTGTCAGTTTCCCTCACTGCTCTATTTCTGGGTTGGGACTTAGAGTAGAATGGGCGCTTTTGCTCGTATCTGCTGAATGAGTACATAATAAATGGGGAATACATTTTTTTTTTTTTTTTTTTTTTTTGAGACGGAGTCTCGCTCTGCCACCCAGGCTGGAGTGCAGTGGCCGGATCTCAGCTCACTGCAAGCTCCGCCTCCCGGGTTCACACCATTCTCCTGCCTCAGCCTCCCAAGTAGCTGGGACCACAGGCGCCCGCCACGTCGTCCGGCTAGTTTTTTTTTTGTATTTTTAGTAGAGACGGGGTTTCACCATGTTAGCCAGGATGGTCTCGATCTCCTGACCTCGTGATCCGCCCGGCCTCCCAAAGTGCTGGGATTACAGGCTTGAGCCACCGCGCCCGGCCTTGTTTTTTTTTTTTTGAGCCGAAGTCTCGCTGTGCACCAGGCTGGAGTGCGGTGGCGTGACCTCGGCTCACTGTAACCTCCGCCTCCCAGATTCAAGCGATTCTCATGTCTCAGCCTCTCAAGTAGCTGGGATTACAGGTGTCCACCATCACGCCCAGCTAATTTTTGTATTTTTAGTACAGATGGGGTTTCATCATGTTGGCCCGGCTGGTCTTGAACTCCTGACCTCAGGTGATCCACCTGCCTCAGCCTCCCACAGTGCTAGGATTACAGGCGTGAGCCACCATGCCTGACCTACATTTTGTTTTTAAGAAAGAAGAAAAGTAGCTTAAAAGATAGTTATTCTACAACAAAGTACCTAAAAATGCTCCTTAGCCATTTTGCAAAATCTAACAGAAACAACCATATTTTCTTATTTCTTTTATGAGACTATTAATGGTCACAGAATTTCTCAGTTTGCATCTATTTACAAAAAATGAACTACATAATTTTCTTGGCCTCACAGCACATTTCGCTGATGAAACTGGAAAATTAATTACCCTGTTAAGCCAGTGGTTTAAACCAGACTGAGTAAACATCTAACTTGGTGCTAAGTAGCTGGTTTAAATAGACCCTTAACCCTGTACTACCTCCTTCCTCAACACTGCTTCCTGCGTGTGAATACGGTGATTTACAGTCTTTAAGGCATTTTTGTAAGGAGTGGCTGAAATTCAACATGGAGACATTCTCTTGGTTTAGTTTTTCAAAGTGCTGGAAAATTCCTTTAACTTTTTCAACAAACTCGCTCGGAGAATTCCAGGTGCCAGGCACGGGTAGGTGCAGGGAACGGCCCCTCCCTCCACAAACTCTAAAAGTAGCAGTGAGTGTTTCAGGTGGTGTCTCAGTTCACTAGTGGATTTATTAAAATGTGTATTGATTGAGCATCAGTTGCCTTCCAGGGCCAGGCACTTGGGAGACGTCAGAGAAACAAAACACAAAGATTCCCGCCCTCATGAGGCTTCTTCAAACGTTTACTGAGTGGCAGAATGTGCTGAGAAAGGGACAATGCACTCGGTGAGGTGTCGAATGAGGTTAGGACCTACTCCCTGACCCCAGAGAAGTTTTAAACTGCTAGCGATGATGAGAGTCAAATGAGTCCGTGAGTCATTGTCAGGGGCTAAACTGCATGGAAGAGGCCAGCAGGGTGGTAGCAATTCAGATGAAGGAGCAGGAAAGGGCTCCCCAGAGGGAGAGGATTAGAAGGGGGTGTGCCTGGGCTGCACCTCGTGGAATTCCTGAGTCCTGCACAGAATTCCAAACCTGCACAGATGAGGGGTTGGAGGGCTTTTCAAGTGGGCAAACTCAGCGAGCAATGAAGTGGAGAAATAGCTGCTCATGATGTGCTCATGGGATGTTGCTTCCGGCCTCACCAGGGAGGGGAATTCATCCATTCCTCTGCGACTCAGTGCTTTCTTCAGTGCTCCTTGTGTGCTAGGCGCAGTGGTGGTCACAGACACAGTGGTGAACAACACAGAGCTTTCTCCCCTATGGAGCTAACACCCTAGAGAAGGAAACGGCACCATCAAACCTGTAAATAAGCCACATACAGGGCAACAGGGGGTAAAGGAGGTGGGAGAGCCACTGTAAAAAGGGTGGTAAGTGTGAGTGTGTGTGTGTGGGGGCGGGGGCAGGATTTGAACTTGTGGAGATAGAAAGTAGGGAGCCGTGGCAGGTCTCTGGGCAGAGAAAGCAGTGGTTATGAAAGGTTAGTGTGACAGTGATTGGGACGGCAGGAGCTTGGAGTTAAGGAGACCAAATAGGAGTGGATTCTAACTATTTCGGTGTAAGAAGGTTCCAGACAAGTGGGTATCTGTGGGAAAAGAGAGAGAAGATGGTAGAGGGATTTATTTAGAAGGGAAAATCCACTGGGCTTGGTGATGAATTGGATATGGTTATAAAGATGGTGGAAGAATGAATGACTCTGCATTTAGAGAAGGGCAGATGAATGATATGGTGGGTTGCCATATTGAGACATCCATGTAGAAAGGCTTAGTAGGTGGATGAAGAAATGGACAAAGAGCTCAGGTGAGAGAAGCAGACAGGGGGTACCATTTGGAGAATCAAAAAGCATGCTCCAGGAAGTGATTAAACTTCCTGATGGTAAAAAAGTAGAAAGAAGTGTAAAAATTCTAGGCGAGCCTTGAACACCTGCTGAATAAATGGAGAGGTATACCACGTCCACAAATGGGACATTTTCATATTATAAAGATATCCACTCTTCCTAAATTTAACTATACATGTCATTAATGTGTTTCCTAAGGTTAGATACATTGATTTCAGAATTCAGATGGAAGAGTAAAGGTTCCAGAATAGTCAAAGGGACTTTGTTAAAGAAGGATGAGGGGAGCCCGCCCTAAGACAGTGTGGTGCTGTCCAAGGTTAGAAAAATATAGGAGTTGGACAGATAGAGGGTCCAGAAATTGATACTTATGTAACTGACTTTAGCTGATGGTTTAAAAACCAGTGAGAAAGGATGAGCTGTTTAATAAATGGTAACAGGTCAATTTGCTTTCCAAATCCATAACATAAAAATAAAGTTAAGTCCCTACCTCCTCCCATAGTCAGAATAAATTAAAGATGGGTTAAAGCTTCACATATGAGCATTAAAACCTCTTATAAAGATGGCTACAATTCTTTGTCATTCCTCCCATGCAGACATAGAGTGGACTTCCCTGGCCCTTGAAGCTGGACCAGCACTACACCTTCTTGACCCACATGGAGAAGTCATGCTGAGACTTCTGGCTAGGCTGTAAGAGGCCTCGTCTCTTCCACTTCATCTCTTGGTACATGCTCTTTGGAGCCGTGAGCTGCCTAGCAAATAGTCCAGCTGCCCTGCCGGACAGGACATGTAGAGGGTCCTGGGAGCACGGTCTTGTGGGGATGACGACCACATGAAGGAGCATTGGAACAGCAAGTGTGTGAGTGAAGGGTCCTCCAGGACATTGGGGTCCTCCAGTTCCACTCACCTCCAGAGACTCAGTCCCAGCTGCTGTCTGCTTGCAGCTACATGAGAGGCCCGAGTGAGATCAGCTGAGCTGCCCAGCCAGCCCTAGTTACCAGCTGAACCATAGACAGAATAATTGTTTTAAGTGACTCCATTTGGTGGTGGTTTGTTATGCAGCAATGGGCAACTGAGATGACGCCATATATTGTCTATAACTGCTGTTGTGTGCTGAATTGTAACCCTAGAAATATGCTGAAGACCTCACCTCCGATGCTATGTTTTGAATATATGTGCACCTCCAAAATTAAGTTCTGTTGGAACTTAAACGACAAGGTGATGGTATTGAGTGGTCTTCTGTCTCTTCTGCCATGAGAGGACACCCGGACAGCATCATCTATGAGGAACAGGCCCTCACCAGACACCAAGCCTACCACTGCCTTAATCTTGGACTTCTAGCCTCCAGAACTGAATACATTTCTATAAAGTATCCAGTCTCAGGTATTTTATAACAGCAGCACAAATGGACTAAGACACTCAATGTTTCAGAATGTGATCTTATTTGCAAACAGGGTCAATGCAGACGTAATTAGTTAAGACGGGGTCATACTGCAGTAGGGCAAGACTTAATCAAATAAGATTCATGACCTTATAAGAAGACAGAAACTTGGACACAGAGAAGAGACATACAGAAAGAAGACAGCTACATGAGAACAGAGGCAGAGGTTGGAGCCACAAGCCAAGGAGCTCCTGTGGCTCCTAGAAGCTGGCAAAGGCAGGAAGGACTCTGTGTTCGAGTCTTCAGAAACTGCATGGCCCTGCCGAGGCTTTGATTTGGATGGCTAGCCTCAGAACCGTGAGACGATAAACTTCAGTTGTTGAAGCCATCCAGCTCATGGTACTTTGTTATGGCAGCCCTAGGAAATGAATAAAGCTATGAGCATACATGGTAAATTACCTTTCAAATGGAACTGAAAGGCATGTACCGAAATCAGGAACAGGATTACCTTTGGAGGAGGAGAATGTTAACCTTCTGACAAAATCAGTTCTTGGAAGGAGGGACACAGCTGGCATCTTTCATATTATTCTCTACTTTAAATGTATTTTCCAAAATAAACAAGCAAACAAACAAATCTCCAGGTGAAAGGATGAGAGGTTTGAAGCTCTGTGAGAACATGGAGGGATGTGAATCCCAAGAGGGAATGCCAGAGGAACACTGGAGACACGGAGGGCACAAAAGCACATGAGGATGGAAAGAGCTCGCTGGATTTACAAACAAGCCAGTCACGGCTGGTGCGGTGGCTCGTGTCTGTAATCCCAGCACTCTGGGAGGCCGAGGCAGGAGGATCACTTGAGGTCAACAGTTTGAGACTAGCCTGGGCAACATAGCAAGACCTCATCTATACAGAAAAATAAAAAATAGCCAGGCATGGTGGCACACACCTGTAGTCCCAACTACTCAGGAGGCTGAGGTGGGAGGATCACTTAAGCCTGGGAGGTCAAGGCTGCAGCGAACCATGATTGCACCACTGCATTCCAGCCTAGGTGACAGAGTGAGACTCTGTCTCAAAAGAAGGAAACAAGCCAGTCATTGGTGGCCTTAGGAGGCAGCTGCTTTAGAGAGAGGTGGGCACAGAAGTGAGATGGCACAGGCGCAGGAGAAGAGGGTGCTGAGGGAAGTCTGGCACTGAATGAAAGGTGACAGGGAAGATGGTAATGAGAGGAGGCTGCAGCAGTAAACACAGGTGCCTCAGCTCCCAGAAGGAACAAGGAGGCAAGGGAGGCGCCAGCTGCACTCCTTCTCAGCGTGTAATGAGCACAGGGCCCCGTGCAGAGGAGAAATCGGCTCCACACAAGTTATTCCAGACCATTATTACCAGTCATACCAGCATGAGAACCCTCTCCTCTCCTCCTGTCACAGACCATCCCTGATTTTGTTTGTTGCTTTTTCATACCCGCCTCCCTCTCTTGGTCTCAACATTCAAAAGGATGTGTGCGCTTCATGAAATTCCAGGGCTTTCCTTCCTCGCTTTGTGGCCAGTGACTCGGTGGGGCTGGGGGTAGTGCACATTGATCCGTGTTGGAGCACCTGGTCTCCAAGCTCGAGTCCCAGCCCATCCTCATTGTCCCTGTGCAGTGGGCCATTTAGACCTACTCACAACCTCGTGGTTTAGTTTGTTTAAACAAAGCTACTCACGTTCTAGTTCATTGTGAACCTCTCCACGGCAGAAACTAAACTTTTTTTTTTTTTTGAGACAGGGTCTTATTGTCTCCCAGGCTGGAGTGCAGTAATGACACAATCATGGCTCACTGCACTCTTGACCTCCTGGGCTAACGTGATCCTCCCATTTCAGCCTCCCGAATAGCTAGGACTATAGGTGCACACCACCACGCATGGCGAATTTTTTCTGTCTTTTTTGTAGAGACAGGGGTCTGCCCATGTTGCCCAGGCTAATCTTGAACACCTGGGCTCAAAGGACCCATCTGCCTCAGCCTCTCAAAGTACTGGGATTACAGGTGTGTGCCACTGCGCCTGGCCAACAGGAACCAAACCTGATTCATGTTTGTGTCACCCCAGGCCAGGCACTGTAGCTTGTGTGAAAATTGTCAGAATCGAAATGGAGTCACTAATGTTAAGAAAACCCTGACAAATAGAGCCAGGGAAGGCCATGAAGAGAGGGTTCTTTTTTTTTTTTTTGAGACGGAGTCTCGCTCTGTCACCCAGACTGGAGTGCAGTGGTGCAATCTTGGCTCACTGCAAGCTCCGCCTCCCGGGTTCATGCCATTCTCCTGCCTCAGCCTCCCGAGTAGCTGGGTCTACAGGCACCCAGTAGAGACGGGGTTTCACCATGTAAGCCAGGATGGTCTCGGTCTCCTGACCTCGTGATCCACTCGCCTCGGCCTCCCAAAGTGCCGGGATTACAGACGTGAGCCACTGCGCCCGGCAAAGAGAGGCTTCTTGTGCCTGATAACAAAAAGGACCCTCTGGAAAAACCGCAACCTTGCACAAAGGTCACTGCAACCTCCCACAGAAAACAAGTCCTGTAGGCCAGGCGCGGTGGCTCAAACCTGTAATCCCAGCACTTTGGGAGGCCGAGACGGGCGGATCACGAGGTCAGGAGATCGAGACCATCCTGGCTAACACGGTGAAACCCCGTCTCTACTAAAAATACAAAAAAAAAAAAAAAAAAACCTAGCCGGGCGAGGTGGCGGGCGCCTGTAGTCCCAGCTACTCCAGAGGCTGAGGCAGGAGAATGGCGTAAACCCGGGAGGCGGAGCTTGCAGTGAGCTGAGATCCGGCCACTGCACTCCAGTCCGGGCGACAGAGCGAGACTCCGTCTCAAAAAAAAAAAAAAAAAGAAAACAAGTCCTGCAAGGACATGGCCCAGCCACTGGCTGTCTATGGATCTTTGTAGCCACAGATAATTATTTTCAAACAATTGTGCAGTACGCCTCATTTTTTAAAAACCTTTGCTTTCTTTGCCTCCCTGAATATGCACAAGTTTACTATGGCATGCATATTTCTATTGCAATGCTCTATTGCAAAATAAGTATCTTTCTCTTTTAGACATCCTCTCTGTTATTTAGGTTGTCACTTGCATGCAACAGGCATTGAATAAATGCTGAATTGACTTAAATTTGTTCTGAGGATGAAGCAGTGCTGGCTGAGAAGGAGCCGGGGTCTCCTGGTGCACTTTCCATGCCCCAGAATGTTCACTTCCACCTCAGCCCCACACTGCTCAGTCTCAGCAACCTGACATGCCAGGGCTGAGCAGGTATGCTATGCCTTGGCATTCCTGCCTTGTCGGAGTCTCAGGGCACCTACCGAAGGAGGCAACGGGCCTATTTCCCTTTACAGGACACCTTCAGGACACCGGTTTTAACCTGCTCAGGGTCTCACCGCCTTTCTCAGCCAGGCCAGCGGCCAGAGCGACACTGTCCCCAGGGTTCAATTTAAAGTTCATTCTACCTCTCATTTTCTCTAAAAAAAAACCCCAACCAACCAACAAACCAAATTCCACACGCTGCATATTTTAAAAGCATTTCAAGGTTTACTCTTAAAAAAGGAAGGAGGACTTGAGAGGCCGAGGCGGGTGGATCACGAGGTCAGGAGTTCGAGACCAGCCTGGACAACATGGTGAAACCCCGTCTCTACTAAAAATACAAAAATTAGCCGGGCATGGTGGCTCATGCCTGTAATCCCGCCTACTTGGGAGGCTAAGGCAGGAGAATCACTTGAAACCGGAAGGCGGAGGTTGCAGTAAGCCGAGATCGCACACTGCTCTCCCCCCTGGGCAACAAGAGCAAAACTCCGTGTCAAAAAAAAAAAAAAGGAAATATTTCTCAAGTAGCGATTGCAACTTCCATAGTCAAATTTTCATTCCAAGCCATAAATGGAGATGACTGTCCACTCTTCAGGTACAAATAGGATAAAAGGCTTCTTGCAAAAGTAAAAGAGCAAAAGCAAAATCCTCCACAAGCAAAACCGTCCACTAGAAAGCGCCCCCATCTCTAATCTCTAACAGTGAGAGCCTCAGGATGGGTTCCGCAGACGCTCATTTACAGCAAACTTTTTCAATGACCTTGAGGGTGGTTGCACTTACACACACTTGGAGACGCAAATCGACCGCAGCTGGTCGAGCGTGAGGAACACGGGTTTTTACCTAAAGGAGCGTGGAAGAGAGAAGGGAGTTCCCCAAGGGCCCCGGCCCCTCCACCTCGCTCGGCCCCGCGGCCAGGCTCCTCGCACCGCAGCCCCGACTGTGCAGAAGCGGAGAGGCGGAAGGTGATCCCGGAACTTTCATTTTCCATCCTGCAGCAGTCCTGAGCCTCGGCTGAGAACTCCGACTCTTGCGAAAGCACGAGGTCCAGCAGGGGCGGGGTGGGGGCGGTGGGAGGAAGGGGGT
>NW_012114252.1:20968452-20977107 GCF_000951035.1 Colobus angolensis palliatus | reverse complement strand
CAGGGACCCGGCCTCGGACAGCAGAGACCTTCTTCTCGGGGTTTCCCACTCGTCCTCCCTTGCTGGTTGGGCTGAGCTCTGCCTGCTGAGCCACTCAGTGACCTCAGCGACAATCCAGTTTGCAGAGAACCCGCTGGTCAACCCGCTGTGTACCTAAGCGGCCTTTGCTCCCGAGCCCCGCGTTCCTGCTCTGCTGCCCTGGGAACCAGAGACGCTCCTCTGTGGCTGCTTTATTGGGTATTTTCAGTTTTTACGTACCCGTAGGAACATGATCTCCTTTAAGAGTCACTTGAGGGGTGAGCAGAGCTGGTGTTATTAGCCCCTTTTTAAGAAAGAGTAAAATGAGGCACAGAGTGTTCCCCTGCTGTTGTCTCGGGAGAGAGGAAATAGAACTGGAGCCTCCGGACCTCTCAGCCCGGAGTATATCTGCCTTTTACAGTTAATCTTCTGCTTGATCTTGGCTCTGATACGTCATATGGGTTTGGAGTGACTTCCGGTGGAAGCATTTGTAAGATAGGTAATGAGTTATTTTTAGTGTGTAGTATTTGTGACTTTTCAAAAGTACAAGTTAGAGGATCTCAATTCAAGCTTTCTGTTTAACTTTGGAAAATAACACTGGTGATTGTAGCATTGCAATGGAGTATATTTCCTTTTCCTTACAAAGAATAAGATATTGTAAGTGAATGAAGAAACTGGAACTAGTGTGACACATTTTCAATGAGTGTGAGTTTTTAGAAGCCTGAAAGTCTGAAAGTTCTGACTTCTTTTATGTCAGCATTTTAAAAAGTCATATACCCAAAGGCCCCGTCCGGAGTTCTTAAATTGCCATCTTGGGTGCAACAGTATGCTGAATAAACAAGATGATAATTAATTCTCTCTTTAAAACCGAATTAACGAAGCTCACAGAGGTACTTCCAGTTCTCCCCCTCCCTTTTGCCTTCTTTGATGTTTGCTTTTTCATTATGATTATCCCAGTTAACATCGTGACTAGTTTATTGGCAATCATCTTGTGAAAACAATGTCCCCCAGGTAAAGAGGTGCATTTCCCTGATCTTTGCTCCAGTTCTGTCTTCCGCCCCAGGCTGCAGGGTGAGGTTTACTGAGCTGACTCCCTCACACTGAGCATTTGTTAACGATGGAACGCGTGCTCTAGAAGTCAAATCCAACCCACTTCACGAACCCAATTTGCTTTTGTGCAAAGTCAAATTGAACCCAATTTGCTTTTGTACGAAGATTTGCCCCTCTGCTGCTTTCGCTGGCTGGCTGGGATTTACTGCTGCCCTTGGTTTACAAGTAGCAAGGTTAATGTAGGAGTGTTACTGGGGGACCCAAACCGAAACCCCTGTAGTGGCTGCCGTTAGAGGCAGACTCTTACCACATGGGGTGTTTCTGGAACAAGAGCTGCCCTGCAGTGCTAGAACAGCCCCTGCACTGGAGGGAATGAAGTAGCAGTTTTGTTTCGACTGGCCTCTTGCTTCTTCAGCACCAAGGACATGATGCAGCTGGAATCTTGATCACCAGAGGATTTTGCAATTGTGCTGATGTGATGCCCTAGATGTCTTGAAGCGTTCCTGGGGGCAGCAGCTCATTTCCTGGCATTTCGAGGCTGCTGCTGCTTGTTCGAAAGATCCTAAGGGTGAATTACTAGAACTCCTCAGAACAGAGGGTGACCAGGCCCCTTCTCCACATTTCTGACTTCCTGTGTACTCAGGCGGCCCTGCCCCAGAGTTGGCAGGGACACAGGCCACCCTTGCCTGCCTCCTCAGTGGCCTGTGGCCTGACTGGGTACTTGAAAGGAAAAGAGAAGTAGGAACAGACACCTTTTCTATAATTGTTGGAAATTCAGAATTTAACTTTTAGGGGACCCTATTCTTTTCCTCCTTTTGTTTAGCTCCTGAACTTTCTCTCCATCCCACAGACATTGCTTTTCAAGTTGTCTTTGTTGTAATTGTCGTAACTGAGGCAGAATGATAAGGACCAGCTGGAGGAGGAACCATTTTCAAAGTTGCTTTTAGCAATACAAGGCAGGGTGGGCTGGGGTGGGGGTGCAGGCGTGCAGAGGGCGACAGGATGTTTAATAGTAAAAACGATTGCACGGGGGTCGCTGTACACCCAGTGCCTGGCTGCTTGTAGCCTGTAAGGCAGGATGGAGCTGAAGAGGGAGAAGAGAGTTGGCAGGGCAGACATACATTACCCTATTCCATTGACACAACAGCCCTCCAGAGGGAGGTGTGATTATTTGCATGTTAAAGATGGGGCCGGGCGTGGTGGCTCACACCTGTAATCCCAGAACTTTGTGGGGACGAGGTGGGTAGATCATGGGGTCAAGAGATCAAGACCATCCTGGCTAACATGGTGAAACCGTCTCTCTCCTAAACATACAAAAATTATCTGGGTGTGGTGGTGCACACACCTGTAGTCCCAGCTACTCGGGAGTTGGAGGCAAGAGAATCACTTGAACCAGGGAGGCGGAGGTTGTGGTGAGCCAAGATTGCGCCACTGCACTCCAGCCTGACGACAGAGCGAGACTCTATCTCAAAAAAAAAAAAAGAAAAAAAAGATGGGAAGACAGGGCCACATGGTGGCTCATGCCTGTAATCCCAGCACTTTGGGAGGCTGAAGCAGGCAGATCACCTAAGGTCAGGAGTTCGAGACCAGCCTGGCCAATGTGGTGAACCCCTGTGTCTGCTAAAAATACAAAAATTAGCTGGCTAGCTACTTGGGAGGCTGTGGCAGGAGAATCGCTTGAATCCTGGAGGGGGAGGTTGCAGTGAGCCAAGATTGTGCCATTGCACTCCAGCCTGGGTGACAAGAGTAAGACTCCGTCTCAAAAAAAAAAAAAAAAAAAAGATGGGAAGACGGCAGAAGTTAAGTGGGATTTAGACCTTGGTTCATCCAACTCCAACTCACTTGTCTCATTATGCCGTTTTAGGGGGCACTTGTCACTCCCAGCCCTCGTCTAATTGGGCACACACATGTGGAGTGGTTGCTGTGCATGGGTGGGCACATCCAGGAAGCAAAAGGAGGTTGCCCGGCCAAGAGGAAGAGCCCTAGAAAACATACCTCTGTGCTCCTCTCTGTCTGCTGGTTGCTCAGGACAGTCTAAAGTGTTGCCTGTTGTTGGCAAATATAAACTGAGCTTCCCTGGTGCCAGACACTGTTTGGGCCCTTGTTCCACAGCAGTGAGCAGGCCCTGGCCGCTGCTCTGCAGGCTCTGGATTCCAGAGGAGGGGGAAAGGCAGGCAAGAAGTGAATGGTACAGCTTCTCATCTGATCATTACTTTGAAGAAAATACGACAGGCTGATGAGAAAGCGGCTGGTGTGCCGAGCACAGGCCTGGTCCCCAGAGCTCTGGAGACAGAATGCCCTCCACTTTTGTTTTCCTTCCCTTCTCAAGGCTGTGGCCTGGTGGGTGGTGGGGCGAGGGGCACTACCTGACTCACATTTGCATCCCCAGCACTTGGCCCTTGAAGAGCCAGCTTGGAAGGCAGCGGGGAGCCCAGACTTGAGCCACTTCCCTGTGCTGGCACCCAGCTCCAGCTGTGTCTCTGGGGACTGGGTGTTGGAGAGAGTGATTGCATTTTGCATGTGGAATGGATGCAGTCCGTGGGAGCCTGAAGCCAGGCTGTGACAGACAGAATAGTGGCCACTGCAAAGATGAGACATCCTGGTCTCTTGAGAGTCCTCTGGCCTTTGGGTCCTTCTGAAGCACCAGCAGAAGGTTATGTGGCCACACCAGGGCCTCCTCTCCAGCACAGGCGTTCTGGATGGTGGGCCTCCTAGTGTGAGCCTCCCAGCAATCTGCCTGACTGAGGACTTCCCACATTACCAAGTCCTGCTCCTCTTCAGCAATTCTTCCCTCATCCTATCTGTTCTTCCTCATCTTAATATAAACAGCCAGAAAAATCCACACCTTCAACACTGCTTGGAAATCTCCTCAGCTAAATATCCAACTTCATCACACATGGTTATGCTTCCTTCACAGCTGTGGGGCACGACTCAGCTGAGCTCTCTGGCACCACACCCTCACTCCTCCACTTCCGATAACGCCGTCCTCATTCCGACCCCAGGCTTCCACCGTGATTGGCTCCCCCCTGGTGGAGGTGTTCACTCTGAGGATGCAGGTTCTCTGCTATGCTTCTCGCTTCCTTCTGATTCCTCACCAGCAGGGCTGTTCATGTGCACCTTCCTGCCAACCATCTGTTTAGGCCAATCCAGGCTGCCCTCTCATGATCCGCAGATCCTCCCAGATCTGCCATTGCCCAGTTCTAAAGCCACTTCCATGTTCGTGACAGCCTCTCTCTGCTCCCAGTTCCAAAATCTGTGTCAGTTTCCTATTGCTGCTATAACAAATTAATTACTTAAAACAACACAAATTTGCTGGGCGTGGTGGCTCCTGCCTGTAATCCTAGCACTTTAGGAGGCTGAGGTGAAAAGATCACTTGAATCCAGGGGTTCGAGACCAGCCTGGGCAACACAGGGAGACTGTCTCTACAAAGAATAAAAATGTTAGCCAGGTGTAGTGGGGCGCACCTGTAGTCCCAGCTACGTGGGAGGCTGAGGTAAGAGGATTTCTTGAGCCTGGGAGGTTGAGACCGCAGTGAGCCATGATCATACCACTGCACTCCAGCCTGGGCAACGGAGCACGCGACCCTGTCTCAAATAAATAAATAAATAAAAATGAAAACCATAGATTTATTGTCTTTAAGTAGTCCAGAGGTCAGAAGTCCCAAATGAGTCTCTCACTGGGCTAAAGTCAAAGCTTGCAGGATTGAGTTCCTTTCTGGAGGCTGAAGGGAGGAACCTGTTTCTTAGACTTCCCTGGCTTCTGGAGCCTGCCTGATTTCCTGGCTTTATCCTCTCTCCGAAAAGGCAGTCCGGTTAGGTCTGTCCTATACAGCATCCCTCTGAACCAGTCCCTCTGCTTCCCTCTTCTAAGGGTTTAAAGGACCCCTGTGATTCTGCGAGATCCATCCTGGTCCTTGTTTTCAGGGTGGCTGACTGGGAGGCTCAGCGTCCCTCACCCATGTGACATGGGCACAGGTTCTGGAGATCAGGGCATCTACTGACCACAGCTGTGGCTGTGGCTGTGTCACCTCCTTTTGCATCAGGCTCCTCCTGTATAATAAGGGAAGAAAGGGGCACCTGTCTGAGCATTATTAGGAGTCAGCAAGTTAAGACTGGCAAAGTTCTCAGAACAGCGGCCAGAATGAGGAAGCACCATGTGAGTTTTGCTAAACAAACATTTGTCTCCTGGCCTTGGGTGCCTCTCACTGAGATTACATCAGCAGGCATGTTACAAAGGGGGGAGGGAGGCTCAGCTGGGCCCCCAGCAAACAAGTCTCTAATAAATGGGGAGGCCAGGGCGAGGGGAGGGAAGGCAGGGGACACTCACGGTGGCCATGGTAAAGAGTGAGAATAAAAGTCGTCGTCCGCCATCCGAGGGCTCAGCAGCCTGGGAGACCTGGCCGTATTGAATTTCTTCCTTTGCTGTTTGCAGTCGAGCAGGGGGCTGGTTGAGGACCGGTTCCACCCACAGGAGGCAAAGGCTGATTCACGTTTGCACTTCCCTGGCATCCTCTGCCTGAGCTGCGAGGAAACAGTTCCTCTATCTGTCTCAGCTGGAAGTCTGAGCTTTGGCGTGAGCCTTGCAGACCCCAGCATTCTTGGTGCCAGAACCCAAGGGTGGGTGGACTGCAAAGATGTGGAAGAGAGATGGGCCCAGCCTCTGGCCTCTTTAGAGGATGCTGATGGCTGACCCACCTGAGAAGGAATCAGGGTGCAATGGCCCTGGAATCTGTGTCACAGAAGTCAGGACTGAGAAAATGGGGGGTTCTGTGGTGTGGAATAGAGAGGACAGGAGTCGCAGTCCCAGGAACTGTTTGACTGCTGGAAGGTTGTCACACGGAAGAGGAATTCAAGCCTCATTTGAGTTCTACTGGGGCGTGTTAGAGTAGTGGGGGGGTTTGTGGTGGGAGAGCAGGTGTGGCCTGTGTGTAATGGGACGGGCTGCCTCCGAAACTCACGCTTCCAACACTTGCAGTAATTGCCACTGTATGCAGATTCCTGCCACGTGCCAGGCCCTGTGCAGGCTCCATACTCCTGGGCTACATCCTTTTCTCACGGCTCCGCCTGGGAGGCGTCAACGTTGCCGTCCTACAGACTGGGAAGCAGCATCTAACAGGGGAGGCGGCTCCCACAGTCGATCCCTGACAGTGCCGGGGCCGCTCGGCTTCACAGCCTGGTCTTCCTGCCCTTGGGAACCCAAGGTCTCGATGCTGCTTGGCTCAGGACCTAGAGTACGGGTTTCTCCGTGGATCAGGTCCCTCCCTCCCAAGCCGAAATGCAAGGATTTTTCAAGGAAAGGCTTGTGATGGATTTAGGATCTCAGGTTCTCCAGGTCCTCTCTGGCCTCAGAGATGCTGTGAACCCAGGCTGGGCTCTGCAGCGAATGAAGATGCTGCTTTGCTCATGCAGGCTCTTTCCTAAGCCCCGGGCGAGATTCTGAGCAATTGGTTTAAGAACTTTCTCTTTACTTGAACAACTGCAGTGCAGCCCAGTTGAGGACACTGGAGTTTCTGGTTGTGGAATCTCGGTGTCTGGAGGAGGGAGAATGTGAGTGCTTGTTCAGGTGAAGTTAGCTAAGAGATTGGCCTGCATCCTGTGAATGCAGACTGCTGTCTGTCCGAGGCAGAGCCCAGGTGGCTTTTGTGAAGGCCAAAGGTGGCTTGTGGGTGAAGGTGCCGAATGAGAGGAACAGTTCAGCTCTGAGGACCGCAAGCCCCCACCTCTCTCCTTCCAGTCCACATAGAAGCCTCAGCCCCCAGCCCCATGACAGCTGCTCCTTAGGGAATGAGGGGAGGCTGTGTCATATGTGTTGCTGCTTCAGGTTGGAATTGTGGTGATGCTGTGGGTGGGCCTGGAGAACAGCTCTTTTTGGCAGAGACCACATGGGTGGCTGAGAGTCGACACTTTTGACTGACGTGAGAGGACTGCACATTTTTTAAAAGCCTTGAGAGATTGGTGCAGAAGTGAATGCACAGCCTGCAAAACACGTGGAGCCAGGGGGATTTTATTTATTGATATAATTATTTAATTTTTTTGAGACAAGGTCTCAGTCTGTTGTCCAGGCTGGAGTGCAGTGGGGTATGCCACATGCATATGCATACACTTAAATGCATTGTCTATGGCATTGTCCACAGCTCACTGTAACTTCAACCTCCCAGGCTCAAGCAGTTCTCCCACCTCAGCCTCCTGAGTAGCTGGGACCACAGGTGTGCAACACCATGCCGGGTCAATATTTTAAAAAAATTTTTTTTTTTTTTTTTAGAGATGGGGTCTTGCTACATTGCCCAAGCTGGCCTTGAACTCCTGGGCTAAAGTGATCCTCCTACCTTGGCCTCCCAGAGTGCTGACATTACAGGCATGAGCCACTGTGCCCAGTCGGGAGTCAGATTTTAGCTGGCTTTCCTATTATATTAGTTTCTATTTTAGCCTCACTCAGGAGAGGCTTCTGAGTGATTTTTGAGGTCTTAATATGGTGACCCTCAACCTGACAATTAGTGTTTGTGTGACTGGAGACCATTTGGTCAATTACATGGTCTTTCTACAGATCCAGGGGCTGACGCAGGCCTGCTGCTGGTTATTGTAAATAAAGTTTTAATGGCACAGCCACATGCATATGCATACACTTAAATGCATTGTCTATGGCTGCTTTTACCTTGTAATGGCAGAGTTGAGTCATTGCAACAGAGACCAGACAGCACTGAAAGCCAAACATATTTACTGTCTGGCCCTTTGCAGAAAACATTTGCTGATCCCTGGTTTAGGTTGTGTAAAGGAGATAATGCTTCTCTAGAAGTCTGTTCCCATAGGTATAGACACTTCTAAAAAGGTTTAACATTCAGCAATTGTAGGACCCCAAGATCAACTCAACAAGCAGCTCTCAAGTTTCCACTGTGTGTATGTGCTGAGCTAGAGTGGAGTGAGGGTGGATTTAAGATGAACGTCAGCTCCTACTGAACGAAAGATCTTGGAAGAAATGCCAGTTAAAGTTTGTATCTGGAAGGTCAACCTGCAAAACCCCAGGTGCATGTGGGTCCACATGGTCACCTCTACGGAGGACTTTGAACGGGTGCCTTCTGGGTGCAAGGCCTCATTTGTCGAGTTCCTCTGCTTTATTGACCAGCAACAGTGGCCTGAATATGAATGTGGGTATTAAGATAGGGGAAAGAGAATTAATTGATTGTCCTGGCCTCAGCAGGAGTGGACAAAGCGACATTATACTCGGAGATTGCGGAGCACAGTGGCCGCTCGCGAGCAGTGTGCGCTGGGAGGCTCGGCCCACAGCCTCCTGGAGTGGCGCCTGGGAATCCCGGGGTGCCAGGGGACCTTGCAGGCTCTTTAGTGCGCTGTGGTTCAGGACAAACTTAATGAAGGTCAGCTGTGTTTGTTAACGAGCACCTGAGTCGCATTGAATGCCTTTGGGAGACACTTTCACGCTTTGTTATCTTTAAGTTCTCTGGAGAAATAGAAAATTTTATTTATTTATTTATTTATTTATTTATTTAAGATGGCGTCTCGGTCTTTCATCCAGGCTGGAGTGCAGGTCTCGGCTCACTGCAAGCTCCACCTCCTGGGTTCATACCATTCTCC
>NW_012114252.1:20963333-20967797 GCF_000951035.1 Colobus angolensis palliatus | reverse complement strand
TCAAGCAGTCCTCCCACCTCTCAGCTGGGACTACAGCACCACCACCCCTGGCTCATTTTTGTATTTTATTTTATTTTTTATTTTTGTAGAGACACGGGTCTCAGTATGTTGCCCAGGCTGGTCTTGAACTTCTGGGCTCAAGAGATCCTCCCTGCTTGGTCTCCCCAAGTGCTGAGATTACAGGCATGAGCTACCATGGCTGGCTGAAAATTTATGATGCCAGATCAAAATTGCTCTTCTTTCTGTATTGAGATTTCATATAACATCCCTCTCCAAGAAAAGGAAATTTTGTACAAACATACACACATGTACACACACACGCGCCTAAACAGCTGTTGATTCTTAGGATAATGGATTCAGCACTGCGATGACAGAGTTCCATGGTCCAGCTGGCCGCGAACGCTGGCCCAGGCAGGTTCCAGCTTCGTTTCAACCCTGGCTTCCCTGGTGCTGTCTCCTCTGCACCTCACTGAGGGGTGTTTCTGCCAGGCCTCCTGGATCTGGTCAGCCTCCCTGCCCAGAGCCCCTCCAGCACTCCCCAGCTTATCGCTCCTGTTGTCTGCCTGCTAGCGCCTGAGCCCTGATGCCAGATTTGTAGTTCGCCCTGTGTGCTCTTTCCTCTGTTCTCACAGGTGCTTACAGTGTTTCTGTCTCCCAGACTGTCCCCGCTCCTAGCGATTCCCAGCTTGAATTTTATCCCATCTTTCAGTGAAGTATTTCTTGGTGTTTGTAGCAGAGGGAAGAATTCCTCCTTTCACCAAACTGCTACAAAGTGACCTTGCACCCATAGTACATACTGCTGGTTGTCTGTTTTTCTGATCTCTTTTTCTTTCCTTGGATTTATAAACTTGGGTTTTACTCACTTCACGTTTTCCATAGAATGTAACGTTTCGCTCTGTGATATTTTTGAAACTAAGTTTTTGCTGAAGGAAACTTTTGAAAACAGTGGGAAAAATTCAGAGAGTAACATTAGCAGTTTCATTTTCTTAGCGATGTGTTGACCCTGAATGATAAAATTAGTGTGGAAATATAATTGTCCTGAGTGCTGTGATACAATAGGCCATTGTGTGTGTGGTAGGGAACTGTTGGTCCGGGGCATTCATTATATGATATCCTAAAAAACTTCTTTAGTAGCTCTTGATTTATTTTGAGTTCAGTATCATTACAAATCTATTAAAAAGACTAACACACCAGGACCGTGCTCTGGGAAGATGGAAAAGATGTATTTTCCCCTACTATTCCCTCCAATTACAGCCAGAAACCTTGGATTTTATATTAAAAGCAAACATAAGACTCTGGCAGGTGGCAAGGAGAAGGCACATCCACGAGAGACCTCAGGAATGTGTTTCAGGAAAAACTCTAAACCCGAGTTTCTCCTTCGCTCTCAAAGCGCCACAGCAATCATTGACCAGGAAACGCCTGTGACGGAAGGCGCAGAGCTTTTCCCACACACCACGCGGTGGACACCAGTTAGGTGTCCTCCAGTTTAATTCCAACACTATCTACCCAGAGGTAGAGTCTCATACCACCGGGTGAGGGCTCAGTCCCACAAGACCGCCCCTTCCTTCCCCTCAGTCTCAATTCCAGGCCTCTGGAATTTCTGATCCACCGGCTTCAGGTGGGGGTTCCCACGACCCCCTCTTTGGGTTCAATTAATTTGCTGGGAAATGGTTGCTTATGTTTGTTTACTAGTTATTAGACAGGATATTGCAAAGGATACAAATGAACAACCACATGAAGAGACACATGGAGCAAGGCCTGGAAGGGGTGCCACGGAGTTGGGGTCCATGGAGTTGGGGTGTGACAGAGTTGGGGTGCCCTCGTGGCATGGGAGTGAGTTCTTCTCTTTTTTTTTTTTTGAGACGGAGTCTCGCTCTGTCGCCCGGGCTGGAGTGCAGTGGCCAGACCTCAGCTCACTGCAAGCTCCGCCTCCCAGGTTCACGCCAGTCTCCTGCCTCAGCCTCCTGAGTAGCTGGGACTACAGGCGCCCGCTACCTCGCCTGGCTAGTTTTTTTTTGTATTTTTTAGTAGAGACGGGGTTTCACCGTGTTAGCCAGGATGGTCTCGATCTCCTGACGTCGTGATCCGCCCGTCTCGGTCTCCCAAAGTGCTGGGATTACAGGCTTGAGCCACCGCGCCCGGCCGGGGGTGAGTTTTTCTTCCCCTTCCTGTCGGCCTCCATGTGCTCGGCTTTCTGGGAGCTCCCTGAATCTTGTTTTCAGGGCCTCTTATGGAGACTTCATTGGTTGTCTGTGATTGAGGCAGGCGCATCATGTCAAAATGTGATTGGAAAGGCCGGGTGTGGTGGTTCAGGCCTGTCATTCCAGCAGCTTGGGAGGCTGAGGAGGGTAGATCACTTGAGGTCAGGAGTTCGAGACCAGCCTGGCCAACATGGTGAGATTCTGTCTCTACTAAAAATACAAAAATTAGCTGCGCATGGTGACACGCACCTGTAGTCCCAGCTACTCAGGAGGCTGAGGCGAGAGGGTTGTTTGAACCCAGGAGGCAGAGGTAGCAGAGGTAGCAGTGAGCTGAGATTGTGCCACTGCACTCCAGCCTGGGCAACAGAGCAAGGTTCCATCTCAATTAAAAAAATAAAAATTAAAATTCAAAAATGAATTTTTAAAAGTGTGACTGGACAAAAAGGGTGCAATCTAAGCCCAGCAAGGCCTGTCCAGATTCCTCAAGGCTCTCTGTAGCATTCCTTCCTCTAGGGTATGCGGCAGGGCCCTTTCTGGAAGGAGGATCTAATGACCCACAATCAGATTAGAGTCCTGCCTGGGCCAGGTGAAAGGAGGGCAGGGGAAGGTCAGAGAGAAAGATTTTGTTCCTGAGGCCTAAGGCACCCAACATTCTAACAAAAGACCGTAACAATGGCTCTAAGAATCCTGAGCTAGGTGAGTTCCCTGGATTCCAGATTCAGGGCTGAAGAAGCTAGAAATTCAGAAATGCCAAAGGGCACAGGCAAAATGAATCTGCATTCAGGAATTCAGCTTTTGTCTGAAATATTCCTTCCTGCTTAACCCAAGCTGATACAAATCAACACACTTAACTTTTAGTAGCTTGTATTCTAACACAGACCAAGCTAAGCTTGTAGCTCCAAGCAAAGCATTTCGTAAATGTCAGGCCTCTGAGCCCAAGCCAAGCCATCGCATCCCCTGTGATGGCCTGAAGGAACCCAAGAATCACAAAAGAAGTGAAAATGTGCTGCCCCGCCTTAACCGATGACATTCCACCACAAAAGAAGTGAAAATGGGCGGTCCTTGCCTTAAGTGATGACATTATCTTGTGAAATTCCTTTTCCTGGCTCATCCTGGCTCAAAAAGCTCCCCCACTGAGCACCTTGTGACTCCCACTCCTGCCCGCCAGAGAACAACCCCCCTTTGACTGTAATTTTCCTTTTCCTACCCAAATCCTATAAAACGGCCCCACCCTTATCTCCCTGCGCTGACTCTCTTCTCGGACTCAGGCCGCCTGCGCCCAGGTGATTAAAAAGCTGTCTTGCTCACACAAAGCCTGTTTGATGGTCTCTTCACACAGACGCACATGACAGTAAATATTTGCTGATTTGTTTTGTGGACTCACAAAATGCTGATGGCAACGGATGTCTTTCCTCCCTCTGGCCTGGCCGCTCTCCACACACCGGCCTTAAGCCTCTGAAATAGCTCGGCTACCTAGTGCTAGGGTTCTGCAGGGAAGTCAGGGCAGTGTCCTGACTACCTGGCCTGGAAAGTTTTGAATCATCACACACGTGTTCAGGCCTCCGGGTTCTGTAGGGACCCAGCCCTTACCTTGCTGGGGCCCCTGGGTTGAGAGTAACAGGCATTGATCATGCTTCTGGGTGCCAGACATCACACTCAGTGCCTTCGGGCATTGTCTGTTGTTCCGGCATCCACTTTGTGTGCTTGGTGTTATCCTCACCTCTCGGTGCACCGGAGGAAGCTGAGGCCCAGCGAGCCTAGGGAGCTTGCCCCAGTTGCACTCCAGGTTGGGGAGTGCAGATCTGAGGTGGGTTTTTGTCGAAGTCTACCCTTCCTGGCACTGAGCTGGTTAAGAGGCTGCAATGGAGCCAGGACCCCTCACGTTGGAGCAGTGCACACAGACACACCCCGCATAAAACAGGAACAGAACAGACCTAACCAAGAAATCAGGTGCGCCCACCATGCTCCCCTGGTGCCTTCATGAGGATGGAGGCGGGTGAGACTGAATTGCGGACATTTCTAGAATGACAGGAGTTTTTTGCATTTTTTTTGTTTTTGTTTTTGTGTTTTTTTGAGACAGAGTTTCATTCTGTTGCCCAGGCTGGAGTACAGTGGTGTGATCTCGGCTCACTGCAACCTCCACCTCCCAGCTTCAAGCAATTCTCCTGCCTCAGCCTCCTGAGTAGCTGGGACCACAGGTGTGCAACACCATGCCGGGTCAATATTTTAAAAAAATTTTTTTTTTTTTTTTTAGAGATGGGGT
>NW_012114252.1:20946600-20962668 GCF_000951035.1 Colobus angolensis palliatus | reverse complement strand
GTTTTTCTCCAGGAAGTGGTGGAATGGGGACCTGATGTGGGCAGACCTGCCCGAGGGCTTATGCACTTAATCTCACCACGCCTGCTGTGTCCTTCACAGAAGTGACTTCTGTCCTAAACTGAGAGTGAAACCGGAAAAGAATTGCTCCAGGTATGCATTTACTCACACAATGTAATAAATGTACGTCGGGCTACATTCTGTTTTGTGCGTGGGGTGCCTGTGAACTAGAAAAGTCCTGCTGCACCCAACGGTGGTAAATGAAAAATAGTTTCAACCTGTGGCCTGTCTCGTCACTAACAAGATCAATATATTAAGATTCCTGTTAACACTTTTCCCAGGTAGAATTACACGCACTTCATTCACGTAGGAAGCTTGCTGCACCTCGTGTCTGAGACGCGCTTTCTCGTTTATGCAGAGCCGGCTGGTTCAGTGTGTTTGAGGCAGGGGTCCGTTCCCTTCCCTGACCTTGGCGGCTCTAGTTCAGGACAGTCTGGTTAGAGGAGGCGCCGTGTAGACCGCGGTGATTTGGCACAACAGTCAGCTTCCTGGCCTTGACTGGTGGCATTCCAGGTTTCTGACATATGAGTCCTTGAGAAGGAAGAACACTTTCTATTGTTTGTGGTACAAAGTTCAGCTTGGCCCAGCGTGATGACTCACGCCTGGAATCCCAGTGCTGTGGGAGACTCAGACGGGAGGATCCCTTGAGGCCAGAAGATAGATACCAGCCAAGGCAACATAGCGAGACCCTGTCTCTACTAAAAATTGGAAAAAAATTGCCAGGCATGGTGGTGCACGCCTGTAGGTTCAGCTACTGGGGAGACTGAGGTGGGAGGATCACTTGAATCTGGGAGTTTGAAACGGCAGTGAGCCGTAACCGCACCACTGCACTCCAGGCTGGGCAACAGAGTGAGACCCTGTCTCAAAAACAGACAGACAACCCAAAAAACAAAAAACAAGTTCAGCTTATACCGTTCACAAATGCTGCAGGTCAGTTAAGATTTGTGAGCCTGTGTGTCACCCAATGCCATGCCATGACACACGCTTAGTGGCCCTGTCACACAGACCAAGGGTGGCCTGCAGAGCCGCTGAGTGCATCAATAAAAAATGAGGCATATCTACTTAGAAATGGAAGACTCATGTGTAACCGTGCTTCCCTGTGGGTTGGAACTGCCTTTCGGGACGCTACTATCTCATGGCATAACTTGAAATGACTTAGGTTGCCCAAATTGGTGAGTTTAGGGGTGTACCTTTCCCTCACAGCTGTATTTGGGATCAGCAGGTTTTCTTTTTAGATGAATCAGTTGGAGCACTTGTAGAAAACAAGATGAAGATATGATCCTGTCTCTGAGTCTCAGTGATCTCGTCTTAAAACTGTAGTAGTAAACCTTATTTCCAGGGACAGTTATGAAGCTTAAATAGGATGACAGATGTACAGGGGCCCAGCATAGTTCTCGGCTCTCAGTAATACAATGTCATCTTCTTTCTCCTGGCACATGGTAGGTTCCCTTAACCTTTGTAAAGGGTAATAAGTATTAAATGGCTGAGGCTTTTTTTTTTTTTTTGGTGCCTGTCTCATGAGGTTTCTCTGCTATGTGAAGGAATCACTTTCAGAATTATGGATTGGAACGGCTCTGGTTGGACATTGACTTTTCGTCTGCTTTGCTGTATGCTTGGTCCTGGTTTCCGAGTGAAGACTACAGGATCCACGGTGTTTCTGTGGAGTCAGATCATGAAACAGGAATATAGAGCTCAGAAGTAAATGCAACATTTTCCCCCACATCGAGGCTCTATAGTGATTAATTGCTTAATAATAGAGAATGAAGGATTGTAAAGAGGTCCTTCACATTACAGGGCATATTTTATAGACTCCTATTGTGTCCTTTTTATATGTTGCTTTGTATTTCCTTCTTTTTGAGGGGAGTGCAGGAATTTTATCATCTTCCCGAGGCGGCACTGATGCACTTCTCTAGCCTTGTCCAAGCTCCGGGGGGCCCATGTGTCCACCTCAGTCACCACCTCAGCACAAGGAACTTCAAGCTCCTTCTAGTTGTAATATCCTGATGTGTGAAGAGTGAACACTCAGTGAGTGTGAACTTGCTCATTCATTTATCCAGCACTTTTTGGAGGACTGCCCATAAATCAGACGCTCTGCTGAGCGTGGGCAAGTGGCAGCAGATAGAATACACAGCCCAGTTGGGGAGACTGACCACAGACAAAGAGCATTCACAATACAATTTTTTTTTCTTTTTCTTTTTTTTGAGATGGAGTCTTGCTCTGTCGCCCAGGCTGGAGTGCAGTGGCTGGATCTCAGCTCACTGCAAGGTCCGCCTTCCGGGTTTACGCCATTCTCCTGCCTTAGCCTCCCGAGTAGCTGGGACTACAGGCACCCACCACCACACCCGGCTGGCTTTTTGTATTTTTTTTAGTAGAGACGGGGTTTCACCATGTTAGCCAGGATGGTCTCGATCTCCTGACCTCGTGATCCGCCCGTCTCGGCCTCCCAAAGTGCTGGGATTACAGGCTTGAGCCACCGCGCCTGGCCCACAATACAATTTCTAACATGGGCTGTGAGGAAGAGTAGGGGATGCTAGGATGGGCACTAATTTGGGAGATCTAATTTATTTAATAATTTTTAAATTTTTGTGAGTACATAGTAGGTGTATATATTTATGGGGTACATGAGATGTGTTGATATAAGCATGCAATGCATGATAATTGCATTGTGGAAAACGGGGTAGCCATCCCTCAAACATCCCTTGTGTTACAAACAACCCAGTTACACTCTTAGGTATTTTTTAATGGAGACTGTGTTAGTCCGTTTTCATGCTGCTAATAAAGACATACCCGAGACTGGGAAGAAAAAGAGATTTAATTGGACTTACAGTTCCACATGGCTGGGGAGGCCTCAGAATCGTGGCGGGAGGCAAAAGGCACTTCTTACATGGTGGCGGCAAGAGAAAATGAGGAAGAGGCAAAAGCAGAAACCCCTGATAAAACCATCAGATCTCGTGAGACTTATTCACTACCACAAGAATAGCGTGGGAAAGACTATGCCCCCATGATTCAATTGTCTCCCCCTGGTCCCTCCCACAACATGTGGGAATTCTGGGAGATACAATTCAAGTTGAGATTTGAATGGAGACACAGCCAAACCATATCTAAGACCTACTTGAGATTTGAGGGTGTGTGGTGCGTCACTTTCCCTCAGTGAGGCGCTTTGCTTGTGTTTCCACTCTCACTGTGGCACTCCTCTCTGGTTCTGCATGTGTCTTCCTAGATGTCACCCTCCACAGGCTCTGGTATTGCTGTTTGTCTGTGCCACACGTCTCCGTGCCTTCTTGACTTCTTTGAGCTGGTTATGACCTAGGCCTGGCTCCTTCATTGAATGAGTTAAATGAGATCTTTAATGTGTCTTTATTTTTACATCTGTATTAGAGTCATGATTTTGCCCTTTTTGGAAAATTATTTTTTAACATGTGTCAAGGTAGAATTGCTTTAAAATCCCACTCATAGATTCAATGCAATCACTATCATAATTCCAATGGCATTTTTTACAGAAATGGAAAAAAAATTCTAAAATTTATGTGAAACACAAAAGACCCAAAATAGCCAGCAAAATTCTTGCTCAATGTTGAGCAATAATAAAGCTGGCAGCATCATACTGCCTGACTTGAAAATATGCTACAAAGCTATAGTAATCAAAACAGCATGACCCCGGCATGAAAACAGACACATTGACCAATGGAACAGGGTAGAGTGCCCAGAAACAAATCCACACGTTTACTGTCAGTTGATCTTTGACAAAGATGCCAAGAACCTTTGGGGAAAGGACAGCCTCTTCAATAAATGGTACCAGGGAAACTGGATATCCATATGCACAACGAAACCAGACCCTTGTCTTACACCATATACTAAAATCAGGCTGGGTGCCTGTAATCCCAGCACTTTGGGAGGCTGAGGCAGGTGGATCACTTGAGGTCAGGAGTTTGAGATCAGCCTGGTCAACATGGTGAAACCGCATCTCTACTAAAAATTAAGAAATCGGCCTGGTGTGGTGGCAGGTGCCTGTAATAGTAGTTACTTAGGAGGCCAAGGCAGGAGAATCACTTGAACCTGGGAGGTGGAGGTTGCAGTGAGCCGAGGTCACACCACTGCATTCCAGCCTGGGTGACAGAGTGAGACTCTGTCTCAAAAAAAAAAACCCCACGTTTGATTAAAGATTCAAGCATAAGACCTGAAACTATAAAACTATTAGAAGAAAACATAAGAAAAAAGCTTTGCAGTATTGGAGTATTGGTCTGGCTAATGATCCTTTTTTATGTGACTCCAGAAAGCACAGAGAACAAAAGCGAAAATAGACAAATGGGATTGCATCAAACCAAAAAGCTTCTGCAGAACAGAAGAAACAATCAACAGAATAAAGAGAGAACATCCAGAATGGGAGGAGATATTTGGAAAGCATATAACTGATAAGGGATTAATATCCAAAATATATAAGGAACTCAAACAACTGAGTAACAAGAAAACAACCAGATTAAACAATGAGCAAAGGGCCAGGCGCCGTGGCTCACACCTGTAATCCCAGCACTTTGGGAGGCTGAGGTGTCAGAGGATCACTTGAGGCCAGGAGTTCAAGAACAGACTGGGCAACATAGCGAGACCCTGTCTACAAAAAAATAAGAAAAAATAGCCAAGTGAGGTAGTGCACACCTGTAGTCCCACCTACGTGGGAGGCTGAGGCAGGAGGATCGCTCGAGCCCAGGAGTTTGAGGTTACAGTGAGCCGAGATCACACTACCACACTCCAGCCTGGGTGACAGAGTGAGACTTTGTCTCTAAAATAAAAAAAAAATGTAAAATGAGCAAAAGTCCTGAACTAAATAGACGTTTCTCAAAAGAAGACATACAAATGGACAACAGGTATAGGAAAAACATGTTCAATATGACTAACCGCAGAGAAAGCCAGGTTAGAAGTACAATGAGCTGTCAGGTCACATCCGTGAGAATAGCTGTCATCAGAAAGGCAAAGGGTAAGTGTTAGTGAGGATGTGGAGAAAAGAGAACCCCACACGCTGCTGGTGGGAACGTGAATGGGTATGGCATGGTGGAAGACATGATGGTTCCTCAAAAAATTAAAACTAGAACTAACAAATGATCCAGCAATCCTACTGTTGGGTATCTATCTAGAAGAAAGGAAATCAGTATTTCTCAGAGACGTCTGCACTCCCGTGTTCACAGTAGCCAAGATACAGAATCAACCTAAGCTTCCATTGATGTGCACGAATCAAGAAAATGTGGTAAATATACACCGTGGAGTACTATTCAAGCTTAAAAAAGGGAAATCCTGTGGTTTGTGAACCTGGAGGACATCATGGTAAGTGAAATAAGCCAGATACAGAAAGACGAATACCACGTGGTCTCACTGATGCCTGGCATCTGAACAAGTTGAACTCACTGAGGCAGAGTGGAATGGTGGTTACAGGAGGCTGGCAGGTGGGTGGGGAAAGGGAATTGGGGAGCTTTTAATCAAAGGCTACAGAGATTCAGTTCTGCAGGCTGAATCAGTTCTTCAGGTCTCACATACAGCCCCAGGCAGGTGACTGTAGTTAACAGTACCATGTCATAGGCTTGAAATTGGCTAAGAGGGTGGAGTTGAAATGTTCTCACTGGACACCCATGGTAACTATGTGCAGTGATAGATGTGTTAATTAGCTTAATAGGGGTAATCGTTTCATAATACATCAAAATATCATGTCGTACATCTTAAATATGTACAAATTTTGCTTGTCATTTATACCCCAGTAAAGTTGAGAAGAAAATACAGCAAGTGTTCTGATTAAAAACAACAACAACAAAAAACAAAACCAACAAACACCCTTATTATTTGGCAGTTCCCCTTATTATTCGGTTGATTGCACCCTGTTCCTGTTGGTGGTGATCACTGGTTACTGTCTCTAGGTGAGCATCTGGGGTCTCTCATTCCAGATGTGTGAAATGTGGACACAGATAGTGGGGAGAAAGAAATGCAACTGTGAGTACGTGTATGTGTGCATGGCACGTACGTGCATGTGTGTGAGTGTGTGTGTGTGGCTTGACACTCGGCCTGGCCCATGAAGTAAACTCGCAGTCAGCTCTTAGGGAAGTCCGTGGAAGGAACACTGACTTGGTTAAAGGAATCAGATCTAGTTGATTCAGGGACACTGAGGAAGCTGAGCCCCAGGCAGGCGAAGGGCTCTGACCCAGATAATTCCACTTATACCAAGATTAGGGCAGGCAGTTCCCTGCTAACCTGGCTGCTTGTCCTGGAAAATGAGAAGTCAGAAGGAATGGAGGAAGTTTTAAATACTTTCCAAGTTGACATTGTCACTGGAACTCTTCTGGTGAATCTTGTGTGAATGAGACGATAAGAACGAGGTGAGCTTTCAGTGTGGCAGTTGTATTGCTATTGTGCCTGGGCTGATAACAATTTCTGGATTGTTTGAAGACACTTTGTTCCCATTTGCTAAAGGTGTTGACCTATTGTTTACTTAGCCAGGCACTTTTCTACAGCAGTTGCAAAAGCACATTCTAAACCTAATTAATTCCAAATCTGATTAACTCTGGCCTGTTACCCTGTGCCACAGCCCCAGGCGGGAGTGGTGTTCCTGAAGCCTGGGCGTCAGCTTTCACTGCTTGAGGAATCTGTTGCTGTGCTGTGACCTGCTGTGACCTGTGACCGTGACCAGGTGGACAGTATCAGAGGAAGGCAGGGGAGTGGTGAGGTGTGAAAAGATCAACTGTCAGGTTTTATTTAGAGTGAGGGGTGGTCGACTCTCACCTTGGGTTGATGAGAGGCTGAAGCGTGGCTCTCTCCTCCTCTGCAAGGTCCTCAGGCTGGCAGCAGCAGAACCCAGGACCCAACCAGGCCTCCTGAGCCAGATTCTGCACTTTAACCCGATGGCCAAGTGACTCCCATTCAGGGGCATAGGCAGCTGCGCAGGGCTTGCTGCAGCCCAGCAGAGACGAGCCCCGTGAGGGTTGGGCAGCGGAGAGCATGCTGTTCCAGCTCCTCGCCTTCTTCGTAGACACTATTTTGCATGAGACAGAGAGAGATGCACATATTCCATATATAATGTGGAGATTTTTATTGTGGTATAATATACATAACAAAATTTACCATTTTAACTTTTTTTTTTTTTTGAGACAGAGTTTCACTCTTGTTGCCCAGGCTGGAGTGCAATGGCACGATCTCAGCTCACTGCAACCTCCGCCTCCTGGGTTCAAGAGATTCTCTTGCCTCAACCTCCCGAGTAGCTGGGATTAGAGGCACCCACCACTCTGCCTGGCTAATTTTGTATTTTTAGTAGAGATAGGGTTTCACCATGTTGGCCAGGCTGGTCTCGAACTTCTGGCCTCAGGTGATCCACCTGCCTCAGCCTCCCAAAGTGCTGGGATTATAGGCATGAGCCACTGCACCTGGCCTCCCTGTTTAGATTTAAAAAGTTTTCTTAATATGATATTTATAATTAAGTCTTGACTTTGAAACAGGTTAGAACGTGCTTTGAAAAGAGCTGAAATAATTTGTTTTACTTGATTTGGAGACGTTAGGAAATACCTGTACGTTTGATAATCTCATTCTAAAAATTCATTGTTACAGGATAACAGAGTATCTATTGAAGGTAAAGGAGGTTGGATTAGATATGCTGGCATGTGCCAGTGTGTGTTTGAAAGCTGAATCTGTTATATAAGTGTGTTTTTTGGGGCTTGCCTGTTTTTGTTAATATCGGAGTATTAAAGAACATCTCTTTGAGTAATTTGGTTTTGTCATTGAACTATTTTTAGTAAATTCATGTCTGAAGAGTGACGTGATTTGAGAACTAAGCTTCTTATTGCTTTACATTAGTCATTTTTCCAGAAGCCAAGTAATGAGCCACAGGTTTGGAAGTACTTTATCTGCAGGTAGTGATTTGAGTGGTTCATATGGCCTAGGACACTTGCTTTGTTTTCAGTTTATCCTTCAAATCATTGAGCAGAAACAACAGAGATGACACACACAGGTTTGGGTAAAGATGCATTGATGTGGCCAGGCGCGGTAGCCAGGCGCAGGTGCTTGATTGAGCATGCCGCTCCTTATGTCTAGGAGATGGTGTTGGTCCCACCCTGAGGTTGGTCTGTCCATGACGAGACAGTTTCCTCTTCATGAGTTTAGTGGCAGCTTCCTCTTTAAGGCGCGGACAATTGATGGCTTCTTTGGCTGGACAAATCATTCGTTTCTCTTTGATAACTTTTTCAGTCGTTACCGCCTCTTTCTTCTCATACTTCTGAAGAAGGACAATGAACTGGACAACTTCTTGTTGCGTAAATTGGGTTAGAGGGCATTGCTTATTCTTATACTAGTGGCATTCCGTTGATGTAAAACAGTGAAGCGGCCAGGCGTGGTCGCTCACGCCTGTAATCCCAGCACTTTGGGAGGCCAATGTGAGAGGACTGCTTGAGCACTGGAGTTCAAGACCAGCCTGGGCAATAATAGTGAGACCCCATCTGTACCAAAAAAAGTAAAAATTACTCAGGTGTAGTCGTGCCAGTCTGTAGTCCCAGCTACTTGGGAGTCTAAGGCAGAGGATTGAGCCTGGGAGGTCACAGCTGCAATGAGCTACGATTGCACCACTGCACTCCAGCCTGGGTGACAGAGCAAGACCCTGTCTCAAAAAAAAAAAAGTACAAGTAAAAAAAAAATTACCCCCCCCCCCAAAAAAAAGGCCATTTTAGATATCCCTGTGCATGTGATTTCTGTGAGTTGTAACTTGTTTCGGGAAGCGAGCAGTTCTGCTGACGGGCCTGGAGGTGACCCTGCCTCTTCCCCTCTGAGCTTTGGTTGTCTGAGTTCAGTGTTCTCTGGCCCATCCTCACTGACTTCTCCTTTAGTAGAGTTCACTGAAGTTCATCATCATCTTGATTTTTCCCCCACTTTCCTCGGGGAGAGGAAGTGGGGAGGCAGCGGAAGCAGAAGCTTGTCTTGGCTGCCCGACTCTCACATGGACGTTGGTGAGAGGAGATGTCATTCTTCCTGACTTTCGGTGCCTGTCTAGGGGGAGGCCGTCCACCTGCCGCCCAGTCCGTGCTTTAGTAGGGGTCTGAGACACCAAGCCCCACAAAGTGGGGGGCCTCAAACAGCAGAAGCTCATCCTCTCCCCATCCTGCAGGTGGAGTCTGAACTGGCATCAGCAGGGCCGTGCGCCTCGGGAGGCTCCAGGGAGAGGCTGTTCTTGCCACTCTCCAGCTCCTGACTTGTGCTGGCCGTCGTTGCCTGCGGAGCTGCGGCTCTCATCTCTGCCTCTGTTTCCCTGTGGTGTCCTCCCTGGGAGTCAGCCTTCACATCATCTTCGCCTGTGTGTCTCTGTGTGTCTTCTCTAATAAGGGCACCAGTTCGATTGGATTAAGGGTCTGCCATACTCCATGGGGTCACATTTTAGCTAATCACTTCTGCAGAGACCCTGTTTCCAAATGAGGCCACATTCACGGGCCTTCATCAGAGATGAAGACTTGAACATATATTTTTTGAACCCATAATATACATTTATGATTTCATTTTTAAACAGAAAGTGGTGTTTTAAACAGAAAGTGCCCTCTGGCTCACCTTCAAGGAGAGAAATGAAATCCATTTCTGTGTTCGAAGGTCCTGCGCGGCTTCGAACAGGACCCGGAGCTTCGGGCACTGCTGCTGGGCCGAGCGCGCGGTGTGGTCCGTGGGCGCTTAGCAGCGCTGGTCCAGCCCCTGCGTGGAAGGCCTGGGCCTGGAGTGCGGGTGTGTGCGGTGCTTCACGGCCGCCTGTGAAAAGTTAGTCACTGCACGGGCGTTTTATGGAAGGGCCCAAGCCGTGAGGCACTCAGAGCAGGCAGGAGGAGGAGAGGTGGCATCTAGAGAGTGGGCTCCGATCCCGCCAGCAGAGTCTCTGAGCCTCGACTTGCAGATCTGCGAAAATAGCAAACAGAGACTTCCCAGGGTGCTCTGAGGATCCACGAAGACGTGACCCACGCAGTGGTTGTATGAATTAGCCCCGTGCGTTATTTATTCATTTCTGGAACTTCACGTCTCCGTCATGCCTGTTCCGAGTAGCCCGTGAGTGTCTGCTGTGGTCCAGGAGCTGTACCTGCTGTTCAGGGTGGGTTCCAGTTGGGGGTCTCTGGCTCTGAGCAGAGTCTGCTCTGTGCTGTCCAGCATGGTAGCCACTGGCCACACGTGGCTTGGACTTAGAGATGTGGCTAGTTTTAGGTGAGATGTGTGCTTTTCACAACGAGGAAGAATTCTGAATTTAAATTCCTCATTACATTCTCCATCTCCCTGCCAATAAAAGATGTTCCTGGGCTGGGCACGGTGGCTCAGGCCTGTACTCCCAGCACTTTAGAAGGGTGAAGCGGGTGGATCGCTTGAGCTCAGGAGTTTGAGACCAGGCTGGGCAACTTAGTGAGACTGCATCTCTACTAAAAATTAAAAAATTAGCCCGGTGTGGTGGTACATGCCTGTAGTCCCATCTGCTTGGGGGGCTAAGGTGGGAGGATTGCTGGAGCCCAGGAGGATGAGGTTGCAGTGAGCCATGATTGTGCCACTGCACTCCAGCCTCTTTGACAGAGCGAGACCCTGTCTCTATTTAAAAAAAAAAAGAAAAGATGTTGCTGGATATGTCTTCTGCTGTTCGTTTTGGAAATGACATTTTTCCGATTTTACTGTGTAGTAGTTGAACAGCTGGCAGGAGAGGACTTGTGCGTTTATGGTGAAGTCCGGTTTTGTGGAGTTCACACTCTTTTTGAAACCTGCTAGGAAGTCCCCCGGGATGCACAGTAGGGGAGGTTCGTATTGGATCAGCATTTAGAAAGATCACTGCCCGGGCAAGGAACCCTCAATGAAGAAGTGGCCGGTTTGGGTCAAAGTGATCCTTGCAGTTTTCTGAAAAGCCCCTCTCGTGCCACTTCCCCTGCCCTGGACATTTGGCTGAGGGGCAAGGCAGGCATCAGGGCATGGTCGGCACCCTTGGCCGGCACACCCGTACATCATGGTGGCAGCACCTCTTTGTTTGTGGGGGGCTTGGCCTTAGGAGACAGCCTGAAAATGGGGGAGCTGTACGGGCCTCTCTGGAGAGCCTCAGCTTTGCAGACAGCCTCCATCCCAGGGAAGCAAGTGAGCAGTCCACGTGAATAAGGCAGCCAGGCTTCCCCAGAGAAACAGACCCAGCAGGGTGTGTGTGAGCTCAGGCAAGGTTGCTGTGTCACTGTCTGGGGGCTGAATTCCTTCCTCTCTGGAAGAGCTCAGTCTTTGCTTCTCGGGCCATCAGCTGATTAGACGAGGCCCACCACATCACAGAGGGCCGTCTGCTTTCTCACATCCACTGATGGAAATGCTGATCCCACCTAAAAAACACCTTTCCGGCCATGTCCAGGCTAGTGCAGGACCAAACTGCTGGGCACCGGGGCCCAAACACATACAGTTCCCCATCACGGTGGGTGGAGACTGGCAAGCCCACTGGCTCTCTGGAGGCGCTGGTGAATGTGAGTTCTTGGCAGAGGGCCTGCCCACTGCATGGGGCCTCTGCCTGCTGGCTCTCCACTTTCCATGTACTGGCGGGGGCGGGTGTGTCCAGCCAGGCCCTGTGCTGGCTCCAGGCAGCCCAGCTCCATTCATGCACCCGGGGACTCTCGTGGGCCCTCCTTCTTACTGCACTAAAATCAACAAGCAGTTGAATACAGTGTTGGTTATAGTAATCAGTTATTCTTTTCTAATGCTTCTGAGGGGATGGTTGCTTCCATATCCTATTTTCTCTTTTTGAGGTAGGGTCTTGCTCTGCTGCCCAGGCTAGAGTGCAGTGGCACTATCACAGCTCACTGCAGCCTCAGCCTCCTGGGCTTAAGCAATCCTCCTGCCTCGGCCTCCTGAGTAGCTGGGACTACAGGCACATACCACCATACCCAGCTAATTAAAAAATTTTTTTTGTAGAGACAGGGACTCACTGTGTCGCCCAGGCTGGTCTCAAACTCAGGGACTCAAGGGATCCTCCCACCTTGGCCTTCTGAAGTGCTAGGATTACAGGTATGAACCACTGTGCCTGGCCTCAACGCACCATTATTTAACCAAGTTCACTATCGGATAGTTTAAAAAAACAAGCCTAGAGGGAATATAGGTCATGCCTGTGGAAGTGGTCCCATGACTCTAAACTTTAGCCAAAACTCATCAACTTTACAAAATAGAACTAAAATAACCTTTTGGCTCGTGTTTGTGGATGCCACCTGCAAACACGCAAAGAAACATGTGTTTTTGAACAATGTCTGACGGGAAGTAGCTGCTCTAGGCTGTGCTGCTGCTGGTGCCATTGCTGGAGGTACTTATTTTGCTCCCATCTCCGGTCTGGGAATATTCACTTTTCCTTTCCTCAGGTTGTCACATCGATGTTTTGTGAGCTCCCTGCCAGGGGGCTGTCCGATCTGGCAAGGCAGAGAACTCATCTGAAAAGTTTCTGTTCTCCGCTGGGCACAGTGGCTCATGCCTGTGACCCCAGCACTTTGGGAGGCCAAGTTGGGAATATAGCATAGCCCAGGAGGTCAAGATTAGCCTGAGCAGCATAGTAAGTCCCATCTCTACACAAACATAAAACAAATTAGTTGGGTGTGGTGGTATGCACCTGTGGTCCCAGCTACTCGGGAGGCTGAGGTGGGAGGAACACTTGAGTCCAGAAGATGGAGGCTGCATTGAGCCATGATTGTACCACTGCACTTCAGCCTGGGTGACAGAGCAAGACTCTGTCTCAAAAAAATAATAATTAAATAAAATAGGCTGGGTGCAGTGACTCACGCCCATAATCCCAGCATTTTGGGAGGCCAAGGTGGGTGGATCACATGAGGTCAGGAGTTCGAGACCAGCCTGGCCAGCATGGTGAACCCCTGTCCCTAGTAATAATACAAAAATTAGCTGGGCGTGGTGTTGTGTGCCTGTAATCCCAGCTACTAGGGAGGCTTAGGCAGGAGAATTGCCTGAACTCGGGAGGTGGAGTTTGCAGTGAGCTGAGATCACATCGCTGCACTCTAGCCTGGGCAACAGAGCAAGACTCTGTCTCAAAAAATAAAAGTAAATAAATAAATAATAAAAGTTCCTGTTGTCTCAGTGTTTGCATTTCCTGGTAGGGCTCACCTTTCAATGAATTGAAATACCAAGCTTTCTAATTCTTACATTTCAATAGCTGCCCTTTGATTTCCCACTTGCACTGGCTAAATTGCTGATTTTCACTCCTGGTGCACGTGGTACTCACCTGGGGAGCTTTTAAAGCTGATACCAGTGCCAGCCCCGCTCTTGATCCTGGCAGCTGGGTCAGGGTCTGAGCATCAGCATAGTTTAAGTCTCCCCACCCCATGCTTAAGATGTGAGCCACGGGTGTCTGTGGCTTCTGATGGCTGTCTCAACCCACTCTCTTATTTACACCATTAGTAAAAACAACACAACCCTTGGGGTAGAAGCCTGGCTGTGTTTGGCTTTGGGAAGGCTGAAGAGTGAAATGGAAAGCACTTGCGCAGTTTTCAGTTCCCCAGCAGCGGCTCGGGATTACTGCGGGTGCTGACTTCCCTTCCTCTTGTGCCTGAACCCTGGGCCACGTCAGCTCCACTGATCTGGCAACATCCGGAGCGCCCCCAGGACCAGAGAGAAGGTCATCATCTGAGAATAAGAAACGTAGAAGACTGGTCCACTGCAAAAGTGCCCAGTCGGCCCCAGGAGGTAGTGTGTAAATGGAGGGATGACGAGACCCGGGACACGGGCAGCCCGGGATGGTGGCGTCCATCCTTAGGTTTGGGAAGAATCTCACGATTTATGGAACAAACATTTCTATTATAGGGCCCAATATGCTGGGCACAGCTCCAGGCAGTTTACCTGTGTGCAGATTCTGGTTTCTCAGCCACCCTTTGGCAGGTGCGACCCACAGTTTAGTGACGGGGAAACTGAGGTACCGCTTGTCGCAGTGACTTGCCCAAGGTCACGTGGTGCGGGTTTGAATGTAGTCTGTCTCTAGAGTGGGGGCTCTTTACCGGAATGCTCTGCGGTCCCTGCCCGGTGAATTAGCCGGCACTTCCAGGATAGTTCTCTGCGTAAAATGTGGAGCGCCCGGGAAGGCGGCTGCGCTCCGCAAATGCCTGTGCTCTGTGGGGTCACAGGGTGGAGGCGGGCTTTCCTCCTGCCAGGCAGCCCACCTCACAGGGGCCCTAGGCCCCTTCCTCTGCTTCCGGGGGTGGTCAGACCAGACTCCCTGGGGTGCCTGTCGCCAGTGTGCTTGTCAGGGCTCCACCGCTCCTGTGTCCGTTGCCTACTTCCTTCTCCATCTGTGCCTCAGTTTCTCCTGTGAAACATGGGAAGGGGAAGCCTGCATGAGCATGATAAACCCTGAGGACTCCCACGGTGCTGGCCCTGCTGCTTCCCATCGCTGACGCGGCGCTTCCTGCCCTTGATACGGGGACGGGATCATGGAAGTTAACAGCTCATTCCCTGCTATAAATCACCAAGCCCTGTTCTGGCTTCCATTTCTCTTGTTTAGACAGAACCTAAACCTCATAAAGTGAGTGGAATTAGCTCTTTAGGTGAACAGATACAATTGTGTTTTTAGATCTGTAAATTCCAGAAACAAACCTGGTGGGACCTGCTTCCCCAGGGCCTGTGTCTGTGTAGAGGTGGGGCAAGTGGGACCTGCCTCCCCAGGGCCCTGTCTGCAGTGGGGAGGGCGTCTTCAACTCTGGTCGCTCTGGACTCACAGTTAAAGTCCTGGTCAGTTTTGCTGCATTTCAGTGGTCTGTCTAACAGTGTGGCTGATCAGACATTCGAGGCGTTGTTACAGATTCAGGCTTCCCTCACCACCAGGGGTAACTGACGTCTTCGTTGTTGTCTGTATGTGCTGGTGACATGAAGCTTAGCAGATCACTTATGGATTTGCTACATAGACGAGTAATAATTCCTGCACAAGTGGAACCTAGAGCCCCAGGCTCCTGTCACTCACCCATCTTCCCATCTGCTTGGCCCGAAGACAGCCCAGGCTAAAAGGCGGGAGAGTCTGGCAGAAGGCTGGGCTCCCTCTTGGGTTCAAACCCCTGCCCCCAGCCCTGATGATGTGCTGGACCAGCAGGCCCGTGTTCGTAGTGGCCCCGCAGGCTCGGCAGCCTGGCTCTGTTCACCGGACCAGGGTTGGCAGCTCACTGATCCTTGGCTGCATTGGTTGAATTTGAACCCATTTGTGATTCTTCTCTTTCGCCCTGTTTCTGGGGCAGCCTGAGGCTCTGGCATCCCCAGAATTGGATGTGAGGCTGTTTATTTCTCCAGGAAAGTCCAAGTAAACTACCAGAATTCTTAGCGCTTTGGCTTCAGGATTGGTACTGAGGGACTCCGGTCTAGGGGAGAAGGCAAGAGAGAAAGAGATGCCTGATCCCGTTTCCAGGGAGAGGGGCTTTGAAGTACCCAGTTGAAGCCCATACGTGTAGACAGGAAATCAACACTCTGAGAGATACAGGGGCTGACATATGTATGGGGTTGGCAGCAGGGGGCTGAAGGCCCGGCTCAGAGCACATTCACAAACTACCAGAAAACGCACGAGGGTCCTTAGATTCAAATACACTGAAAATCCATCAAAGCCAAGTGCAAAAGGTCAGGTTGTAGTGACACCACCTTATTTTCATTGTCTTATGTTCACTGTCATGCCTTAAATACCAGAGCCGCTACTCAAATTCAATTAGGATTAAATTCAGAACTTCTGTTCCCTGCGGGACTGGCCCTTCTTGGTGTGGACAATGCGCTCATTGACAGCAGCCTTAATATTCCATTAGCAATCCTAAAAGCTATACATTATCTCCAAAGCAATATTTTAGAATTTCAGATACGAAAACTGCTTGCTTATAAATTCTTTAGTTGGGGCAACTGCATTTAATTGGTTTGCATTCATTAATGGGTAGATAACAGATTACAGAGTTCAAGCAACAATTCTTACTTTTTTCTGGCTAGCATTTGTGATTCTTCAGTTGCCACTTCCTTTCATTACTAAGATCTTTCCTTTTGTATTATTATTTCCTTTTT
>NW_012114252.1:20944362-20945740 GCF_000951035.1 Colobus angolensis palliatus | reverse complement strand
TATATATATATATATATATAAAGTGCCCCTTACCACCATTTCTGCAGTTTCCTGCCAATATTTATAGTGGAAGGAAGTGGTAAATTTCAGGTAGAGGGTGGTGAAAATATATATATATGTGTATATATATATGTGTGTGTATATATATGTGTGTGTGTGTGTATATATATGTATGTGTATATATATATTTTAATCCTCCTGCCCTAGCCTTTTCTTTTTTAAGCTAATGCCTGCAATGTTGGGTTTTAAAGGCTCTTGATGATCATCTTCTGTAGTGGGAGAATGACTGGATTTGGGGGACACTGGTTTCTGCCTGCTGGGGTCCAGTCCAGCTTGACCGGAAATGGACTGACTTCTCAGTCTGAAGCTGACCCCGGTAGGCGTGCGGGAGGAATGTTGCCCTTCAGGTGCTGAATTCCAGAGCACAAGCTGCTTGCCAACAGGGTGGCTCTGTCGCCCAAACCACAGCGTTCCCGGGCTGGCTTTTCCCAGAAGAGGGAGGTGACCCGGGTAGCTCTGGCACTTTGACCCTCAGACTGGCAGCAGGGCACATTCTTCTGCCTCCTGCCAGAGCTGGTCTGGGCTCAGCTCCCAGCTCACTTTCCCTCCCATCCCCGAAGGGCACACTGTCGGCTTTGCTGAAGGGGAGCTGGAACCCACGCTCGGGGCCTGGGAGACCACAGTGGTCAGTAGACAGGTCTGTCTGGCTCTTCTCACAGGACATGAGTGTGTGTCTCTGTGGGCTCCTCTCGCCAGGGTTGCCCAAAGCGTGACCAGCCTGCCTCAAAATTCAGGCAGCATCGCCTAGCAAGGTTTGAGGACTGGTGTCAGCAGAATGTGGCCATTTCAGGAAGATGGGGGAAGGAAATTGGATGAAATTTGGTTGTGTTTCTTGGCGATTTGACTCTAAGCGGTGGTTTACTGGCAAAGGACAGTGTGCCTTAGAGAGCCACACATGTGCAGGTGTTGTGTGTTCGGCGCATGCTCCAAAGCCCCACGCTCCAAAGCCCCACAGACCAAGGGTCTTAACTTCATTTGTGTCAAGATCCCCTCGGCCCCCGAGGGGTATGAGCCCAGGACCCCTTCTCAGAACACTGTGCCCAAGTACATGCAGTCACATACAAAGGTAACCAGCTGTCCTTAAGTACAGTCATCCAGAGCCTTTTACAATTATGATTGATATGTGGTCAGAACCCTTTACAATTATGATTGGTATGTGGTCCATGGTCCACATATTAATGAATGAAGGCGTGGCAGGCCTGAAGCATCGTGGGCATTGCACTGGGGTGTCTGAGGCGGCTGGCATGCGGATGGAGGCACCTGCTGCCCTTGTTGGTGATGAGTGCCCCTTACCACCATTTCTGCAGTTTCCTGCCAA
>NW_012114252.1:20937334-20944044 GCF_000951035.1 Colobus angolensis palliatus | reverse complement strand
TCTCAGAACACTGTGCCCAAGTACATGCAGTCACATACAAAGGTAACCAGCTGTCCTTAAGTACAGTCATCCAGAGCCTTTTACAATTATGATTGGTATGTGGTCCATGGTCCACATATTAATGAATGAAGGCGTGGCAGGCCTGAAGCGTCGTGGGCATTGCACTGGAGTGTCTGAGGCGGCTGGCATGCGGATGGAGGCACCTGCTGCCCTTGTTGGTGATGAGTGCCCCTTACCACCATTTCTGCAGTTTCCTGCCAATATTTCTAGTGGAAGGAAGTGGTAAATTTCAGGTAGAGGGTGGTGAAAACAAAGAGGACATTTTCTCCCACGTTCAAGGTCGTGGACCCTATGAATTTGGTTTATGACCCCAGTGGTTAAGAGCCCTTGCTACTGGTCGACGCTGTCCACACACTCGGGGGACGTTGCCCTCACAGTGGCATGGGACCATTTATAATTTAGAAGCTGCCGATGATGGGCCACTGTTGCATTTTGGTTTGCCTAAATGTGATCTTTAGAACATTTTGAAATAGTTTTGAATGCTTAAAACTTGGGAGATTAAAATCTACATTGTTAGCTTCTTTTAAAAAATCAAAATCAGGCTTACTTTTCCCAGGGAAGGGTTTGGAATGGGGCCTGGACACTCCCTGGGTGCCACCTCTCTCTGCGCCAGCGCTCCAGCAGCCTCCTCCTTGTTCAGAGGCACTTGACCTTGCGTTCTGAGCTTGAGAGTGGAGGCCAGTGCTGTTAGTCAGTCGTTCCCAGCTCTCCCTCCTCTTGGTCTAAGGGTACGGCCCGGGAGGCCACACATGCCCCGGGCAGGAGGGGAGGAGCTGGCCTGCAGCTTCCAGACCTGTCTGCAGAAGCTCCTTGGGATGGTATCTGAGCACACGTCTTGGTCTCATTCCTCTTCGAAAGCGCGCCCCTGGCAGGTGTGGTGGGGGCAGGTGCTTTGTGGTTGGAAGATCTCACTTAGGGTTCGCTCGTTGGTGATTGAAACAGATTCATCACCAGGAGCGCCTGGGAAGCTCCTTCCTGCCAGCAGGGAGGGCCCATGCCACGCACAGCCTGCTCGGTCCGCGAGAGGCAGGTGGGGGCCATGGTGCATGCTGCCGCCTCTCCCGCAGCTGCTTCCTGAGAGCTCATCGCCCCAACGCGGCAGATGTGCCCAACGATGAAAAGCATGCCGAGGCCTGGAGGACATACCAGCAGGCGTGCTCGGCTGGGCGGTCCCTGCTGGGGCTGTCACCTGCTGTGTGCACTGCACCTGTCCCAGGAACACCTGCCTTGGTCAGATCTGCTCCCCTTGTGGGAGTCTGTCCTCCAAATCTGAGTATGCAGAAAGCTTGTGCTACAGGCAGGAGTTTAGAATTTTGCCAGAAAGTTCCTGGGTAGCCCTTGAGTGGACTGGCAGGGAGCTGCCTGCCGGTGGGGAGGTGAGCAGGCCCCCTTGGGGATCTGTGCACTGCTGGTGGGATAGAAAGGTGGCCCTGGGGCAGATGTCGGGAACAGGACACTATGGATGTGCAGGTGACCTGTCGGGGGGAGTGTATTCTGACCCGGGTTGGTTTGATTAGATGACTGCATTGTAAAAGTACCCGGAGACCAGGACCTTTTAATCCCCCTTTTTAGCCATCAATTTGGGGGCCTCTGCATTTATATACAGGATAGTGGCGGGTGTTTCAGTGCCCTGGCCCAGCCTCCCTCGAGCACTGCTGTGCCTGACTCCCCCACCCTTCAGTCTCCTCGTGGAAAGCGTGTGTGCCCTCACCGACCTTGTGAGGCCAAAGTGCTGGGGGCATGGGGAGAGCAGAGGTCCACACGCCAGGCACTGCAGGGGTGTGTGCCAGCTGGCCCTGTTCCCTGCCAGACCCAGCGAGAGACAGCACCTTTGCAGTAGCCAATGTGTTGGCGTTGAGCCGTGTCGATCTCGACCTGGAAATGTTTTGGGAGCGGGCTCCCAACTTGCCTGCAATTGCGCGCACCTCTGTCTGTTTTAAAGCCTGGAGGGCAGGCGGGGCTGCGGCACCCACAAGAAGTGCAAACGCTGAGGCCTGGCTCCTCAGGGATTCAGATTCCAGTGAGGGAGAGAAGATGTCCACTGTGTCCTAAAAATATTGTGAACACTGCAAGGTGCTATGTGATTCTGGGCAGGTAAGTGCAGGTGTGGTTTACAACCCCTGTTATGAACTCAGAAGCCCTCCCCGCAGCGCCCCCTGGGCAGGGCAGCACAGGGCAGCTGGGAGCACCCACGGGGTATAGAAGGAGGAGGGTGAAGGGAAATGGGCACACTTAGCTTCCAGAGCCTGCATTCCTGAGTCAGCTTCTATCTCAGCAAGGGCCTTGGCAGTTGCTGCCTTTTTCTGGACATCAGTTCTTGATTCCTTCCATCTCCAGACACGGCGGGCGCCATGACTCCATTGGAGTTGGTGCTTGAAGGCAGGGAGGGCTGTGTGAATGCCTGAGGCCTGTTCTTCCTGAACATTCTTAGATTCGATTTCCCATCTACTCTGGGCACCCGGCAGCTTGTTTTCTCGAGGGGCCGCCTGCTCTGGGGATGGTGCCCGTGGGTGGCACATTCTCCATCAACTGTGTGTAAGCATTTCATCCTGTATGTGTTGCCCTAAACATAAACATCCCTGTGGGGCACTCCCTTGCAGTGTGGCTGGTGGCTGTGTTCTGAGATGAGAGAACCAACCTTTCTGTCCCTCTTCTCCCACCAGGGCGGGAGCAGTTCCACGGCCTGGGCTCCATGTACTGCCGAGGGGCAGCCGCCATCATCCTCGCCTATGATGTGAATCACCCGCAGAGCCTGCTGGAGCTGGAGGACCGGTTCCTGGGCCTGACGGACACGGCCAGCAAAGACTGCCTCTTCGCCATCGTGGGGAACAAAGTGGACCTCACTGAGGAGGGGGCCTTGGCGGGCCAGGAGAAGGAAGAGTGCAGTCCAGATACGGATGCCGGGGACTGTGTCTCTCCCAGGGTGCCTAAGCAGGTGCAGCTGGAGGACGCGGTGGCCCTTTATAAGAAGATCCTCAAGTACAAGATGCTGGATGAGCAGGACGTGCCGGCCGCTGAGCAGATGTGCTTTGAGACCAGCGCCAAGACCGGCTACAATGTGGACCTCCTGTTTGAGACCCTGT
Organism: Colobus angolensis palliatus; assembly: GCF_000951035.1. Lineage (NCBI taxonomy): Eukaryota > Metazoa > Chordata > Mammalia > Primates > Cercopithecidae > Colobus > Colobus angolensis. The sequence goes on along the minus strand of NW_012114252.1, from coordinate 20,940,901 downwards.
TTGACCTGGTGGTGCCAATGATCTTACAGCAGAGAGCTGAGAATCCGCCACACACAGTGGATATATCCAGTCATAAGCCACCCAAGAGGACCAGATCGGGGTGTTGTGCCTGACTTCCGAGGGGCTCCTGGACTCAGACTGTGCATGTGGGAAGGGGTCTGACCAGGCAAGCTGTGATCTGAAAGGAGCAAGGAACACCAAGGAATTATTTTCCAGAGTGACACACGCAGCAGAATGTTGGAGTGGAAATGATGGCCGGCTATGAAGGGGAGGCCAGTGTGTGTGGTCTCCTCGGTCTCTGTCAGGGGTGGGGAGGTGGGGAAACAGGAATCCTCTGCAAAGCCCAATCTGCAGAGTCGAGACCCCTGGCGCTCTCTGCCTCGCTGCCCGGCACTGGTCCTTTGCAGCCAGCCTCCGACGGCCCCCTCACCCTTGCACAGGCAGAAGCCTGCGTCTGCACCTGCACCTCTGACCCTTTCAGCACCCTGGGTTGTTACCACGTCCTGCGGCTTTGACATTTCTTGTTCCCAAGCGTTTCTCTTCACTGTGAGTTGTCTTTGGTCCTCCCACTTGGTGCTTGTATCTTGATGCTTTATAATCCTGACTCTAGACATGCTCATTTATACAAAATCAGGAATAACTGTTATTATACTGATTGCAGCAATGTTGGTTACATGTATTATTAAAGAGGATTTTGGGAAACACTTAGGTATTGAGACTGAGCTGACTTCATTTGCTCCGCCAGTCCCAGGGACTCTTTGTGGGGTAGGGTGGGGGGCGCTGGGGAGATGGCTGCGAACTTGAGATACGTCTCTCTTTCTGCAGAAGCTCTGAAATCCTTACCAATTGCAGCGTATTTAGATGGGCCCATCTGCCTAGTTTTCTTGATGACTTGAATTCCGATAATAGTAGCAAAGCTAAAAGCTCTGGTTCTGCTGGTGTGGGGCACCCGAGCACCAGGTCTCTGAGTCAGAAACCCCCTTCGGGTCTGCTGCTGGCCATGGGGTGGCTGCTTTATTGGAAGGTGCCGGACAGAGACGCCAGGAGACAGTAGATTTGTTTTCCCAGAAATGTGACTGAATGAAAGCAGGCCGGGGCGGGGCTCTGTGTTGGGAGGTAACATGGGGTGGATGGCGCTGGGCAGCCGGTTCATGAGTGCTGTTTTTCTTCCTTCCTTCCTTCCCTTCCTTCCCTTCCTTCCCTTCCTTCCCTTCCTTCCCTTCCTTCCCTTCCTTCCCTTCCTTCCCTTCCTTCCTTCCCTCCCCTCCGTCCCTTCCCTTCCTTCCTTCCTTCCCTTCCTTCCCTTCCTTCCCTTCCTTCCTTCCCTTCCTTCCCTTCCTTCCCTTCTTTCCCTTCCTTCCCTTCCTCCCTTCCTTCCCTTCCTTCCCTTCCTTCCCTTCCTTCCTTCCCTTCCTTTCTTCTCTCTCTCTCTCTCTCTCTTGCTTTCTTTTCTTTTTTTTTGTGATAGGGTCTTGCTCTGTCACCAGGCTGGAGTGCCATGGCGTGATCTTTCACTGCGGCCTGTACCTCCTGGGTTCAAGCGATTCTCCCCACCTCAGCCTCCCAAGTAGCTGGGATTACAGGCATGCACCTCCATGTCCCAGTAATTTTTTTTTTTTTTGTACAGATGGGGTTTTGCCATGTTGCCCAGGCTGATCTCAAATCCTTGAACTCAAGCGATCCTCCCAACTCAGCCTCCCAACATGCTGGGATTACAGGGGTGCTTTGTTTTCTGGGGAGCTGTTCATAATTTGCTGAAGGCCTGTGCTTTCCGGTTTCTAGGCTGCTGCAGGCCTAACTTCTCTGCTCCTGTGGAGTGAGTGCTTTTCAGGCAAGGAAGGGAGCTTGGACCCCAGGAGGAAGCACTGAGGCAACCCCTGCGATTGCAGGTCCTCAGCCCTGCTGAGATGCGGTTTCGGAGTTTAAAACTTCAGTTTCGCAATAGCAGCCCATTGAGAAGTGAACGCAGGTCAGCCTGACTCATGCCTTTTTATTGACTTGGCTGAATATACCACTGTAGGGACAGAGAAGTTACATTCATTTTCTATAAAGTGCATCTTTACTAGTGACACATCTAGGAAATATGCGAACCAAAGAGACCTTGGAATCTTTTTTTTTTTTTTTTTTTGAGGCAGAGTCTCGCTCTGTTGCCCAGGCTGGAGTGCAGTGGCACAATCTCAGCTCACTGCAGCCTCAAACTCCTGAACACAAGTGACCCACCCACCTAAGTCTAAGTAGCTGGGACTACAAGGCTGTGTCACTACACCTGGCTAATTTTTTATTTTTATTTTTTGTAGAGATGAGGTCTTGCTGTGTTTCCTGGGCTCACGCAATCCTCTTGCCTCGGCCTCCCAAAATGCTGGGATCATAAGCATGAGCTCTGGCCAGGCCAGAGTCTTTCTTTGAAGGCTATGGAGGGAGAGAATGTATCGTACGGCATTGTTTTTGCAGTTGGTGCTTGAAGGCAGGGAGGGCTGTATGAATGCCTGAGGCCTGTCCTTTCTGAATGTTCCTGGATTCGATTTCCCATCTGCTCTGGGCACCCGACAGCTTGTTTCCTCCAGGGGCCCTGTGCTCCGGGGACGGTGCCGATGGGCGGCACATTCTCCATCAACTCTGTTGAAGCATTTCATCCTGTACGTGTTGTCCTAAAAATAAGCATCCCTGTGGGCTCCTTTTAAACCAGTTCCTCTGAGCAGTTGGTGCTGCAGTCTCTCCTATGCTAGCAACTTCCAGCTGCCCTTACAAGTGCTTTTGTAAGGGCATGAGGGGTTCATTAATTCGGCACATGTCACTGAGCAGTCGCTCTCTCCTCAGCCCTTCCTGGAGCTGAGCGATTGGGACAGCTTCAGTGACGGTGTGCCACAGGCGCCCTGTGTCCTGGGCTGCATTCCAAGTGGACTTCGGATGCCAGCCTGGCTCCTCGCTGGGGAGCCTGGTCTTGGGTCCTGCTCCCCTACCCTCATCTCATGCCGCCCCTGTTTCCTTCCAGAAACCACGTCAGTTCTTGGAAAGCTTGAAATCTCTCAGTTGGGCAACTCAGCCGTTGGAGATGGTGCAGATTTCCCCACCGGGCGTGGGTTTGAGCGCGTGACCTCGAGCATCCGTCTTTCCTTTGTGCAGAGCAGCCACTCCAGGGAGGAGAAGAGCAAGTGACGGTCCGGAGTTAATGGCAGCGTGTGGTCTCGGAGCTCCCTTCTGCACATTTCCAGCTGTCTGTGTCCCCATGCAGATGAGAACCCTTTCCTCAATGACACCTCATAATCAGGTATTTCCTGGTGCCCTTGAAGCCTCGTGCCTGGCCGTGGTGTCAGGGAGTCTTGCGGTTGGGTATGTGGTAATCTGGGTGCTGTCAGTCAGAATGTTCCCGTCCCCAGGCTCCCAGGCCTGGTTTCTTAACGAGTATGACGTTGCCATTTCTGGACCCAACTTCCTGGTTTAAACAGCCCCTGCTGTGCCAGGAAAACAACCTCACATGAATGTTCCCAGCACACAGATCCCCCCAGCACACGGGTGTCCCCCAGTACACGGGCTCCCCCCAGCACACGGATCCCCCCAGCACACGGG
>NW_012114252.1:20900777-20936519 GCF_000951035.1 Colobus angolensis palliatus | reverse complement strand
CAGCACACAGGTCCCCCCAGCACACGGGTCCCCCCAGCACACGGGTCCCCCTAGCACACGGATCCCCCCAGCACACGGTTCTCCCCAGCACATGGATCCCCCCAGTACACGGATCCCCCCAGCATATGGGTCCTTCCAGTACACGGGTCCTCCCAGCACATGGGTCCCCCCAGCACACAGTTCCCCCCGGCACATGGGTCCCTCCAATACATGGGTCCCCCCCAGCACTCGGATCCCCATAGCACACGGGTGCTCCCAGCACACGGATCTCTCCAGCAGAGGCGAGCTGCTGCTCAAGGCCCATGAGACACGGAGATGGTACTTGTCTTCCAGAGAGAAGGGGCAATGGCTCTGGGCTCAGCCTTCACTCTGTGCTCCTGGGAGACACTAACCAGGCTGAGTCCCTACTGAGCAATGACCACAAACCTCTGAAGAAGGAAGAAGAGTGGGACCCGGACCCCAGAGACCCTGGTGGAAGTGCAGTAGGGTGGCCTCCAGGTGTTTGGAGGATTTCCAAGGCACAGATCCCAGGCCTGGTTGGTGGAGTCCAGCTCGTATCTTCCTTTCTGTGGCCAGGCAGGGTGGCCTGTGCCCCTCGTCCTCTTACGTGCCCTTATTAGGAGCACAGCCTCTTCTTAGACCCACAGTGTGCAGGGGTCTTCCCTCCTCCCACTTCGCAGAGCTGGATCTTTCGAGCCTCACTGTTGAAACAGGACAGAGGGGCTGGGTGCGGTGGGGTGGATACACAGCTGAGACCCTGCTCACACAGTGGAGAGACCCTGCACGCACAGCCGAGACCCTGCACGCACAGTGGAGAGATCCTGCACGCACAGCCGAGACCCTGCACGCACAGCCGAGACCCTGCACACACAGCCGAGACCCTGCACACACATAATACCGCCTGCACTCAGCCTCCTCTGTGCCTGCTCTGGAAGCTCTTTGGCCCAGTCCTCCCTTGTGGTCCAGGCTGCTTCCTTCAGGGCGAGCAGATGCCTTCAGGGCCAGCGTCCTTGCGTGGTGATGGAGCTCGGTCCTTGCGTGGTGATGGAGCTCGGTGTCCCTCCCCTTCCCTTTGTGTTGGCCTTGAACCCACTGGCCCAGCCCGCAGGGATCAGATCTGGAGGGCACCTTGCTTGAGGATGTGCGGACCCAAGGCCAGAGAAAGTGTGTCCTGGGCCAGGGTGTCAGTGGCTGGAGTGAGACGCGCCCAGGCCTTGGCTCCCAGCCCCCCACACTTCCTCACGAGGCCCTCCCAGCTCAGTCTACAATGGCTGTTTTCTTGGGATGTCAGAATATGTGGAAGGTCCTGCCTGGGGCATGGTGCCTTGGGAATACGAGCCTCGGACTTTCAATGCCATGTTCCAGTTGCTACCCTGTCTTTCCTCTCCTAAAGGTGGGCTTGGTTGATCAGTCTGCAAATGGTGGATGCCCACGGGTCCAGGACAAGCCTCAGCCCCACCTTTTTTTTATCCCCCATCCAGATTTTCCCACAGGGAGAAGGCATTGGGGCCTGGCACGCTGTCTCCTGGGAGCTGGTCTCAGTTAAGTGAGCAGGGTTGGCTTGTGCCTGCTTTCAGTCTGAAGGTGGCAGGCCTGGGACCGGTCACTGTCATCCCCAGTAGCACTTCCAAACCCTCTCCCTCAGCCTCACTGCATGGCGGCCTCGTTCACCAACCCCTGTGTGGCGGGCGGCTCCCATGGCCAGGGTGAGTTCTCCCGGCTTCGAGGGAGGCGTTGAGAGCCCCCTGGACAGAGTCCTCATCATCTGAATGCAAGAATTCCTTTCCCAGGAGTCCTGCAGATAAAATGGATTATTTTTGTGAGTGTACAGTTAAGAATAAGCCAGCTTAAGGCAAAAGAATGGGTCCCACCTGGAGGAGAAGTGGGGTCCTGTCCCATGTGGGATGAAACGGCCTCTGTAGGAATGGCTCCAGCTTTAGGGCTGGTTTATGCCATCACGGGACCCACATCTTCTAAGCGGGCTCCACCCCATCCATCTGCCCTTTGTTCTTGTACTTTGGCCATGAATGGGAGGAGAAGGTCCCTGAGTCACCCCTGCATGTGGCAAGGTCCCCTCAAGTGTGAGTCTGCAGGTGGGGTTGGGGAAGGGGGCTCCTGGGCGTATTTTAAACTCGGGAAGACAGCAGTCCCCTCCTGCCCCATCTCATGTGGCTTTGCAGCTGCAGCCTCTCATCTCTAAGTGCGTGTTCCTGGCCTCTGAGAAGAACCTAGTTAATTAAAATGGGCTTGTACAATGAAATTGTGAAATACCCCTCGGGGGCAGGGACTCTGGCAGTACGCGGAAATGACCCCTCGCTTTGAGGCTTCTGAACGGCGCAGGTAATGTTATGTGAAGTGCCTCGGGTGCCTGGCACGTGGTTGATGCTCAATGGTCGCTGTTTTTAGGAAGTCAGCCCAGGTAGAGGTTTGGCTTGAATGCCCCCTGAGTACATGTGTTGTGTTATCTTGTGCAAGTTGATTTGCCATCTTTGGGGAAAATCTCTTTATGAAATGGGGTATATCGTGCCTACTTCACAGAGTAGTGGGAGGCAGGAAAAGCACCCGGGAGAGCACTTTGCAGAGGGCTGGCCCACGGGAGGAAGATGACTGCCCTCTTCCACCTGCAACCCCAGCAGAGTGATGTCACCATGAGGCAGCCACTAGAGAAAAATGGCCAGAAAGCAATGATTTTCCCTTTTTCAGTAATGGCAGAGAGAAAGCCAGCTTCACTTTAAAGCACATTGTCTTGGGCCTGGGCGGGGTGGCTCATGCCTGTAATCCTAGCACTTTGGGAGGGGATCACTTGAGGTCAGGAGTTCAAGACCAGCCTGGCCAGCATGATGAAATCTCGTCTTTGTTAAAAAATACAAAAAAGTTTAGCTGGGTGTGGTGGTGCACACCTCTCCCAGCTACTCGGAAGGCTGAGGCAGGAGAATGGCTTGAACCCAGGAGGTGGAGGCTGCAGTGAGCCAAGATCCTGCCATTGCACTCTAGCCTGGGCAACAGAGCCAGACTCCGTCTCAAAAAAAAGGGCACATTGTCTTTGTGACATTTCGTTTTTCATCTCCCTTGGTTTTGGCAGAATTGTGAGAAGTGTCTGTACACAATTCAGGGAGGTGTAGGAGGCAGGAAAGGTGCTTCTTTTCTGGGGAGAGTGTACGTGTGCCACGCGCGCCACTGCACAGCTGCACACACGTGCGTCAACATCGGAGCCGTAGCCGCCCCGCACAGCTGGGCACAGGCCGTGCAGGAGACACGCCACCCGTGAGCCACTCTTCCTTGGACACTGTTCAGCCTTGAGGACCTTGCTGGGCGCTGGGAACAGCAGGTCCTCCTTAGAGAGGAAGGCTGAGGACTCAGAATGGACTTATGGATATTGATTTTGTACTTTGGGTTGTTATCCGATACTATCTTACTTTCTTGTTCAGATGGCTTCGTCTTGGGTCTCAGGGAGCTCTTTCAGATGGCTCCTGTGTCACTTCCACGTATGTCCATTTGGGGTTTTATTTGAGCACTTCCTTACTTTCTGGCACTACAAGATGTTCCAGTCTCATCGTCCATATTTCCTGCCCCAGTCTCAGAATCAGCCATCTCCCCGAGGAGCCTCGGGTCCTTTTATTGGAGAAGAGTGTTAGAAACCCAGATCTGGGGCCAGGTGTGCTCACTGCTCCTGGGGGGCTGCTTCTCTCAGGCCCTCTCAGCTGACAGAGCAAAGAAATACATGCGTGTGTACTAACCCCTATATATACACATACTTACCCCTATATAGACACATACCTACAGATATTTCTTTATGCGACTATAGGTGTCTATAATAGGCTAAACCTGAGTTCTTCTGATATCTCTGACTCTAATCACTGTGTCATTTCCCCACTTTGCTGTAAGTTCTCCTGCAATAAGAAACATGGCTCCCACTGACCATCCACTTAATTAATGGTTCAGTTTTTGTTGTTGTTGTTTGTTTTTGGAGACAGTCTCTGTCGTGGGATTACAGGCGTGAGCCACCGCGCCCAACCAATGGTTCAGTTTTAGCATGAATGTGGTGTCAGCACTGTTCACCAGTACTCCTGCAAGAAACAACTTTATCCACTAGAGTACAATGCTGTGTGCAGTTCTCTTTGCCTTTGGTCTTAGAGACGCCACTCATTTCCAAATTACTCATATTATTAACAGCACCTTTCCCCTACTGGCTTCAATGAGCTCCTGACACTTCCGCAGTGTTTTCTTTTTAAATAAGTGGATGGCCCTTTTCCAGGAAGGCAGCCTCAAGGAAAAGCCACCTCCAGGTGTAACCAGAAACACTGAGTATTTCTCAGCGGGGAGGGGGAGGACAGCCTTACGTTTTATTGTCTGAGCTGAACTTACGCTGTATGAATACAGACAGCTCCTAGATATTTGTCGCGTGGTGGCTCCCGAGTCTGCAGAGTGAGGTTCTTGCTGCACCACGTGTGGGAGGTGAGGATGCTGTTCCCTCGTTGCCTTCAAGACATCTGCTTGGGTTTGGTCTGTCACTTTAAGATCCTCCTGCTAGCTCGTGTTACTCTTCCCTCCCATGTCTAGCATGCCATGGAATTTACTTTCCAAATCATTCTACTCCCTTCCCTGCACTGTGCATTTGAAATCATAGTGCTCAACCTCAACACATTTAGAACTCCCAAGTTGCAGCGATTCTCTACCTCCTTCCTCTTAGGTCCTGGACACGTACGAGTGCATACATGCCTGCAGCTTTAGGAACGTTCACGTGCAGTGACTGATCTGATTCTCCTGACGTCACTCTGATGCACAGGTACTTTGATGCATTTTATTGGAGGCCCGGGTCACTGAAGCAACCCACCCAGGCCATCCTTGCCAACTTGCTCTTCTTGGATGGATTAAAGGCTGACGTGCTCTCCAGGGCTTGTGAATCTTCTGGGTACCCCTAGCCAGTCAGGATGGCTGCAGATGCATCTTTATGCGCATTCCAGCAGCATCTCTGCCAGGGGTGCTGAAAGTCACTGTCTGAAGCAGCTGGGAGGCAGAGGTGATTCTGACTTTGGGGCACCCACCCTCTGGAAAATGTGGCACATTAGTGGATGGTTCAAGCACGCTCAGCTCTTGGGGCAGTTATTCCCGGCACCAAGAAACTAGCCTGGAAAAATCTGTCTTGTGCAACATGCAGGGTCCATGAAGGACAGAGCTCTGATTTTCAAGGTGCGGGATGTCCAATGGTTCGATTCTAGATGAGGCATCTCCACTCGCTATACTTCAGTGGGATCGTGGGCTCCTTGGCACACATGTTGGGGTTATGAATTGTGATTGATTTATATTTTATAATCCACATTTTGGAAACTAATTGTGTTGAGGATCTTCATCTTCTCATGTATTTTAGGTCTAGGGTGAAACATTTCTTTGATGTTTAACACTGGGTACTGACGCTGAAGTGTGACCGCCACACAAGGTATCCAGCCTACCCCAGGCGAGCAGGGGTCTTCAGGACCGCAGCATACTTTGTGGTTGCCTCCTTGGCAGTGGGGGTGGAGTCTAGAATGAATTGCTGCTTCCCAGCTTCTAGAGTTGCTGTGGTTGCAAGCTCTGGTCTCTTGATCACCATCTCACACGCTCTGGGCCCACCGTTTTGCTACAGCTATTGCCGTGGTGACCGGCCATGTGCAGGTGTAGCCTGACACACCATGTCTCAGCTCTGCCTGGTTCTCTACCACCTCTGCCTGGCATCTGGCAGGAGCCCGCTCAGCCGTGCTGGTGTGTGGCGCACCTGGGAGTGTGAGGGAATGAACACCCTCAGGCAACCCCTGGCCAGCCGAGACCACAGCTGATGGAGAACACTTCCCTTTCCAAGCCGTGGCTGGACCATCTGAGGCTCCTTCCTTGGTGGATCCCAAGCAGGATCAAGCCTAAACCGCCCACAGTGGTAACCCCCTTAGTCTCACATCCTTGAGTTGGCTTTTCTTATTCTTGGTTTCTCCCCCTCCAGGTCCCACTCAGGCTTCCTGAAATCACCTTCCCACATAGCCCTGCTGTGTAGAGGTCCTGGCCTCAGCCAGCTTCTGGGGGAACACGAGCTAGGGCAGCTGTTTATCTGTTTCAAACAACATTATAAGGTGAGATACTTATTTCATAATGTGAACATTTTTCTTAGGAAAACTTCGAGATTGCATTTCAGAGAGTCAAACTCTGTGAGCTGAATCTCAGAGACTGTTTCTTTGAAATACTGAGCTTTGACTTGGGAAGTTATGTGGGAACTTTTTTTTGTAGACATGGAGTCTCACTATATTGTCCAGGCTAGTCTCAAACTCCTATGCTCAAGTGATCCTCCCACCTCAGCCTCCCAAAGTACTGGGATTACAGATGTGAGGCACTGCACCCAGCCTATGTTGGAACGAACTGAATGACTTTGGAAATACATTTGTGAAGTGCCCTTTCTCCAAATTCCCACAAGTACTGGTTGGGGTGTTTCTATTCTTTTTTTTTTTTTTGAGATGGAGTTTCACTTTTGTTGCCCAGGCTGGAGTACAGTGGCACAATCTCAGCTCACTGCAACCTCTGCCTCCCGGGTTCAAGTGATTCTCCTGCCTCAGTCTCCCGAGTAGCTGCGATTATGGGTGCTGGCAAATTTTTGTATTTTTAGTAGAGATGGGGTTTCACCATGTTGGCCAGGCTGGTCTCGAACTCCTGACTTCAGGTGATCCACCTGCCTCAGCCTCCCAAATTGTTGGGATTTCAGGTGTGAGCCAGCACGCCTGGCCTGGTTGGGGTGTTTTCTGTAAGCATTAGTGAGTTATAAACACATTCCCTGAGAAATGGCTGCAATAACACAAATGGGTTCAACTCTACTGAGATGGATAAAAACAGCAGCAGGGGTGGACGCAGTGCCTTGCATTCACCAAACGTTTTGCTCTATGAACACGATAAGATTAAGGCAGTCAGCAACTTGGGGTTTAAAAATATTCAAAACCAAGTTTTATTTTATAGTCGTTACACAGGAGGGGGTAGTCAGAAGAGCACAGCTCACCCCCAGCAGTGGAGGGGTTAGATCTCAGGGACAACGTGGGGCAGTGGGGACAGCACCTCTGACCCTATGGGGTGTACCTTCAAGTAGCAGGGCTGACAATGACGCCTAGAAAGGTCTCCACTTCCACCTGAGTTTGGCCAAACCCAATGGTCTATAGGGATGTGGCAAAAGAATGACCGACCGCTGTGTGATTATCAGTGTTTTTTACCATAAAGAGCACAGTTTTGCCTTGAAGATAATTCACATCAGCGGTGTTTGGGAGAACGTAGAGCTGGCGTAACATTGGTGTAGACAGCAGGGCCAGGCCCACCCACAGGGCCCTCATGTGGGGATGGGTGCCTGAGCCCCTGAGCCCCTCGAGCCTCTGGCCACGGCTGGCTGCCTGTGTGCTGTTGTCTCGTCTGTCCCACCCCGAGAAGTGAGTGGAACAATGTGAGTTGTCTGTGGCATTTGAAAGTGCAGTGGTTACATGGGTGTGTGCGAAGTGGTTAGCGGTGCCTCCAGGCGGGACATCTAGCAAGGGGTGACGGGGGCTAGGGTTGCTCCTGGGTTTCTATGGGCAGGGCTTGCCCTGCAGGGGTCCCGAGCGCTTGCACCCGCTCGATGACAGTGGCTGGCAGGTCTAAGTGCTGCTGCTGGATGCAAATTCCTTTGGTAGACTCTTTTTTTTTTTAAGAAAAAATAAAACCAATTTTTGGGTTGGCACCTGAGGTAATAAGTTAAGAATAAGCACCAAAATGGCCCTTCCTGGCACGCGCCGGCTCACAGGTTCTTCATGCACACCTGGCAGCGGCTGATGTGTGTGCGGATGAGGCCGGCCTTGAGTGTGTCAGCGGAGGGCGAGCCCTGGAAGCTCTGCTCGGGAATGGTGGTCAGCCAGAAGCTGTACTTATTGGCGTAGTAGTGGCAGGTGCCGCGGCCTCCATTGCACTCGATGAATGGCGTGGCGCGGAAGTCCTCCAGACAGCTGCCTGGTGACACCAGTGACTGGCCGCCGCCTTCGTCTCCCGCCGCCGTGTGCTGCACAGAGAGGGGGCAGGACAGGGTTAGGAATCACAGGCTGCAGGTGGCACGGGGTCAGGGCATAGCCCTCTTCTGTGGGTTTGTTTTTACTGAACAGCAAACCATGACCATCCATCGGTGTCAATACGGACATGTGGCATCCTCACGAATGCACCTTCAGCAAGAGGCGGTTGGTGAAATACACCCGGGCCCCCTGCAGGAGGCAGCCCCAGGCACTAGGATGTGCTGCGGAGGCAGGTGCGTGGACACTAATTCGCAGCCAGGCTGGCTGTTCAGTAGGAACTAGAGCAGGGACAGCAGGTATGAGCTGCAGATGCAACTGACGACATTTCAGTAACAAAACAAACCATCTACCTAATCAACCATTCAAAGAAAAATACCTGGCAGAAGAGATAACACAATGTTTACTCTTTTTAAAAGAAAAAAATAAAATTAAAGCATAGGCTAGCATCTGAGGCTAGTAACTTAAAAATAATCACCCAACCAGGCCTCCCAGCCCCTTCTCTGAAAATGCTGATGATCAGGGAGGAAAGATAAGTGGTTTTAGTTGTTTTTTAAAAATCTGTACTTGCTGATTTTTCACAATAAATCTGTATTACTTGTGTAATTAAATAATTTTTTTTTCAATCAGAGGTTGCTAAATAATTAGTTGATCCTGAGGCTGGCTGGGAGATGGGTGAGGTCTTCAAGGGAGCCTTATTTTTTTTTTTTTCACTTTAAAGGTCTACTTTCTGTTGCGTCAACATGTTTTGCCTTTGTGGAAGTGCACGGCAGGCCTCCTGGATCCCAGAGTTTGTGTATAAGTGCCATTTGGCTTGGCCGAGCAGGCTTTGAGTGGTAAGTGGGCTTTGGAATCTGTTTACTTAGAAGAGAAATATCTCAGTTCAGTTTGCGGGAAAAAGGGGCTGTACTGTGATGTATTTGGGCAGGGGCCCTAGTTTAAGCTTTCCTTTAAACACACACAGAAACCAAAAAACCTTTAAAAAGTGTTCTGCTCACGGAAGGCAGAAGCCTGTCCAGCCCTGAGCTGCCTGCTCTTGTCTGCTAATGAGCAGGTAAAAAGAAGTGGAGACATCCTCCCGGGCACCTCTGGCTTCACTGCGGTCTGAAGGAGCCGAGGCCGTGCTGGGAGCTGCCGAAAGGAGACACCTGGGACTCCCAGCATGAGCTCAGAAGGGAGCGTGATGTGCGAAGTCTTAGAGGCTGGCACAGCCAGGTAAGAGCTGAGTTTGCTGCACACACACACAAGCATACACGCACACATGCACACACACACACACGCAGTACATCCTTGTGTACACACCCCTGTGCACACATGTGCATAAGTGCACACAGTGCAGGCACACACACCCTTTCCAATGTGCTCCTCTCAGTGGGCAAGCCTCTGGCTTTGGTACTCACAGCAGCTCATATATCTTAAGAGAACTGCCTGGATGAGAGGCTGACCTGCAGAAGGGGCTGTGAGGGCTCCAGATTGTAGCCAGAATTGAAAAAAGAGGAACTAAAATAATGGCCAGCTAGATACTGGAGCCTCCACCAGACTAGCTTTGAGAGAGGCCACTGAGGGGAGGGGAGGAAAATGGCTTTTGCTGCCGCAGTCTGCATCCGTGGCTCTGCCCTTGTCCTCCCTGCCACATGGTGCTCGCTTGTAGGGAATGCAGAAAATGCATCCTCTGGGGCCACCTATCCTCATGGACAAAAGAAGGGTGAGCCGGGTGCTCGCCTCAGCACTGTTCTCGCCTTCTGTGCCTCCACTGGAGACAGTGGGGCAGCTGCTCTCAGCCGAGCTGTCCTCTCCTCTCCAAAGTCAGCTCTCATTATGCTGAGATGCCAGCAGCCCTAGTGGTACCATATGCCTGTCACCACACGGAAGGGATCAAAGACTATGTAAAGCACAGACGAGGCACACAGCTGTCTTGGTTTGGGTCCTGTCTCCTAGACAGCAGTCAGGACACATCTGGAGGGGGCACATCTCCAGTACAAAGATGTGTCTGCTCACTTATCCATCGTCAGGGCCAGTGGGGACTTTCTGTTGTTCTCAGAAGTCAAGGTACTTCTGGCCCATCTGTTCTGACCCCTGCATCTGCGAGCAGGGTGACAGGAGCCATCTCAACCCATGCCTTTTGGGGATGTCAAGTTCCAGGCTTGCTGAGGCTGTCAGCCATTTATTAAAGCAGAGAGTTATGTGTGCAGAGGATAATGCCTGCTTATCTCGTGACAGTAATTTGAAACCTGATTGCTAACGGAACAGGGGATGCCTGGCCTTTTTGGATACTGGGTAATCATGCCCTTCACAAGGGAGAGGCTCATTTATTTTGAATTTAACAATGGGAGTTAAAAAAAATAGAAGCAACCAAAGCTTACTTCCTCCATGACACAGGGGCACCCCGAAGATCACTGTGAAACAAAAGAAGGTTGCTCCAAAGTCACCTTCCATGACATGCTTCTGGAAAGGTAGAAGTTGTGCCTGTCCCTGCCCCAGGATTTAGTATCCTGTTGCTCCAACTTATCATAGCGACCACACTCGTTAAAATGCCAACACTGTTTGCCTTTTCCTTCCTTTCCTAGAATCTGGACTTTTCTTTCCTGTTGTTTTGAAAGAGTAGCAATCATTATGTCATTTATATTTTATGTTGTATATATATAATTTATGAAATATTCAACATGCTGGGCATCCGATCCATGTAGTTGGAGTTATGACAGTTATAATGCCTATAAATAAACTCAGTGGAAGACCCACTGTCCTCAGCGAGACTCTTTGCTCCCTATAATAGTATACAGATGGTCCCCGATTTACCACGGTTAGACTTCAATGAGTTTTGACTTTTCGATGGTGCCAAAGAAATATGTATTCAATTCACTATTGGATTTCTGGTGGGGCTACATCCAGATAAACCCATCAGAAATTGAGAATGCACTTTCAACTTAACGATATCTTCATCTTACAATGAATTTGTTGGGACGGGACCCTACTCCAAGTTGAGGAGCCTCTGCTTTAAGAGGTAATATTGCAAGAGACACTATGGTGCTGTGGTCTCTTCCCTGGAGATTAAGCTAAACCTGATCTGGCCAAAGCTGAGAGTTCTCTATTTCATACCCAAAGGCGATCTGGCAGGGTGGGCGGCACCTTCCCCTGGATTTCAAAGTACACAGGCTCTCCGTTTTATACCCAAAGGTAGTCCAGAATTTTCCTCATGAATATATATCCATTTTAAGCCAGGCAGTTAATACGTATTTCTTGAAGGTATTTAAGGTTCCAGATAGATTTCTAAATAAGATCAGCATTCTGGAGAAAAGTCTTCCTTATATTTAGACTTTGGTAAACCCAAAGCAGCTGTACCTTTGGTGTTGGTGTTACACTAGTAAGACGGGTAACAGGCAAATTCGTCCTGGTTACACTCCTTACGAAGGCCTGGTGCCAAATTAATGAGCCCTTTCTGGGTGGGGGAAGCCCTGTGCCCAGCATGTGGCTCAGTTAGCAAAGTGTAAGCTGTATTCCAGCTGTCACTCTCTCCCTGGGCCAAGTGCCCTCGTGCAGTGCACACCCTGAACTGCCCTGATTATTCTTACAAAGGCAGCTGTTCTTGCCGTGTCCCCAGCCAGGGTGTGGTTGGGGAGGGGAACTGGGCAAATGCCACATACCATGAGGAAGGAATATCCGATCCACAAACTCCGCCACCCCGCTGGGCAGTGTGGAATGGAGACATCTTGACTGTGGACGGCGATGGCGACGGCGGGGGCCTCACACACAGAGCAGCGGCTGATGTAGGGCTTGATCTCATCCTCGGCCACAGGCATCATGGGCAGCGGAGCAGTGGTGGAGAGCCAGTAGGACTTGTCGTTCCGGCTGGCGTAGTAGCAGACATCACCAGGGTTGCAGTACAGGAAGGGCATGGTGCTGAACCGCGCCAGGCAGGAGCCCGCCAGCCCTGCGGAGGGAGGGGTCATGAGATCACAGTGCAGCGTGGCTAGAAGACACACCTGCCAGCCCCAGCCAGGCCCAGGAGGCTCCGTGTCACCGACTTGCCCCAGGACACCTGGCGGAGTTCAGCCAGGCTAAGGCTTTCCAATTTCTTTCTGTTTCTCTTTTTGATCAAACAGACTATACTGGCATTTCAGAACAGCTCTGTTCTTCTACAAGTTCTCACACATACTGGGCCAAGTTGGATCAGCAGGGAGTGGCGTCTTCATGGAATAGCATTTTGGGTGAGCCTTACCTTAGTGGGGTCTTAACAGCACTGGCCCCAAGAAAACTCTGATGGCACTCGAAGGGGTCACTCTTTGACCCCAAGGAGCCACCCCAGAAGGAGCCCTGGTCCCTCTCCCTTCCATGTAGCCTTATTGCTTCTAGAGATGAAGACAGCCTTTATCTCCTGGCCACGGTGAATGATGCGGCTAAGCAGGTTTCCCTCTTCACAGGGACTACGGAAAAGCTCAGACCCAGAAGTGCGGCCACCTTTAGCAAACATGCCTGGGCTAGGCCTGCCTCCTTGGCCCTGTTCCCAGATCTATTCTAGGCCCTTATCCTTGGCGGCCTTTGCCTCACTGTTCTTTAGAAACTCATTGTGGAAGTGGGGCGCACAGGCAGGAATGTGCTGGCGTCATGAGCCAGCCGCACGCTTTCCGGGGGCAGAACGCCTGGTGTAGCCTGCACTGAGGAGGCAGAACGCAGCCAGTGTCCCAGAGACCCTTCCCGTCACCCCCTCAAAGAGGACCTCAGACTAAGCCACCTTCACCTGTAATTTGTGTGTGTTGCGTTTTCTGTATTCAAAGTCACATTAGTGCCTTTTAAAGGCTTCCTTGAATAAGAGCATGCACACGTGTCCATAGTCCATTTTCCTGGGGTCCTGTATGGGAGAGTCTTATACGAACCCCAGCACCTTATGGCCCCTGCCTGACTCCAAGTCTACAGAACTTGGGTCAAAAAGCAAGAAGGAGGTAAAGTAATTGGTGGTCTCCACTGGAGAGGGGTCAGGGGTCAGACGGGTCACACGGGCGCCTGCGGAAGTCGATACCAAGTTAAAAGGCAGGTCCCTGTGTTAAGGTCCTGAGGTTTAAGGGCTTTGTAAGGCTTCTGCTTCAAAGGCCGTTTTAATCTTTCTGCACCTCCAGGAATGTGGGTGGACCCTTCATCAGGGGAACTTACCAGCCGTGAAGGGTTTGGGAGTCTCGCTGTGGCCCTTTGACCTTAGCCACTTCCAGGCCAGCCCTGAGCAGATCATGGGGGCCAGGTGGGAGGTACCTACCCAGGTCCTGGTTGTGTGCTTTCTCCTGGCCCTCGAAGTACAGCAGGCTGTACCCACTCCAGAGCTTGTTCATGCCCACTGGGCACATGGGCTCCTGGTCTGTCTGGCTGTGCTTCACCAGGAGGTAGCCGATGCTGACACTGCGGCCTGGCATACCGGGCAGGCCTGGGCTCCCCGGACGGCCTGGCGCACCTGCAGCCCGAGAGAGAGAGAGCGGCCCCTGTTACAGCCGCCCCACTGAAACCTCGGGACCCAGGGGTGCAGGGCAGTTTCCAGGTGCACCTACAGCCCGAGAGAGAGAGAGCAGCCCCCGTTACAGCCGCCCCACAGAAACCTCGGGACCCAGGGGTGCCGGGCAGTTTCCTGGTGCGCCTAGAACCGTTGCTTTCCTTCCCCAGATCTTGGGGCTGTTTGTTGAGATCAGGAGACTATTGGGAAGGATTTGATCTATACTTTGTGCTTAGTAGCATGAAATGATGGCAGTGAGGGCACTGGGCACAGAGGAGGGGTCCTTTCCATAAAGGACTCAGTCGGCCATAGGTAGGCGAGTGCCCCTCAGGATGTACCCAGCGTGCCTGGAGTTGGAAGTGTCCAGAGGAGTATCGCAGGCCAGCCCCCACCCCCAGCAGTGGCCTCCCTCCGCTGGACGCTTCCAGGAGACGTGGCTCATTGCAGGCCACGCTGACCGCGCACTTGACCACATCCTGGGTTAGAATGTTCTTTCTCTGCGCAGCCGAGACCTGCCTCCTATAACTCCTACCCAGGGAGCACATGGGGTGGCTCATCTGCCTCCAGCAAAGCAGCTCTGTGAATGTTTCTCGGCTGTCCCTGGTGAACCTTTCTCCCATTGTCCCCTCCCCTTCCAAGGGACACCCATGGTCGTGGCCCTTTCTCCCAGGACACTTCCCCTCCGCCGTCCCGCGCTTGTCTCCTACCCCGGGCGGGTTCTGATTTGCCGGCATTTGTTTTCAGGTGCACCCCACACTACCCATAATTTGCCGGCTGTGGATCTGACCCCAGGGGCAGGGGACTGCTACTTCCTTTGACTCGGACACCAATAATGCTACCTATGTTTAATTTTTTTTTTTTTTTTTTTTTTTTTTTTGAGATGGAGTCTCACTCTGTCGCCCAGGCTGGAGTGCAGTGGCGCAGGATGGTCTCAATCTCCTGACCTCGTGATCCGCCCGCCTCAGCCTCCCAAAGTGCTGGGATTACAGGCGCGCCTGGCCTTAATTTTAATTTTAATGCTCGGACCATTGGCTCAAACTGAGCTCAGGTTAAGACAAATTTGGGATTTTTTTTTTAAGCTGTTATTCCTGGCCTATTTCATTCTGCATATGTGCAAATAATTAAAAAAAAAATAAGTAAGATGACCGGGCATGGTGGCTTATACCTGTAATCCCAGCACTTTGTAAGGCCGAGGTGGGCGGATCACTCGAGGTCAGGAGTTCGAGACCAGCCTGGCCAACATGGTGAAACCCCGTCTCGACTACAAAAACAAAAAAGTTAGCTGGGTGTGGTGGCACATGCCTGTAGTCCCAACTGCTTGGGAGGCTAAGACAGAAGAATTGCTTGAACCCGGGAGGCAGAGGCTGCAGTGAGCTGAGATCACGCCACTGCACTCCAGCCTGGGTGAGGCAGAGTGAGACTCTGTCTCAAAAAAAAAAAAAAAAAAGGAAGGAAGGCTTTGCAATGTGGGTCTAGTAAATTTTAATAGTTGGTTTTTGGCTCCTTGTCTAATCCTGATCCTTGAAGTCTACTGATCCCTGCCGCCCACTCCGCAGCACTGCAGGTGTCCCCGGAAAAGGAAGGAGGCTATCCCGGGACTCGGTGCCAGTTGTTCTGCTGGGCGCAGGAGTGAAGCAGCATGCTCAGATTGGGAGCAGGAGGGAGGGGCAGCGCCTCATTTCTGGCTTTTCTGGGCTCTCATGTGTCCCTTTCCTGCAGACCACAGTCAGACCCATAGCACTAGGACCTGGGAAGGTCCTTCGCCACTGGTCACTCACCTTCTTGGCCAGTCGGCCCCTGGTGGCCTATGGGTCCTTCATCTCCCCGGAACCCGGGAACAGCAGACACGCCACCTCTTCCTTGGGGCCCGGCTTTCCCTGGAGCCCCACGGAAACCTGAAAGCCACCAAAGAAGTGTGAGTGTGGCTGGAAACGGTGACCACGCCTGGCACAGCTGGCAATCAGCAAAGAGAACACAAGAGGACGTAATGCCAGCAGGTCCCGGCCTTGCCCGGGCAGCCCTGAAGGGCTCCAGACCCCAGCTCAGCACTCTACCTGGTTCTCCGGGAGGGCCCTGGGGCCCCATCTCCCCTTGTGCCCCAGGGGGGCCTCGCCTCCCCTGGGGACCCACTGTCCCTGGTGGGATGGCAATCTTCTGGGGGATTCCTGCAATCCCAGGGGCTCCCACAATCCCGGGGGCACCTGGAAGAGAAACAGAGAGGCCCCAGTAAACACACAAGGTCATTCCACTCTTGCTCTGAGTGCTACTGCGTTTCTCACCTGGGGAGGCCCCTTTTGGAGCTTCCCGGACAATTGTGCTTTCTAGAGATGAGCCAGACACAAATGGGCCTGAGTGGTGACTCAGCACCTGCCATTTGAATATTAAACTTTCCATTCACCAAGGCCCTGTGACAACATCCGAGTCGCGCCTTGGTTTCCTCCCTGCTCTTTACAACATGGGACCCATGCCGGAGAGGATCCTGGCCGTTTGACCTTCAGGATGTCCCCAAGCCTGGAGAGACTGGGCTGAGCCACTAGCTCTGCAGGTATGCAGACGGTCACTTACCAGGGAATCCTGGGTCTCCCTTGGGTCCCTTGGGGCCTCTGTTGCCCACTGCGCCGGCGGGTCCAGTGTTCCCCATAAAGCCTTGTTCACCCCTGGGCCCTGCAACACAGACAAGACGTTAGGGACACGAAAGTCTGTGGGGATGGGGCTCCTCTCACTGTGGCCAGGGCACTGTTACCTTTTTCTCCCGGGAGACCGAACACACCAGGCCTGCCCTGGGGCCCGGAGTCCCCGGCCCATCCTTTGGTCCCTGGGGTTCCTGGAGCTCCTGGGTTCCCTGTGTCACCTTTGCTTCCAGGAAGAGCAGCAGACCCGGGTGGCCCTGGCGGGCCCCGATAACCTGTTGGCATTAGGGACAAGAAAGGAGGGTTTAAACAGGACCCCAAGGCCCCTGGGGGCAGTCAGGTGCACACTCACCCATTCAGGGGACAGTCTCTGGCAAGTTTGTGGCATGGAATGACTTTGTTTTTAAAAAATTGTCATAAAATACATGTAACATAAAAGTTACCATTTTAATCATTTTCAGGTACACTGCTCAGTGGCATTAAATATATTCACCTTCACACCGACTATCTCTAGAACTTTCTCATTCTAAACTGAAATCTGTCCCCGTTATACACTCACTCCCCATGTCCCTCTCCCCCCAG
Source organism: Colobus angolensis palliatus (assembly GCF_000951035.1). NCBI lineage: Eukaryota > Metazoa > Chordata > Mammalia > Primates > Cercopithecidae > Colobus > Colobus angolensis. The sequence goes on along the minus strand of NW_012114252.1, from coordinate 20,919,801 downwards.
CCCTCAGCAACAGCCATTCTACTTTCTGTTTCTATGAATCTGATGATTTCAGGGGCCTCATATGTGTGGGATCACAGGATCCGACCTTTTGTGACTGGCTTCTTTCACTCAGCAGAATGCCCTCAAGGGGCATCTAGGTGGCAGCAGGTGATAAGAGCTCCTTCTTTTTTTTTTTTTTTTTTTTTTGAGACGGAGCCTTGCTCTGTTGCCCGGGCTGGACTGCAGTGGCCAGATCTCAGCTCACTGCAAGCTCTGCCTCCTGGGTTTACGCCATTCTCCTGCCTCAGCCTCCCGACTAGCTGGGACTACAGGCGCCCGCCACCTCGCCCGGCTAGTTTTTTGTATTTTTAGTAGAGATGGGGTTTCACCGTGTTAGCCAGGATGGTCTCGATCTCCTGACCTTGTGATCCGCCCGTCTCAGCCTCCCAAAGTGCTGGGATTACAGGCTTGAGCCACCGCGCCCGGCTAAGAGTTCCTTCTTTTAAGACTGAATAAAGGCCGGGCGCTGTGGCTCACACCTGTCATCCCAGCACTTTGGAAAGCTGAGGTGAGAGGATCGCTTGAGATCAAGAGTTTGAGACCATCCTGGCCAACATGGTGAACCCCTGTCTCTACTAAAAATACAAAAACCAGCCGGGCATGGTGGTGGGCACCTGTAATCCCAGCTACTCGGGAGGCTGAGGCAGGAGAATTCCTTGAACCCGGGAGGCGGAGATTGCAGCAAGCTGAGATCGTGCCACTGCACTCCAGCCTGGGCAACAGAGCAAGACTGTCTCAAAAAAACAAAAAAAAAAAAACAAGAAAACAACCAAACAAAAAAGACGGACTCCTCTTGCGCTGGGCGTGTACTGACTGCATTTTGCTTCTTAATTCCTCCGTCGACGGACACTGCGGTTACTTTCAGCACTTCGAGCTTGTGAATAGTGCTGCTGTGAACCCTGACCCACAAATGCTTGTTTGACGGGTGACTTCGTCTTTACGCCATCTCTGTCCAATATTCAGCTCATTTGTGATTAGGAAATGCAAATTAAATTTAATATTTGTCTAAACACAATACAGTGAGGAAGAAGAAAGCCGTTCATATCGCACATTTCTGAGTCCCCTGCAGTTTGAGTATCTGCTATTACAGCAAGTAAATGACATGGCCTGTGTCTTGGCTTCTCGGGGACCAGGTCGTACAGGTGATGGAAATGATACAGGAGGACCATGATGGCCCCTCCCCTTTGACCGGAGTCTGGGCACAGTGTGGAAATGAACGTCTGTTCTCCCCCTAGATTAAGTGGGCCATTGCCGGCTCCTGCCCCTAGAGATGTCGAAGCACAGATGCATAAGTCCTGCTTACCTTTCAGGCCAAATATCCCTGGCGCCCCTTTGTCACCAGGTACCCCAGAGATGTTGGAAGGGGGCGTGATGCCAGGGAACCCCTGAAGTCCTGGACTCCCAGGTGGTCCTCGTTCCCCTTAGGATGAAAACAGAAGACATTATTTTCAGCATTAGCACCCAACTTTTCAAATCTACTGTTTTCCCTCCACACCATCACCTGTGCTGGACCAGAGCCTGGTGAGTGAGACAGTGATGGGAGGTGGGAGGTGCCCTCAAGCCAAGGATCATCTCACGATGGGGCTGGGGAGGCTCTCAGGGTGGGGTTGGGGAGGCAGGGGCTGTGAACCCCTCCCCCAACGCCAGCCTTTCTCCTGTGAGGAGCCCTCCGCTGGGATCCTTCTGCCTGTGCTCCACTTCCCCAAGGCACTGCCCAATCATGCTTAGATGGAGCCTCAGCCCCAGGTGTGGCACAGCCGCTCAGACTCTGATCCTGATACATGTGGACAGTGGTCAGCACACATGATGGACGGAAAGTTGAAAAATTGCAAATGAGGCTTGCAATTGACATCAGTATGGTCAACCCTCCGTGTGGCTGTCCTCCAGTGCCTTGGATCCCAGCTTGGACAAAGTGGGTCCTCATTATTCACAGATTCTGTATTTCCCAACTTGTCTGCTCACTAAACCTCACTTGGAATCCCCCCCCAAATAAACACTGGCATTCACAGCTATACACAGAAGCAAAATGAGTCCCAGCTGAGGTCCAGCAAGATGACGCTCCTGCCTTCTTGCTGCAGCTCACACTGTACACACATGTCCTTGTCTTGGTCTCTGTAGTGCCGTTTTCCACATTTTTGTGCTTTATGCTGGTGATTTTGCTGTTTCAGATGCCCCCCATGCATTGTGTTGAAGTGCAGCCTAGTGTTGGTAAGTGAAGAAGGCTGTGAAGTCCCTTATGGAGAAACACATATGTAAAGAGAAGCTGCATTCAGGCACGAGTGAGAGTGCATGTTGAGTGTTCATGAATCAGCAATCCACACTAAACGAGGTGCCGTTACACAGAAAACCAGGTTACATATTGATCACTGATAAGCATCTTGTGAGCAGAGGCTTGCAGGAACCTAGCCTTGTATTTCCCCTAGGAGCAATGGTTCAATATTCACAAAGTCAGTGTTCCTGGTGACTTCAGAACATAACTATGGTGAATAATGAGAACCAACAGTTTCTGGGTCAAAGATTGGAGCTCTTTGGCACTAGCAGGGGAGTAAGAGAGAAATGGCCACATAAGGAAATCTCTGGAAATTCCACTCCTTCCTGTGCTGTCAGCCAACAAGACACTAATGGAGCTTTACGTGCTATAGGGCAGTGGTGGTTAGAAATCAGTGTGGACCTGAGTCTGGGCGGATTAAGTCTACTTTCCCTCCTAACCACCTTCAGTCTTTTGTTTTTCCTGAAGGGCTGGGGACCAACATTAGTATTAGAACCCTGCAAAATGTCCAAATGTCCAAGTGGGCGAGGAGAGCATCATTTCCGCTCCGCAGGGGAGAGAGCTGGGCCAAACAGTGCCAATCTATAAAAATGAGAAAACGCAGCAACAGTGGTTTTCTGTTTCCCCTCTGGCTTTATGACTAATCTATACCCATCAGCAGCAGGAAGAGGTTTTCCCCTTGGAAGATCCTGGTATCCGTTATCCATCCCAGGGGAAAGGATTCCATTCACGCGTGCTTCCAAGTAGGACAAAACAAACAGCAGGAGAAATATTTAGAGAGGTGAGGCTTGTCTCACAAATCACAGACAACACGCAAGTGGGTTCATTAGCCCTGAGGGCATGAGTGAGCCACCATCTGTGGTTTGATATAAAATGACACCAATTGAACTGCTTCTAGCTATTGTCACAAACTCCCCGAAACAGATGGTGAGCGTCAGTAAATAATGGCAGACTCCTGAGTTAGATGATCCAGTACAATCCCCAGACTGGCAGATTCCCACGAAAACATAATTAACTTAACTGCAGTGATGAGGCCTCTGTTAATGAGAACATTTAGCAAACATGAGTCAGTTTGCTGGAATCTAGATGAAAACCACCAAGATTTCTCAGTAGCCCCCACGGATCGTCCTAAGTACTGATATAAAAAAAAGTCTCACTAACAGGGGTTCCATGAAGGGCCATGTTGCATGACTCAAGGCCAAATCAGGAACGGATGCTTGAATGTCAGCTGCAGACACAGGTGAGGTTGCAAATTCTAGCTTCAGTGAACTGTGATATGGTTTGGCCGTATCCCCACCCAAATCTCATCTTGACTTGTAGTTTCCATAATCCACACATGTCGTAGGAGGGATCTGGTGGGAAGTAATTGAATCATGCGGGTAGCTATCGTCATGCTGTTCTCCTGATAGTGAGTTCCTACGAGCTCCGATGGTTTTATAAGGGGCTTCCCCCCACCCTTTACTCGGCACTTCTCTCTCCTGCTGCTAGTGAAGAAGGATGTGTTTGCTTCCCCGTCTGCCATGATTGTAAGTTTCCTAAGGCCTCCCCCCGGCCATGCAGAACCGTGAGTCAATTAAACCTCTTTCCTTTATAAATTACCCAGTCTCTGGTATTTCTTCATAGCAGCATGAGAACGAACTAACACAAATGAGATGCGACTCATGCAAAGGAAGATAATGGATTCAAATTATTCCCATATTTTCAGAGAAAAGTGTGTATCCTGAGTGACATTATATCAGTGTGTGAAGGTCATCATAGAAAGTCGTCTTTCCCTCATCACTAGCCAGAGGCAGTGGCCTCATATGCCAAGGCCCAGTGGCACTGGGCAGTGTGGCACTGGGCAAGTGTCTGCTCTGGCCTCCAGGGCCTGCTCTGAAGTCATCAGCTCATGGGCCCATTGTGATGTTCGTGCAGGTCGAGGGTGGGGGCATGGCTTACAAAAGTCAGCATGCCTCACGGTGGCTTGGAAGCCGGGGACACCGTCCAGGTCCCTGGGATGGAAGGCAGGGAGCGCCACAGGAGGTCACCTAGAGTTTTGATAAATGGGTCCCACACAGATCAAATGTGTAATAAGGCCATCAATGCAACCTTAGGGGTGTTCCGAGCTACACATAACTCTCCACTGATGTCAGAAAATTACCCTACAGTTTCACAATATTCTTCTCCAACAAGTATTTGTTGAGCACTCACTCAGGGACAAGCATTTTGCTGAGGTGTAAGTGGAAAATAAATGAGGTAAATTTCTGCCCTTGGGGATGGAAATCTTAATTTTTTTTGTGGTCAAGTACAGGGCCTGAACATCATGCTGTGTGAATCAAACTTTAAAAATGCATGGTCATACGAAATGCTAGCAGCTGTGCTCTGTGACCCCCCTCTACCGCCCACTGTGTGCACCCTGTCAAAATCCCATCTCAGTTTCCTCCGCCCCTCCCTGTGCCGGATCTCCTCTCCACATCTCCTGGCCAAGTCTTCCCCATTGCTAAGTTCCCAGATGGCTTTCAGGTGACAGACTGGTAAAGTGATCATCATGACACTCTGAAAACAATGCTGTTTCGAGGCCTTTAAAAATAGCAGACATTTATTGCTGGCCTCCTGTGTGCAAGAGCTTTACCTGTAGTATCTCATTGTATCCTCCCAATACTCACAAGCACATTTTTATTCTCATTTTACAGACAACGCCAGAGACATTCAATACCACGGCCAAGGTCACATGGTAAAAATATGGTGTATGTGAGATGCAGAACAAGAACCCAACAGGTGTCTGATTTAAAGGTCATGGGCATGGTCAACTCTACTGCTGGGCTCCCGGGAGGCTTATGCTGGTGGACTGACCCTAGATCATCACCCTTGACTGAGGCTGTGCTGGTGGACTGACCTATATCCTCAGTCCTGGGTGGAGGTTGTGCTGGTGGACTGACCCTAGACCCTCAATCCTGGTTGAAGCTGTGCTGGTGGACTGACCTAGATCCTCACCTGAGCGAGGCTGTGCTGGTGGATTGACCTAGATCCTCACCCCTGACTGAGGCTGTGCTGGTGGAGTCACCTTAGATCCTCACTCCTGGGTTTCTGCTGGTGTGCTGACCCTAGATCCTCATCCCTGGCAGAGGTTATGCTGGTGGACTGTCCTAGATCCTCACCCCTGACTGAGGCTGTGCTGGTGGACTGACCCTAGATCCTCATCCCTGACTGAGGCTGTGCTGGTGGACTGACCCGAGATCCTCATCCCTGACTGAGGTTGTGCTGGTGGACTGACCCTAGATCCCCATCCCTGGCTGAGGCTGTGCTGGTGTACTGTCCTGGATCCTCACCCTGACTAGGGCTCTGGCAGCACCATGCAGCCTCCCAGGACAGTCTGGCTCCTGTTGGCAGCACCCCTCCTCTTTCTCCTATCTTCAGATCAGTGCTGTGGAGCTCTGAGGCTAGGGGTTTCCGGAGTTTCTAGCTCTTGATGAGGGGAGAGGGCAGGCAGCAGATCCTGGAGAGTCAGATGTGATCTGCAAGCCTTGAGATATCCCTGAATCCCAGAAAAAGTTAGGGTTGCTGGCCTTCTTGGTTCTGACTTCCTTTCCTGTGGGTGTCTGGTTCTAGCTTCATGGGGAGTTGGCACTAGAAAAACTCAGGCTTTTGTGCATGGAAGCCAGAGTTTTTGTTCCCACCATGGAGCCCAGGGTGCCCAGACTGTCCGTCCAGGTATGCTGCCCAGCTCCCATACCTGAGCCAGGAGATGCACCTGGTCGGGCTGGTGAGGTGGGTGGGGTGCGGGAGAGGCCCACTGATCTCAGAAACAGACTCTGGGACTGTGGGCTCATGCACAATGAGACCACAACACCCTTAGCAGACTGGCTCCCAGGAAGGTCCTGGTTTCTATTTTTATTTAGGAATGTTTCTCACTGCCATTTAGACTTGAGCCCACCTTGACTGGTGAGCAGGGAGGTATGGGGTGGGAAGAGAGGTTTCTAGTTATTTCCTACCCAAGTATGGTTCAGCATGGCTCTGCTAGGAGCTTTAATGCATTTATTTGTTTGCACATTCACTACCCAGAGTGCTTGTTATGGCAGGGCCTGTGCCAGTGCCCCGGGCACATGGAGGGATCTCACGGGGTCTCTAGGCCAGGGAGCTTATCAGTTAGTCCTGGGGATGGGTGGTCAGTGCCTCACCAACACCGATGGGAAAAAATAAACTGCCTAACAAACTAAGACTAGCTCACAGGTTCTGCAACAGGTAGTCCTCCCCAGAAAAACCAGCTCTTCCCTGCACTTCTGAGCAGCCTCTCCCACCCCATAGACACTCCATGGCCCCGCCTCGGGGTGGGTTCTGGTTATGGGGACGGCAAAGTTGGCTTTGGAATGTGTGGCCTCACCTGGAGCTCCTGGCTCTCCTTTCTGTCCTGGGACTCCCACAGGGCCTGGAAGGGTGTTGGCGTCTCCGGGGCCACCTCTGTCCCCAGGAGGACCTGGGAAGCCAGGGTCTCCGTGGATGTCGGCACCTGAGGAAGAGTTATGACAGCAGCTGAGGTCGGTGTTTCCAACCACACAGCTGACTTTCCTAAGTGAAAGAACTGCTCGGGGTGCCTCAAAAGCAGAGAAACAGAGGCAGCCGTGGTGATTTCAGCTTGCATTACAATATATGGCCTCCAGGTCACAGGAGTGAGATTTGAAAGGGATCTTAACAGAGATCACAGTGGAAGCCCTTGGCTTTATGGATAAGAGGATCGAGGCCCATCAGAGGGTCCAAATTCACAGAAACAGTGGGTCAGGGAGCTGGGACCCCTCCCGGGCCTCTTCGCTCCTGGGGGCTGCTCTTCAGGCTATGCTTAATTAGGTTTTCAAAGTAAACACTGTCTAACATCTTCCCCGTTCTCATAACAGGTGTTCATCGCCATTGTGGCAGGAAACAGCAAGACAACTGGACGAGGCTCTCCCGCCACTTGCCCGTTGGACCTGGAATGGAGTGTTAATGACGCAGGAGTGTGTGAATTTACATGTCACACACACACACACACACACACACACACACACACACAAATTCACCTGTAGACAGAGCAGTATTTTGCTATATGAAATGTCTACAAAGAGCACATTCTAAAAGCAGCTTTAGGATTATGGGTGCTTTTTTCCTTCTTAAATGTGTTGATTTTTAAATGTGTTTAAATGTGTTAATTTTTTTTCTCCACTGAACATAAATAATTTGTATATATTGAAAAGAAAACAAGGTTATCTTTTGAAAAAAAGACACAATCAATAATAAAATGATTCCCCACTTAGTGCCTGATGTCCTTCAAATGTTATTTTATTAGTCCTGTAATAGATTACAAAATTAAATGAAAAGACAAGGACATTAAGATTTAGGGTGAAAATAGCTGAATTTAAAGTAAAAAAGTTTCAAGAAGTTGCCAAGCCTTCCTGCACTATTGCTATCTCAGCTTCTTGGGGAGGACAGGGTTAAAGGGAAAGCCTGATGATCCTTGTGATGAATAAATTGACATCCAGCTGCTGTTATTATATCCTGGAAGGGCTCAGGATGGAAACCTTATTCTGCCATTGGTTGTTGGAAATAATGAGGCTTTATATCCTCTTCAGGGAAAAAAATGTGCTACAATAGTTTATAAAATAAGCCAGAAAAATGCTATGAAAGGTGTCAGTTTCTTTTTCCTGTGGAATAAGAAACCCTTGGTTCACCATTGCTATGGACTGATGGTGTCATTCTCCCCAACCCCAAAGTTCATAAGTGGAAGCCCTAACTCCAGGATGGCATTTGAAGGGGGGACCTTTGGGAAGTAATTAGGGTTACGCCAGGTCATGAGGGTGGGGCCCCAAGATGGGGTTACTGCCCTTATAAGAAGTGACAGGGGAGAGCGGGTGCTCTCTCCTGTGAGGACACAGCGAGCAGCCAGGACGCGGCCGTCTCAGAACCCGACCACGCGGGCATACTGATCCCAGCCTCCAGCCTCCAGAACTGGGAGGAAACCCATTTCGCTTGTTTTTGGCTCCCAGCCTGTGGGTGCCCAGACTCAGCGCTATCACTGTCTCCAGCATCAGAACTGCCCAGGGGTAGGTGGAGACCGCTGGCTTTCTTATGCCAATGAAATGAGAGATCACCGACACACACTGGGCGGAGTGAATACTCCGGACACCTGAGGGTGCAGGTGCGTCCCACCCCCCACACAGTGCTGCTGAAAAAGCAAGGACTCTGTTTCTCTTTCTGTCTAAAAGCCTGATGGGTCCATTCAACACAGCAACTGGCTTGAGAAACGGATTCTTAGGGATCACATCTTAGCAGCATACAGGACCACGGGGCCCGGACCCGCCTCTCAGGGCCCATCACATAGCACTTCAGGAAGCCCACCCAGCTCTCTGAGACCCTCCCTTCCCTGCAGTCTGGAGGGCAGACTCAGCACAGAGTACCTGGGGATCCTGGAAAGCCTTTGGTGCCTGGCAAGCCGTGTAAGCCGCGGATCCCACGGAGTCCCGGAAAACCTGTGAGGGTGTCACTCACTGTTATTTCACGTGTAGGACGGCACAGGGGGTTCCGGGTGGGAGAAACCCTCAAGGTGACTCAGATGTGTTCTGCTGGCTCTGAAACTGTCACCTGGTACTGTCACCCATACAGTCCTGCCAAAGCCCCACAAATAGGAAGCAGCTAAGCCACACGCTCAACTTACACGACATGTAAACGAACTACTCTTATGTTATGTAGGAAAACCACTGAACTGGGACACTGTCTTCATGGAATCTTTTTAACAGACTAGGCCTGGGGAGGGGTGACATGTCCCACACCTCTTCTTGACGCCTGGCCACTGTTGTATGTTTGGTTTGTAAAAGCTGCTTGGAACAAATAGCCCGGTGTCATTTCCATTCCCTCTGGATTTCTGAGGGTAACTATTTCTAAAGCAGGACACAGCAAACAGGTGGCAATTCCTTCCGTGACGTGGGCAGTAAGCATGGCAGGGTGGCCCATCTCTGGTTGCCAGGGGGCTGTAAGGGGGCCCCAGGGCGGCCTGTGCGGCACAGTGGGACACTGAGGCTGCTCCTGCACCCTGATCTCGCTGTGCATCCCTGTGCGGCGAGGACAAGTGGACCCTGAAGCCTCCCTGGTAGGCTTCCATTCATCCTTCTGGGAGGTGAAGCCCTGGGCAGATTTATGCATCTGGCTTGATTCCCAGTCGCTGGGGGCACCAGTGTACCCTGTGCTGCTACGTTGGTGCGGACCACCACAAGCCACAGCAAACCTGCCTTTACTCTCATATGGGCCTTCGAAGTCGCCCTGAGAGAGGCTGGCCTGCTCAGCGGTGCCTCCTGCACAGCCCACGACTCTGGGTCTGGGTGACCGTGTGTTTTCCGTGGCCTTACCTGGTAAGCCTGGAGTTCCCGGCCAGCCGTCATCTCCTTTGCCACCAGGGAGTCCAATCCGTCCCGGCTCTCCCTGCGACCCTGGAGGCCCAGTTAGCCCTGGAAAGCCTGGGAGTGAACACAGCATTAAGTCTGAGCACACAGGACACCTTGGGCACTGCCTGGTGAGGTCCTGGCGGAAGGGGCAGCTGCTCTGGGAGGGGCTGAGGGCCGGAAGGGCTGCAGTGCCAGTTGGAGGAGAGATTAGAACTGTCCCTCAAGCTGGGGATGCAGGTGGTCTTAGACGCCACAAACATATTCAGTAGGATTTGCTCAGCCTTGCCAGAGAGAAAATAGTGTGTAGTTTTAATTCTCGCCCTATTATCCAAATAGACGTCTGGAGAGGACCCCGAGGCACTGCCTGCAGAGATGAGCCTCCTGGCGTTCCCCGGTGCTGAGTAAACACAGCCAGAAGCAGCAGCAACACCGTGGGAAGCCAGCCCACTGTCCGCTCCGCTTCTCTAACCGAGGATGTTCTTAGGGGGTTCTGCATATTCAGCACAAGCAAAGGGATCCCTTACAAACTGTCGGCTTCTATATGATAAACAGAGGCTCGGCCGAAAAGGCACTTCTCATTCCCCCTCATGCTTCTCTCCAGTTCTCAGGTCTGCCCCCAGCCCAGGTGGTGGTTTCTCTCCACGCCGTCAGCCCTGAGGAAGGCTCCTAGGCGGGCAGCAGGCCTGAGTGAGCTTCCAGGGTTGGGTGTGATTGGAGGAAACTGACAACACTGGCTGCCTTTGTTCTGGGGTCTCCGGCTGTGTGGCTGCGGGAGATTTTACCTGTTTGTCCTTTAAGCCCAGGAGGGCCTTGGACTCCAGTCACGCCTGTTATCCCAGGGAAGCCGATGTCACCTTCTGTTCCTTTCTCTCCAAAGAATCCCTTCAGACCTGCAACCACAGACACGCTGTTGGAACAGACACCGCACCCCTGTGGGCTCCAGGGAACCCCAGCTCTAGTATGTACAGAACCACACTGCTGCGCCTCCAGGAATGGAGAGAGGCATCTAACCGTGCTCCTTTCTCAGCTGATTTTTAACCTGCTTCCTCCCTCTAAGCCTGCACTAGCCAGCCTTCAAGGCAGCACCCATGCAGCCCTCACTGTCTTAGGGAAAACAGGACACCTGCAGGGACGATGGGCACAGCTGGCCCCACCCTTCCACTGTGGGACCGCAGCTCTGAGATACTGTCTCCTGGTGATGGACGCAGGGGAGGCTCCACTCCAAAGCCTTTCTGGCCCCAGAGTCTAATAAAAACCAAAATGTTCAAAGGGTAACACCAAAAATAATTCTTGGGTGGGGGTAGCGTCTCTTCCCTGACACATTTTCAGTTGAACAAGTGAAGGCATCATTAGAGACGCATGGTAATGACGGTCCACGTTTCTGTCTTCATAAACCAAACGGCCAGACTGACGGCCTAGGGTGGGAGACGCAGCTAGCCAAGCGTCAGATGGCCCAGCAGCACAGAGCTCCCCTGTCACTCAGGAGGAAGCCACTGGGAGCCCAGGTCACAGATAACAAAGGAGCCCGGGAGGGCTGGTAAACTGGGGTGCCTATTTCCCAGCAGTTCTCTGATCCTGTGCTCAACCGAACACATCTTTGCATTCCAGAGCAATTTCTAGACAAAGAACTAGCCCAGCAGTCTCCTCACTGGTCCAGCCTGGAGAGACTCCTTTTCTCCCACCAGGGCCAGCCCTGCAAACACCTGGGGCTCCAGCAACTTGAGCAGTGCGGGGTTCCCCCAAAAGAAAATCCCGAGAAGGAAGAAAACTAGCACAGGCGCCTTGAGACGTCACTGAAGGCAGGAATTTAGGAGTGGAACCTCAGTGATGTGCAGAAGAGAAGGGAGGCACTGTGCCGTCCCAGCCTCTCGCAGCTCTCGGGCTGGTCAGCTGCCTCCGTACCTCTCTTAAGCAATGGCCTGACTCCCACTCCCCCTCTCCTGGACCTTTCGCTGTTTCTGAGAAGCTTGGCTCAGTGACCACCTGCTGCACACCCTCAGGTGTTCCGGGAGCCAGGGTGCTGGTTGGCTTTTCACCAGTTACACTTTATGGGCTGCAGTGACTCTCATTCACCGAGTGTCCATTCTGGCTATTTTCAGTATCAACGAGAGAGACACACAGAGAGAAAGACGTTTTGATTTTGCCTTCAGATTTAACTTAATTAAAAGTGACGGTCTTTCTTGCACATTGGGCTTGAAGACCTCATTCACTACCAAGTGCTTTCTGGTTGTTACCAAATTTGATCTGTTTGGCAAGTCGGGCTCCTAGACAAAGGCTCAGGGCTGTCGTTGAAGATGAAGACGTGGAAAATAACTCGTGTACCTGGTATTCCAGCGGTGCCCTGCTCCCCCTTCAGGCCTGGTCTTCCTGGTAAATTTATAGTGTCCCCGATGTCACCTGTTAAATGCAAAAGAGATGGCTAAGAACAGGACTTTCCACCGGGAGGCTGTGAGTTTTGCAGCTTCTATTTTGTTATATTCCTAACAAGAATAATTTGCTTTAAAATACCTAACAGCACTTGCAGGTCTGATACTGACTCACGTGCTCAGAGAGCTCTGAATCGTGGACTCCCTGTTTTCACTGGATGGGCAACACTCACCGAAATCACCGGTTGGGCCGATCTCGCCATACAGGCCTGCTCTCCCTGGGGCGCCTTTGTCACCCTAAGGACAGACACGAACCATCTCAGAAGGCTGTTAGTGAAGTCAGCTGTAACTCTGAAGTTAGCTCACTTGTTTAACTATCCAGTATGCTAACAACAATACTCAAGGTGTGTGATCTTGTCATTTTGCAGAAAACTTGAGTTTTTCAGTGTGTATCATAGGTGGTTTGCTTAGCTGTTCTTTTTGTTTATTTATTTTTTTCTTTGAGACAGGATCTCACTCTGTCACCCAGGCTGGAGTGCAGCAGCACAATCACAGCTCAGTGCTGCCTCGATTTCCTGGACTCAAGCCATCCTTCGGTCTCAGCCTCCTGTGCAGCTGGGATTACAGGTGTGAGCCACCAAGGCTGACGAATATTTTTTAAATTTTTAGTAGAGATGGGGTCTTGCTATGTTGCCCAGGCTGGGCTTGAACTCCTGGGTTCAAGTGATTCTCCCTCCTCTGCCTTCCAAAGTGTTGGGATTACAGGCCTGAGCCACTGTGCCTGGCCTTGCTGTTCTTATGGAACTGTGAAGTGATCCAATGAAACAAGCTTGGCAACTGCATCATAATTAAGGGCCCAGGTCTCGATCACGACAGTGTGGTGGTGTCAGCAGCGGCGGTGACTCTGACCACATCCTCTCTCTGCCACGCTTTCCCGCGCACACATGGTGGACCCCATCTCAACAGCGTATTCACGCCTCATGAAAACCCTGCCAGGCAGGCACTGCTACTTCCCAACGACAGGCAAGGGAACTGAAGCACAGACAGGTTTTGTTTAAGGTCACTCCGCCAGCAAGTGGCAGAACTGGGATTTCCATGTGGGCAGCCAGATCGCAGAACCTGCTCTCTAGATTATAACAGAGACAGGGGGCTGTGCGCTTCCATCTGTGCACAGAGGGAGACTTCTCCAGAAGGACGTAGGTGGCTGGTGAGGAGGTTGGGAAGATGCCTGGGGTTGCTTGGTGGCTTCCTGGAAGCCTTAGTTTTCCTCTGTACAGCGGCTTCCTCTGCAGAGGGAGCATGAGAATTCTGATCCACCTTGGTGCCACTGTGACGTCAGCACTACAGCATCAATGCCCAAGCATGGCCTAACATGAGGCGCTGCAGTATTAATATAGCCAGGCTGGGCACGGTGGCGCAAGCCTAGAATCCCAGCACTTTGGGAGGCCGAGGCAGGTGGACTGCCTGAGGTCAGGAGTTCAAGACCAGCCTGGCCAACATAGTGAAACCCTGTCTCTATTAAAAATACAAAATTAGCTGGGCGTGGTGGTGCATGCCTGTAATCCCAGCTACTTGGGAGGCTGTGGCAGGAGAATCGCTTGAACCAGGAGGCGGTGGTTGCAGTGAGCCGAGATCATGCCATTGCACTCCAGTCTGGGTGACAGAGTGAGACTCTGTCTCAAAAAAAAAAAGCTCCGTTGTTGGAGGAAGGGGGAGCGTATCCACAGGCTGTACCTTTGTTTAGATAATGCTCTATTTTTCTTTCTCAAAGTTTACTTTTCTGAGGCATAACTTAAATACAGTAATGTCCACTCATCTTAAATGTACAGCTCAATGCATTTGAACTCGTGTGTCACTGAAAGACACAGAACACTGTCAGCACTCTATGATAACCCCACCTAAAGCAGCCGTGCTCCCGATACCCCATCAAACAGCCTTGTCAGTTCTTGAACTGCACGTCAAAGAAACTGAATCATGTGTCCTTTGCTGTTTCTGGTTTATTTTGTTCAACATAAAGTTTGGAAATAAAGTTAGGTTGCTGGATTTTACCAAGAATTCTCATTTATTGCTGTGTATGGAGATAAAATGCACAGATAATGCTGTGTCTGGTCAGAATGTACCATGTTCATTTATTCTTTTCCCTGTTGGTGGACATTTGGGCTGTTTTCTAGCTTTGAGCTGTTATGAATAAAGGTCCTTTGGACATTGTGGTAGGTGTCTTTGGTAGACACAGGCATCTTTCTTTTTTCTTTTTTTTTTTTTTAAGATGGAGTCTTGCTTTGTCAGCCAAGCCGGAGTGCAATGGCGCAGTCTTGGCTCACTGCAACCTCCGCTTCCTGGGTTCCAGCGATTCTTCTGCCTCGGCCTCCCTAGTAGCTGGGATTATGAGTGTGCACCATCAAACCCAGCTAATTTTTTATATTTTTGGTAGAGACGAGGTTTCACCATGTTGGCCAAGCTAGTCTTGATCTCCTGACCTCAAGTGATCTGCCTGCCTTGGCCTCCCAAAGTGCTGGGATTATAGGCAACAGCCACCACACCTGGCTGGCATCTTTCTTTTTTAAAGTGACCCGAACAGCACACACAGACTGGCTAGAAGATCCTCTCAGCTGCAGATTTTGGGAGTGAGGGGAGGAAGACCCCTGAAGAATTCTGTACACCAAGGTGGGCCAGACACACAGGCAGGCCCTGGCCTGCCACTAAGGGTTCACACCAAGGGGCCCAGACCTTCTGATCTGCTCCAAATGTGCCCATCCCCCTGGGAAGGCCAGCCACGTGCTGGGGACTGTGAGAGTACACTATCCTTACATGAAAGAGGCTAGAAATGGAATTCTAGGAAATGCAATCTGTGGGGAGCCACGCTGTGCTATGTTATATACACTGTTTATACAGCACTCAAGAAAACTGCAAGGTAGCTACTACCTTCATTCCGCAGCTGAGGGAGAAGGTGTGGAGAAGAGAGCCCTGCCCAGGGTCAGGGCCATCACTAGTACCATCACAACAGCGTGTGTGGCCCACATTAACTGCTCAACAGACATCTGCTGAACAAAGGCTGAGTGAGTGAATGGCGGCCCGGATGGGAAGCCAGGCTGCCCGGCCCCAGGTCTACACCGTGATTCAGCCATGGGCTCTCAGGCGTGGTGTCACTGATGTGCTCAATTTCAGAGCTCCGATCCCTGAAAATTCAAGTTTTCTTCTCTCAAGGACCCCATAAAAATGCAGACAACATGCTTCACCCAGCACAAGCCCGCAGAAGGACCACAGCAGCTGGGTGGCCTCGCACCACATCCGCACGTGTCCACGTGCAGCAGCTCCTTACAGGGCTGTGTGGCCCGCGCCAAGCCTGAGGCTGCCCTGAACCTGCCGCTGACACTCTCACCCTAGCAAATGCCAGACCAAAGCATGTTCATTAACAAGCAAAGGGGAGAGGAGCTCACAGAACAGGGGGAGTAAAAGACGCCCACTCACCCGGCTTCCTATGAATCCTGGGAACCCTGTAATTCCAGGGGGGCCAGCCACCCCAGGGAATCCTGGCAAACCAGGGATGCCCGGGGCTCCGATGTCTCCCTTGACTCCTTTGATGTGGCCGGGCCTCCCAGGCAGCCCGGGGATTCCCGACAGTCCTGGGATGCCTGGCATTCCCGGGATACCTGCAGGAAGACCCTGGGGTGTAACGCTCTGGTGAGGACACAGCACCTGCCCTCCCGAGGTTTCCAATGTTGCAGCCTGGATGCATTTTGCTATCCTAAGTGCTGCAAATCTTAAGATGGGAAAGCGAGGTTACTCGGGCATCAGAGAACAACCCTGCACGGGCTGTGAACAAACGGGGTGTCCAGAGACGAAAAGCACGAAGAAAGCCAGGTGTAGGGCACGGGGCGTCTCTGGGGACGGAGAGCAGCAGGAGCTGGGGCAGGCTGGGGCAGCAGGGACTAGGGGACCCCTGGCTGCAGGTCAGAAGACTCACCTTTCGCGCCCAGGTATCCTTTCAGTCCCATAGGCCCTTCGTCTCCTTTCTCTCCTTTAATGTCTTTCATTCCTGGCAGGATGACGGGAGGTGGTCCTGGGGGCCCAGGGTCCCCTCGGCTGCCTGGAAGGGAATAGAGTGCTGTCATTTTCTGGGGGCTCCAGACCACGCAGGAGAACACAGGTGAAGACCCGGTCCCTGAGGCACAGGGGCTGCACGTCTCCCCCAAGCGGGGAAGCCTCGGAGAGAGACCAAGGGCTCCGGAGAAGCCTCTTCTGTGTCCATCGGAGTAGTCGGAGTTGGGGGTGGCTCCAGGGTCCTGGGCCTGAGGCCGGAGTCACTGAGCACACAGCACCACAGTGGGTGGAAGTGCCTGCCAGCAGATACAGAGGGGGCGGCCAAAGCCAGTGCGGCTTCCATAGGATGTTCTGTGAGAGGGTCATTTTGTCATGTGTGCTCTGATGGGACTGTGATGGACCTCGGTCACAAGTAGGAAGGCCCATGAGGAGGGCGCCAGCTCCGTGCCCTCCTGTAGGCACCTTCACAGGGAGGAGAAGCATGGAAGGGACGTCTTGGGGGCGTTCTGAGGAGCTGAGGAATTCCAGGAGGGGAGGGGCCAGAGCTGCAGGCCGGGCGGGAAACTGTACTAGTTCAGGCTGGGGATGCCCCGGAATCCATTCTCATTGGAGGAGTGAGTGAAATCTGGCTGCGTGAAAATAAGTGAGTTTCACTCTCTAAGCATTTACTGTGTATTCAGTACTTGGCTAGAGGCTGATGGGATCAAAATCATAAATTGGTCCTGACCCCACAGAGCATGCCCACCAGTGGAGGGACAGACACCCCATGGTTAACTTCACCCTAAGGAGGCTCGAGGAAATAATTACAGTGGAGCTGAAAATTACTTAATCTTAAAATGCCATTTTTTTTTTTTGCGTGAAATAGCCTGAAATCTCTGTTAACATGAAGACTATTTGAAAACGCCAAGTGTGAGTAAAAATCTTAACAAAAGTGAGCACCCAAGATTGCAATTGCACTCCTGCCGGCAGCCTATGAAGCTTCCCATTTCTCCACCTCCTCACCAACACTCACTCTCAGTCATTAAGTTTTTAGAGACCACTGTGACTATTTCAGAACAAAAGCATCTGAACAGAAGTCATGAAAATGTGCCTTGTTAGTAATAAACTCAATGAACGAGGGGCCTGACCTGGGGGGTCTTGAGATGCCTGTCCGCGTGGGGGTTGAACCCACCTCACGTGTGCCCCGCGTTCTCTCTGGCACTGTGTTACATCCTTCCACTTGGAAAGCTGTGTCCTCCTGCGCCGGATGGCACTCCCTTCTCTTGGAACTCATCTGTTCCCTGCTTTTCACCGGCCCCCCTTCATGTTTACCACAATATACTCATGGTGGAATATGTTTTCATGACATATTTGGTTCTTAGCGATGCCATCATTTTGGTTCTCAAGAGTTTCCTTTGGTTAGGATTATTCCCTTATCACATGGTCAGTGGGTTGAGGCAGGGATAAAGCCCTTGAGTTTTTGTTAGTTCATTTTGTTTGTTTCATCTCACTTAGGGTTCCTGGATGCGTGGGTTTTCAAAAATTCACTCTGGGTTAGGAGGATGTTAAGAGAGGGACATACCTTTAAAACCTGGCTCACCAGCCAGACCCTTCAGACCGGGTATTCCGAAAAATCCAGCCTCGCCTTTGCTCCCTGGAAACCCGGGTCTCCCTTTGAGTCCAGGCATGCCCTGGAAACCATCCATCCCAGGTGAGCCTCTCTCTCCTTCAGAGGAAAAGAGAAAAGTGCTGGGTTAGACATGAGTAAAATGCATGGGACATTTTAATCTCACGTCTCTGTAACGTTTCGGCAATGTGACTCAAGTAAGAAGATTCTGAACCTAAAATAGGGATTTCCGGAGACACTATCTTCTGAGCAACTCTCTCTGTTGATCTCTGCTATTAACAGACAGCATTCCAGAGCCAGCCTGTCTTCAGACCAGACACTGGCAACAAGGAAACACATCAAGGTCACGCAGGAAGACTAGGAGGGAAATCGGAAGGTGATGCAGGTCCACGGGCCCACAGACCCATCAAGATAAAGGCAGAGGGGTGCGCTGGAAAGGAGGGCAGCAGTAACACTGCACCTGACATGGAAACGCGACACAGGACCATGGAAAGAAGACCAATGTCTCCAGCAACGTAAGGACAGACCAAGGTGTCTCCAGCAACCGAAAGACAGACCCATATGTCTCCAGTAATGGAAAGACCAACCCATGTGTCTCCAGCAACGGAAGGACAGAACAGTGTCTCCAGTAACGGAAGGACAGAACTGTGCGTCTCTAGCAATGTTCACGGGCTGGAGGGCTCTGCTTCTAGATTGGCCTGCTTGTGCTGAAATAAACCTATCCCTGTAACCAACTACTTTGCTTTGCTTTGGTTTCAAATTTACCAGATAACCTCTGGATCTGAATCCAGGCTCCCGAGTGGACCTCTCCACACATCTCCCTGTGCAGATGGTCATATTTACAGTAAGATGATGCTTCCCAGGTAAGAGCAGTTTGTCTTGGCAAAGTCATAAACTGGCTTTGTCAGGCACGTTGGTCCCACCAGCGTCTACGCAGCATTAACCACCCGTCCGGGGGCTGCTGTCTCCTGGGTCAGGAGAGTCCCAAGGCCTCCAATCTGCAGACGTGTGAGGCCAGCCCCGCGGCCCACAGAGGTGCCCAGCAGAGCTGTCTCAGGTCAGAGTTTATCAGACCCAACCTTCCCGCAAAGTGATCCCTGGTCACAGTCACACAATTACCTTTTAGCCCGGGGGTCCCGGGCATTCCATCAATTCCTTTAAATCCAGGGCTTCCTGGATGGCCTCGCTCCCCTGCCAGGCCAGCATCTCCTCTGTCACCGGACAGACCTTTCATGCCCACAGGGCCAGGAGCGCCTATGTCCCCAGGGTCCCCTCTATCTCCAGGCAGACCTGTCGGGAAGAGGAGCAAATCAAAGAG
>NW_012114252.1:20865778-20899882 GCF_000951035.1 Colobus angolensis palliatus | reverse complement strand
AAAGCCCCCTCTGCCTCGGGGCTCTAACTCCTTAGCTCCAGCATTCACTCCTCGCAACCTTTGGCTCAGTCTTCCTATCCAAACCCCCAGCCCCTCATATCAGGTTCTCTTCCCCAGCCGGTCTGGGGGATCACAGGCTCCAAAGCGTTCCCTGGGCAATCCAGCCTCTGCTGGGGTGGTCCTCCTTCCTAGAGAGCATCCTGCATTCGAGTCCCAGCCTTCTCCCCTGCTGGTGCCAGGTACTTCTCCCCTTGGGCTTGCTCTGAACTGCCTGTCCCCGCCTCCCCCGGGTCACTGGGGGCCGCGGGGCCTGGTCACTCTGCTGGCTTGCCCAGGCCAAGTGGGAGCCTTTTAATGTGTGTGTCTCTCTCCCCACATAAAGTGTAGGCTTTAGTTCAGAACAGGCTTTCCCATGGGTCTCGTAAGCACCACATGAGGCTGTGTTCAGCTGATTCTCAGTAGTTGAGAACCAGCACCGCCCTGTCAATACTGAGATAGGAGCCTGAACCTCTGGCTCAGGTTTGCTACCCCGGGAAGCCAGTGGCTAGTGCGGCAATAGGGGAGTGGGCCCTGCCTGAGTCCAGCCCCCAGCTCTTGGACACAGGCGAGGCCCCACATGGGGGAAGCCAGCGTGTGTCTTCAAGTGGCGCGGCAGTTCCCTAGGAAGACCTGCTAAGGTCCTGGACAAAGCTGTCGCCTGACTGGCAAACCAGAGAAGTATGGTAAGACTGAGAGTTTCTAAAAGGTGATTGTGGTCCATGGAGACCACTCCTTATTAAGCAATTGCATCTTTCCCACTTTTCAGTTACAGTGTCCTTTGGTGACATAAAACACTTCCTTAAAAAGCTGTTTTTCTGGACAAAACAAAAAAGTAGGAAAGTGTATCAATTCCTCCAACCTGCACTGACAGTTTCACTGGACCATGCAGTGTACAAGTCTGGGAAACTGGCTGTGCTGAGTGCTGGAGAGTGGCCTGGCCAGCGGTGGGTGATGCCCATGGATGCTGTGCCCTGCTGTCTTCTGGGCCACCGCTGCCACCTGCCTTGGCCTCTGTGTGGTGGGCATGCAGCCGAGGCTCCCCTCCCTGCTACTCTGCTCCAGTCTATCCCCCCCAGTTTTCCACCTGCTTCCAACCCACACCCTGCACTTTCATAAAACAATTTCCCCTCTCCACATCAGAGCAGCAATTCTGAACTTTTGCAGTGGGAATTTCTTTCTTTTTCTTTTTTCCTGATGAAACCTCCCCTAGATCCTTAATATATATAATAAAAACAGAGGATGAGCCGATGTCTCAGGCTCTTTATGTCTCCTTGTTAGGCGAAATACACGTTCTGGTTTGGGAACCCCTGCAGCTCTTAAGGGGTTCCATGGAACAGAGTTTGAGAGCTCCACAGAGAAGGCAATGCTAGTTCTCTTGGCAGGACCAGTGAGGACCCTACTCATTTAGGGGAGGGCTGGAGTCTTACCTTCAAGACCTGGGATTCCTGGCAGCCCCAAGGGCCCCTCTTGGCCAGGAGCTCCTGGGAATCCATGCTGTCCTGGAGGCCCGGACAGGCCTGGCTGGCCGGAAGGTCCCGGAAGGCCCGGCTGGCCCTTCAGCCCTGGCATCCCAGGCATCCCTTGACTTCCTGCGGGAATCAGAGACAAGAGCTGTAGGGGCCGACTCTGGACTGTTTGTCACAGACAGCATCTCCCTCCACACACTCATTCTGTTCAAAGAGTACTTCATGCTTTTCTGGACTCGAGAGAATCAGGAAAATGCAAAGAAGTATAAAGGTATAAAATCGCGGTAACGCACACCATCACTCAGGGATAATGACTACCACTGAGCATTTCCTTCCTGCCCTTTTCCATTCCTACAAATAACTAGACCTTTGCAGAGTTGACATGGCACAATAAGTACAGTTTTAACCTAGTTTTCTTCACCTGACTTTACATTTTGAACATTGTGCCACATTTAAAAATAGTCTTTGAAACATTTAAATAACTACATGAATAAAACTCTATCACTGGAGACATTTAATGTATTCCATCGCATTCTCCCCACTTCTTTCACCCAGTGTGAACACCTGCTGTCCACAGCATCATCTTTCATTAAAGCTTGGGGCTGGGGTTCCCAAAGCCGATTTGGCATCAGTTGAACCCTTAAAGTCACTGGGTGCCTTGTCACTCATGAAATGTGGGTGCTCTACTTTGATAGAGATACATTGATAACATCGTAAACAACATTAACACATTTAAAAAAAGTATTAAGTTTTACACCAAGAAAATCGCACTCCAGATTATTCCTATTTTCCTTCTTCACCTCTGACTAAGCACGGTCAGGCCCATCATCTTTTCTTCATACCAACTGTACAGATTCTGCCAAGGAAACCAGTGAGCCTGTCACGGCCCCCGTCACGGCCAGGCATATGCAACTTGACAACAGATTACATCAGTTAATCCACACCTGTCAAAGTTCTCAGATGGCCACACTGCACCAACTACCGCAGGTATCATGGTGTTGTGTCACAGACACTTTTTTTTTTTTGAGACGGAGTCTCGCTCTGTCGCCCGGGCTGGAGTGCAGTGGCCGGATCTCAGCTCACTGCAGCCCGCCATTCTCCTGCCTCAGCCTCCCGAGTAGCTGGGACTACAGGCGCCCGCCACCACGCCTGGCTAGTTTTTTTGTATTTTTTAGTAGAGACGGGGTTTCACCGTGTCAGCCAGGATGGTCTCGATCTCCTGACCTTGTGATCCACCCGTCTCGGCCTCCCAAAGTGCTGGGATTACAGGCTTGAGCCACCGCGCCCGGCCGTCACAGACACTTTCTAAAGGAGCATTGGAAGGCCATGGGAGAAGGTACGCATGGCTGGCACCATAGGGCACTGTCGCTTCCTACCAAACCCCCTGGAAGGGACTGGGGTCGCCCTTGGAGGCCCTGTGCAGCCGGGGGGATGGGGACCCGGGCTCCCCGATGGGGCACTCACCTCTGAATCCAGGGGCGCCTCTGTCTCCGGGAAGGCCTTTAAACCCAGGCTGTCCAGGCACACCAGCATCTCCCCGTGGCCCGGGCTGGGCTCCCAGGACTTCTCCAGGAAGGCCCCTGTCCCCAGGGGGCCCGTCTGGCCCTGGCAGGCCGATGGGACCTGGGGGTCCATCTGGGCCAGGGAGGCCCACTGCGCCTTTGGATCCTCGGGGTCCTATGAACCCTAAAAGGAAACATGGGTGGGCCCCAAACCACAAGTTAGCCTGGTGATGTTCTAAGAGAAGTGTCAAAAAGAGGCTTGAAACAGCAAACATTTGGCTATGGGGTCCTCAGAAGGCATTCCTCAGCTCGAGCGCTTGTCCCTGTGGCCCTTCTTGGAACCTACAACCTTTGCCACGTTTTCTGTTGGTTACGTTTCTTCTGCTTCCCCCGCCATCTGGCCCCTAGCCCTAAAACTGAGCGAAGGTGGACAAGCCCTTACGAACGCCTCCTTGGACCTAGATTTGCATAATTCATGGCTTCCCCTGCTTTGCAAATAAGAACAGCTTTTTGTAGGACCTTCTAGGTTGTGGTGAGTGAGGAACAGCGAAATCCCAGGGAGGCAGGCACGAGCAGGGGGCCATCAAAGCCAAAATGCTGCCTGCCGTAACATCCCCCTGGTAGAAACCCACCACTGTCAGTTTGGAAACGCTTCGAAGAGGAACGACAGCCCTCTGCTGTATGGACCGTGAAAATCATCAAGTCCCGTCTGTGGATGGAGGGAAGGTGGCTGTCCTGTGTCTTCTGTGGCTGCCACTGGATCAAATGATCTCATCAGGTCACTTCCTTTTTCGGTGCAGTCAGCCCTGACGTGGCCTCAGAATGAACTCCCACAGCGGACAGTCATGCTGCGCTCAGAAGGAAAGGCTTCTGAGGTCACCACCACCCCCGCTGTGCACGCAGGAGAGAAGCCTGCGGCGGTGACACTGGCAGGTGATTCTGCGGGACAGGATCAAGCACACGACAGGCTCGGCACTCCTACGCATGGATGTGGAAAAGGGAACGCTCTCTGTGCTCTGTGGGGTGTATCCCACCAAAAGGATCCAATAAGCAGGGCCTTGGGCCCTCGTGGGCCTGTACAGCCATCCCTGTCTGCGAGCTGGGAGTGACTGGGACACAGAATAAAGGATCTGGATTAACCTGACGTTAATCAGCTAGACCGTACTTAGAGTTTCAACGGTGTGATTTACTCACAACGAAGAGACATGACTTTCCCTGGCCATGTTACAAGCTGTGCTCGGGGAGGCGTGCGCTTGGGTATGCCCGTGTGGGTCTCAGATCTGGAACAGACTCTCTCTGATTTTTGCAATCCTTGAGTTGGGCGTTTTATCCTCTTCTGCATGTGGCGACAGAAGTGCAGTATTATTTCAGCACCACAAAAAGTGACGTGCGTTTCAGAAACCGGTCAGTTCCTCAATCACCACCCACCCCCGGCCTGCCCCGGCCTCCGTTCATGATGTAAGGGCTCACATTTGATGGTGGAACAGGCTCCCAAGTCACGTGGGCAACTGTCCAAATCGCCTGACAATGGGCACATCCCATCCATTCCCCGCTACAGGGGAGCCCCGTATGGCGTTCACGCAGACATGGCTGTGCACTCCAATCATAATTACCAGAGAACTTTCATACTCACAGCAGCAAAATGTTCAAGCATTATCATCCTCCTCTCAAAATCATGAATGCTTAAACTTAGAATATATGAAATCATGAGAGTGGCAATGCTGCCCTTCTAAATACTTAGACTCTTCCAGCAGGGCAACCCCACCACAGAGACCCATCCCCGGGGCAGAGGCATGGAGACTTCCTTTGCTTCACTCGAATGCAGAGCTGTTTTGATCAGGGTCTTGATACAGACACAGAAAGTCTGCTTCCCAATTTTGAAAAACATGGAGAAACCATCATACGAAAGGAAACAGGGTCGGGGTTTGGAACAATCCCTGTGGGCTGCAACACGAAATTCAGAAAGATAGCATCTATCAGGGACCGACAGACACTTCTGCATTGAGACTTAAACCAGCTCTCTGAGTGGAGATCAGGGGAGGGGCAGGGTTCAGTCAGTCTTCACTGGGAACATCTGCAGGATGCTCAACCTAAGGGTGCAACAGTCCCGACGTTCTGTGTGATGTTCAGACACGGGGAGCGCTTTTTTCAGTTTCTAGAGCCCAGCTGGAAAGGAATCCTGATAAGTGGGGGTCCTAGAAGGTTGCTCAGAATTCCAACGGCATGGAAAGATGTCATTAAAAGAAAGTGTGTGTTCCCGGCGTCAGTTCTGCCTGTTCATGAGACGTCTGTGGGAGATGAGGCCCCTCTCTCAGGGTGTGTGGTTACGAGGAAGTCAACTGTGTGGCTCAGGAACAGCCCAGTGAGAACTCCCTGGGAGGCAGGCTGTGTTCCAGGGAGGAACTTTCTAGCAACAAGAGGGTTCCAATGTAGGTGACAAGCGGGATTCCAGCAGAGGCTGGAAGAACCTGCCCAGGACCCTGTGGATGGATGTTTCATCTTGGGTGGAAAGTTGTCCATAATGGCTTCCATGGTTTCATTAGACACACACTATTGAAGATCGGCAGGCCGAGGCGGGCAGATCACCTAATGCCAGGAGTTCGAGACCAGCCTGGCCAATATGGTGAAACCCTTGTCTCTACTGAAAATACATAAACCAGCCAGGTGTGGTGGCACACGCCTGTAGTCCCAGCTACTTGGGAGGCTGAGGCAGGAGAGTCGCTTGAACCCTGGAGGTGCAGGTTGCAGTGAGCTGAGATTGTGCCATTGTACTCCAGCCTGGGTGACAGAGTGAGACTCCATTTCATTAAAAAAAAAAAAAAAAGACGTGCATGCCCCTGCAATCAAGGCAGTGCCATCATACTCACGCACATCGCCTGTGGCACAACTGCAGGACACCTACGTCTGTGGACGCCAGGCTGCATTCCAGAGCACACGGACATGCAAGTGGGTACTCCTCACCAGAGCTGGTTAAGGGAAATCTCGTTTTCCTCCACATCCAGATTAATGCCTTAAGCTCTTGCAGCCACATCGTGAGAGGGCTATTTATGCCTTTAAGGGTTCTCTCAGGAGAGGATAACTTTGTGTTGCCTTTAGAATGTTTAATATTAATCATTATTAACACCGAGGACATACCTGGGAGACAGGTGTTGCGGAGGACAGCCATTCTGCAACACCTGTCTCCTTTTCCCTGCAAGATCTGTAGGTAGCTTCTGCAAAAACCCAGTACAATATCAGTGACGAAAAATCAAGAATTTCTAATCTCCCAAGGACAAATGCAAAAGTTGTCAAGTATTTATCAAAACAGTTTCTACAAATCGGAAGATAATAGAGCTAGATGCTGACGAACCACACACAGCTCCCCGCCCTGGAACCCAGGGGCTGAAGGGGGGTCTGATCTCAACTCACCTGGGGGTCCTGGGAACCCTTCACGACCTGGATCTCCTGGCAAACCCTTGGGCCCTGGTCCTCCATCAGCTCCTGAGAAGCCTGGGATTCCTCGGAGGCCTTTGGCACCTAAACACCCAAATAAACCACAGACCACATCAGGTCCCACGAGGATAAATGGGTGTGGTCATGCTTGGCATCCGACTTAATGTGGATCTCATGAAACCGAGAAATAATGGGGCTGGGGGGAATGTCAGCCTGAAATAGCATCTCCAGGCTTACAGAATGGTTTTCAGTGTTTAAAATCCTGTTTACAGACTGGAACCATAATAACAATAATATCCAATATTTAGATTCTACAGTGCTCTAAATGAGGGCTTTGGCGGTGGGGTCAGAATGCCTGGCTGTAAATTTTGGCCCTACCTATTCTATCCATGCGACCACTGACAACTTTCTGTGCCTCAGTCTCCTCATCTGTAAAGTGGGGAGAATGACTGCCTGCTTCATGGGGATCCCATGAGGACTATGAGTTGACTCTTCTCAAACACTTGAACCCTGCTTGGCCCAGTGTGTGGGCTCCAGAAGTGTTTTCTGGTAATTGTCACAAAACCCAGCTGCCACGCTTTTTCATCCCCGTTCCTGGCGTCTGGGGAAGGGGATGTGTGTGACGCAAACCTACCCTCCACTCTTGGAAAGTGCTGTGCAGACAGCGGGAGTGAGAGGGAGGAGTGGATGGGAGGCCAGCAAGGGGCTCCCAGCAACGGGGGCCTGGGCATGAAATGGAAATAACCGGGCACTGCTGGGGGAGCCCCAAAGCCACAGAAACCCACACTCGGACCGCTGAGGCTTTCCAGGGGACCGGCCTTGGCACACGGCTGTGGTCTGGGTGTGTGCTGAGCATGCTGGCCTCTGGTTCTCCCTGACCATCTGAGACATGCGGAGTTGTCACCATTTTGGGGGCTGCTGTATGAGTGACGGTGTTGAAATCCATGGATGGAATTAGACTGGGGGCAGGTCTAATGGAATGCGGAAGATACAAGCCCAGTTCTCAGAAGACAACACAAGGAGCCTTTACCTCTCTGCTCATGGTGCAAATGATACCTCTGCATTTGTCCTGTGGTTCCCAGACCCTGTGACCATGGTGAACTCCGCAGACGCCCTTAGGCGCAGGGCACACAGAATGCGTCTGCCCACTTTCCTAACTCTCAGTGCTGGTCGTACTACACTGGTGTCACTCTTTACAGTTTATCACGGGAAGCGGTGAGGGCACGATTTGTGCAGCAGGAAGCATCTAGAACGCCTGTCTGCACTATTCGTCTTGCACAGGTGGGGACTCAGTTCCAGAAGGAACAAGTGAGAACAGCTCTGGCTGTGTCTTGTGCTTGCAACACTGTTATCCAAGTGACCTGCTTCCCCGGCCCCATCACGGGTCGAGTGGAAGAGACATCCAAAGGGGAATTCCTACCGCTCAGAGAACTCACTTTCCTCAGGTTGATGGACACAGGCACAGGGCCACCTCTCATGCTCCAGCCCTCCTCTCCTGGCTCTGTGTTCCCCGATGCTCACAGACCCACGGAGACCCTGACGCAGGGCAGTAGAGTCTGGGTGCAGGCAGGGGATCCCCAGAGCAGTGGTGGCTAGCCAGGGCCCCACCGCCAACACTGGACACGTCATCCCCGAGAAAGCACGGGTGGCCCTAAGCACGGGCTCTGTGAAGAGCGTCCAGACTCTTTCTCACACAGGCTAGGAGACGGCCTGGGCCAGCAGACAGAAGCCCAGGTCCTCCCAGGTGCTAGAGACACACACTCTAGCCTTGTTTACTCCTGTTTCCTGTCAGTCAAAACCCAAAAGAAAGAATCCTCTCCTGTAAGTTCTTCCCCTAGATCCTGGGATGGAAAGGCATACAATGAAAATACATAGAGGTTCAACCCCTTTCCAGTCCTAAACATGAGGCTTCCATCTCTGCCCCTGGGGGCGTTCCCCTGCGACCATGGCTGAATTTTCTCTTGTAGCCTGGCCCCAACTCAGTGTCAGCTACCAGACTCCTTTTTCTATAGTGGCAAAAGACAGTGGGCTCCCCATAGATGCAAGACCAGTTTCTGCTGAGATGCTGGACACGACCATGTCTGGGACGGGGGATACAGGATCAGAGGAAAGATGCGCGAGGGAGACACAGAAGCGTGAAGATGTGGGAGGAAGGCTGGGTGCACTCCGGGTTCCCTCTGTGCATTACCTGAGGGTCCTGGGGGTCCTGGCAGGCCTGGTAATCCCTTGGGCCCTCCTACGCAACCTGGGGACAGAAAGGAGAAAAGATGAGCCCAAGCAATCCTAAACGCTGAGTCCCACGACCTTGGGGATCCCCAAGGTCAAAAGCACGAGCCATGCAAACCGGCTACCATTCTGGGATCAGAGTAACTGAATGATTTAATTCATCTTGGTTCTGATGTAAATACAAGTTTAATTTCATTGTGTAATGAAATCAAAATATTCGTATAAAATGCAAACTAAGCCAGTCCAGTCAAATAAAAACTGACACTGCGCCGGCAAACAATTGAGTCCGTCCTGCAGGGCAGTAGCCTGGGTGCAAACCGAGTTAATCCGGCTGCTACCCTGCAAGTCAGTGTGGATGCTTTTCTTTTGTCTGGAAGCGTCTATCAGCGATGGAGATAGCCTGCGATTTCAAAATGAATTATTTGACTTCTCCTTTGGGACTCTGTCTCCTTTCAGAGTGAACCACAGCAATGAGACACCTTGCAAAATTAAATCAAGGCTGCGGGCACTTCTGGTTGGTGTGGCCGGGAGCAGGGACACTCCAGCTGGGGTACTGTGCTGTCTGCCCTTTGTCTAAGAGGCTCTCTTGCAAAGAAGAGTTACTCTTGGAGCTTTCTTTTGTCTGTGAGCCTGGGAATCTGGACCAGGCTTCCATCTTGGCCTGACATCCTGGCCACTGTCTGTGTTCTGGGCTGGGCTCAGCCTCTTCTGCCTGGACCCTCCTGGCAGCACATGTGCCTGTGGAGCTGACTTGGAATGCACTGGCACTTTCCAGTGAACAAGGATTTCTGATGAGAGGGGACTGGTCAAACGTCTCTCCGTCTCTACCAGGTTGTTATTCACGCAATGCATAGTGTTCACCAGGCCACTCTGCTAGTGCCGTGGAAATCAAACGTGGCTTGCACATATTATTAATATTTCTTATCCCATGCACACTGCAAGAGCATAACCAGCAGACCAACGGAGAGTTCTCTAGTGTCCTAAAGCCACCTGCACTTCCCAGAGTACCTGGCTGGATGGCCTCCTGTCTGTCACCTCCAATGGGCCTTTTCTCATCTGTGTCACAATCTGGGGGGAAGACAAAGGACAGGGTGAGGCAATTTTGAAACAGGTAAGAGTGACTGGCTCGTCTGGGGTGTGCAGACGTGTGAAGGTATGTGTGCCGCGTACGTTGCTGGAGGGGGCAGGAAGGCTGTGGTGTGGGCACGGAACGGGAAAGCCATCTCTGAACTTTTGGGCAAGGCCTCTATCACTGCAGTCCTAGAGGAGAGGCTGCGTGTTCCAGCTGCTGAGGGGAGGCTGGTGGGGGCCCAGAAACCCCACAGCTGGGTCATCCCTCGTACGTGTGAGGACAGATGAGGCCAAACAGCATCCTCATCTGACTCTCCCAGGAAACGTCCACGTTGACGAAGAAAAGCGTGGAATGTCTCAGACTGTGAAAGGTAAACGGGAGGATTCCTTCATACCTCTTTGTCCTGGGGTCCCTGCGGGGCCAGGAGGGCCCGGGAAGCCCGGTGGTCCAGGTAAGCCGGCGTCTCCAGGGAAACCACGCTGGCCTTTGAAGCCGGGAAGGCCCAGTCCTGGGGGACCCACTTCTCCCGGAGTACCTTTCGTTCCAGGTGTTCCTGGATAGCCCGCGTCCCCGGGAGGGCCCCTGATGCCATCGCCCTGTGTGAAAATTCAGTTTATTTCTTAAAACACATACTAATGTTAAGGATCGCCTCGACGTCCCTGTTTCCTTTCCCATTTCCTGGAATCCTGAGCTATGGATCCAGAACAGAAAGACAACAGAGATGAACAGGAACCTGCTGCCACGGTTAGCCAGGTCACAGGAGCCAGCGACAGACTGTGTAGCAGTCTAAGCAACGGCACAGAAGCCGGCTCTGGAAGTCATGTGCACACGCTTGAGCATTTCTCTCTTCCCACCCGCCAGCTCCCCTGCATCAGCCTGGGTCTTCATCCCCAGAACAGTGAAGGCCTAGGCTTCTGCGTTCTACTGCGGGTGGAGGGAGAAATACATGATTTTGTTGTTGTAATTTAGCATCGGTGAAATGGCTTCTATTCATAAGGGATGCTACGTTGTTAGAGGAAAGGAAGCTAATTTGGACGAGGAAAGAGCCGTGTAACTCTCAGAAGTCAGGAGAGATTACAGGATTGGGAATGGAGAGGGGCTGCCCTGTGGAGGAAAGCACCAACTAGGGGGTGCTGGTGGGAGGTGCAGGGATGGGGTGGGGACGCCGGCAGCAGTGATGCTGGTGTGATCTGTGCACACACCACGGCCCGGCTTGGTGCTGTCCCTACGTGCTGGTGAAACAGCTGTGCACATAAACCCCAGCCCATCTGCCGAGGCATGGGACGAGGCTGGGTGTTCTTACCGCAACGAGGCAGCTGCTTATAACAAATCAAACCCTGCTCTCCACCGACACCACAGCCCCTTCCTTGTCAAAGGCATGATGGAGTGGGACAGGGACACCAGTCCAGCCCTATTTATGGGACCCTGATTAAGTGGTGCACCCCTGTGTTTTAGCTTTTTTTCATAGGGGAGGGGGACACAAGGCTGTTGCAGAGATCATAGGGCAGATGCCCCAAACTTAGTGGACAGCGATGGGGATAACGCCACTGGAAGGTGGCGAGGGCAGGATCATGAGTTTTCTAAAGTCAGAAGTTGACATTCTTGGCTTAGAGATGCTACCAAACAAGGAAGGAACACAAGCACTATGAAAAGCCCCTACACCCCGAGAATGGGAAGCTGAGGCTGCAGGGTTCTCCCTGACCCTAACCCTCACTCCTACCCCTACCCCTGCTCCCACCACCCGCCCCCAGCTGGGCTGAGACTGGCAGCCAGGCTTAGGAGCTGCAGGGGTGGGTGAACCCCAAGGCTGGACAGGTGCACCTCCTGATCACCAACTTCATGAGGCACCAACTCCAGGGAAGGCCACCACTACTGTAACAAATCCAGACTCAAACAGACCACACACACACACACAGCACACCACACACCACATATACACCCACCACCCCCACCCCACATGACACTGAACAGGCCAAAGACTGTTCCAACCACAGGAATCATCACTCATCCTCCTCTTCTGGCTAAAGTGACCAATTATGGCTTTGCCTCTTATTTAACCCTGTTGCCTCCCAGATAAGATTTTTAAGACACCCAATCATAGAATTATCTGTGTTCTCTGGCCCCAAAAAACTGCACTTAAACTGTAAAGATGTGGACCAGGTGTGGTGGCTCATGTCTGTAAAACCAATGCTTTGGGAGGCCAAGGCGGGAGAATCACTTGAGCCCAGGAGTTTGAGACCAGCATGGGCAACATAGAGAGAGCTCAACTCTGCAAAAAATTTTAAAAATATTAGGTGGGTGTGCTGGCGTGCACCTGTGGTCCCAGGTACTCAGGAGGTTGAGGCAGGAGGATGGCTTGAGCCCAGGAGTTCAAGGCTACAGTGAGCTTTGATTGTACCACTGCACTCAAGAGTGTTGCTACAGACATGACCCACATTAAAACGAGAGAAGACATGGGTTATGGAATGAGGCAAATAAGTTGCAAACAGAATTCAGGTGTGAGGCTCTGAGGGGGAGGAAGAGAGTTATGAGTTCAACTATCCTCCCATGATGCCGAAGTCTTTTTTTTTTTTTTTTTTTGAGACGGAGTCTTTCTCTGTCGCCCGGGCTGGAGTGCAGTGGCCGGATCTCAGCTCACTGCAAGGTCCGCCTTCCGGGTTTACGCCATTCTCCTGCCTCAGCCTCCCGAGTAGCTGGGACAATAGGCACCCACCATCTCGCCCGGCTAGTTTTTTGTATTTTTTAGTAGAGACGGGGTTTCACCGTGTTAGCCAGGATGGTCTCGATCTCCTGACCTCGTGATCCACCCGTCTCGGCCTCCCAAAGTGCTGGGATTACAGGCTTGAGCCACCGCGCCCGGCCGATGCTGAAGTCTTAACCCCCAGGACCCAGACATGTGATCTTATTTGGAAATAAGGTCTTTGAGGGTGCTCAAGGTCAGATGAGGTCTTTAGGATGGGCCCATTTCAATGTGACCACTATCTCTATAAAAAGAGGAAATTTGGACCCAGAGACAGACACATTGAGAGGACAGATGATGGGAAGACACATGGAGAAGACAGCTATCTATAAGCCAAGGAATGCCAGAGCCCCCAGAAGCTGGGAGAGAGGCAGGGACAGATGCTCCCACACTGTCTCAGAAGGAACCAGCCCTGCAGACACCTTGATGTTGGCTTCCAGCCTCCAGAGCTGTCAGACCACATATTTCTGACGTCTAAGTCGCCCAGTCTGTGGCAATTTGTGACCTCAGCCCCAGAAAACCAGTACAAAGAGCTTAAGGAAGCATAGGCTTGGTGACCAGAGGGAGGAAAATGGAATCTAGACAATAAAGACCTGAGAAATAAGGTTGCAGGGTCCTGAGAAGAGAACGCTCCAGAGCTGGCAGTGGGAAAGGCGTGGTGGCAGGGGAGGCTCAGAGGCCGGAGGGTGCACAGGAGGGCGTCTCGTCTCCCTCTGTGACTGCCTCCCTTGCCTCTGACCTCAGCCTCCCCCGAGGAAACAATGCTGGGGTCTCTGCAGGCTACTAGATAGCCCCTCCTTCAACACCAGTGTGTGTTTGTTGCAAAAATGAAATTGTATATTTTACGATTTACCTTGGAAAAATAGGGTTCTGTCACCCGTTTTAGAATATTCTACTTTTGGCCGGGCGCGGTGGCTCAAGCCTGTAATCCCAGCACTTTGGGAGGCCGAGACGGGTGGATCACGAGGTCAGGAGATCGAGACCATCCTGGCTAACACGGTGAAACCCCGTCTCTACTAAAAAATACTAAAAAAAACTAGCCGGGAGAGGTGGCGGGCGCCTGTAGTCCCAGCTACTCTGGAGGCTGAGGCAGGAGAATGACGTAAACCCGGGAGGCGGAGCTTGCAGTGAGCTGAGATCCGGCCACTGCACTCCAGCCTGGGCGACAGAGCGAGACTCCGTCTCAAAAAAAAAAAAAAAGAATATTCTACTTTTTTTGGGCGGGGGCGGGTCTTAGTCTGTTACACCACGACAAGTATTTATTTGCTCATTGACTTTTAAATGTTCACTCGGAGCTTGGCTTCCAACTTCATTCACCGTTTCCTAAAAAATCTGATTTCTGCTCATGAAAAATAGAATGAGCAGAATGAGCAACCTGTCCTATGCACGGGTTGGTTCAGTGCTCGTGTCAATACTGTTTGCTTCTTGGGTGTCTGGAGAACCTGAAGGACAAAGAAGAGAGGACGGAGCTGCCGCAGTCTGTGGCTACTCACGGGAGGGCCTGGGAGGCCGGGGAATCCATCGAGCCCATCGCGGCCTGGGCTGCCATCATCACCTTTCATCCCGGGCACACCTGGGACGCCGGGCTGTCCCCGCTCACCTGGAAAGGGATTTGCATGTGAAGCTGCCCAGGCAGGCACCCACAGGAAGGCTCAGTGCCCCAGGAGCCACATGGCCAGTGAGGAACTGACCTTTGGTCGTGATTGTTCTGGAATCTCCTTTTGCTCCTTTGGGCCCAGGAGCACCAACGTTGCCAGGGACTCCCTGTGGAAAACAGACAAAAAAAAGTCTTCCTCCTTCGTACTGTGAGGGCATCTGAGAAGATGGCTGGCAAGCTTTTTCATCTCACACAGCAGCAGGCAGTCACCCGTCCCCAAGCCGAGCGCCACCCGAGGAGCACTTTCTGCGATGCCGGACACGTCCCTATCCAGCTGCCCAGTGTGGGGCCACTGGCCGCAGTGGCTGTGGAGCACTGGAACTGTGGATGGCGGGACTGAGGAACCGGATGGTACCTTTTCTTTAATTTTAAATAATTACAATGCGTCTGGGCGCAGTGATTCACTCGTGTAATTGCAGCACTTTCAGAGGCTGAGGTGGGCGGATCACTTGAGGTCAGGAGTTTGAGTTCAGCCTGGCCAACATGGTGAAACCTCATCTCTACTAAAAATACAAAAACTTAGCTGAGTGTGGTGGTGGAATGCAGTGGCAGGCGCCTGTAATCCCAGCTACTTGGGAGGCTGAGGCAGGAGAATCACTCGAACCCGGGAGGTGAAGGTTGCAGTGAGCCGAGATCTTGCCACTGCATTCTAGCCTGAGTGACAAAATGAGACTCTGTCTCCAAAAATAAATATAAATAAATAAATAAATACAATGCAGTGGAAGTAGCCACAGGTGGTTGGACAGGGAAACCCAGGTCCTAGGCCCATCTTCAGTGTCCCTGGGCTCTGCCCAACGGTGCAGATCTGTAGGCTCCAGCCCGGGGCAGCTTAATCATTGCCTTTGTGTCCACAGAGGCCCCAGGGATTCACGGGCTCAGCGCCTTTTGAGAAGCGCTGCACTAAAGGTCAAGGTGACTTCCTCTAAACCACGGCTGTTTAGGAGCCAAGCAGGTTAATCCACGTATGGAGGGTAAAATTTTGTGATAATATTGAGAACAATAAATGGTATTTAATAGACATGCGTTTCCTGCACTGAGGTTAAGGTTGGAAGAAAAAGATACTTTAGAGAGAAGCTGCCTGCAGGGACTCTCAAATCGCAGCCTGGAAAACGGCGTCTAGCTCTTTCCACGATGAGCAGGGTACCCGTCAGGGGAGTGTTTTCAAATGTGAGCTGTGCTAGCTTTTGGCATATCTCAGTTGACGGTATTTCCAAGAATATGGGAAGGTGTGGAGTTGCTTTAATTAAATGGAATGTTGCAAGTGACTGGGAGTTTCCCTTCTCCTAGAAAATTCCGCAGATTCTTGATGTATTTAGTGCTTTGCAACATTACTTTAGAATCTAGAAAGAGTTCCTCACAGACAGACCAGGCCCAATCAATCAATACACGCTGGTTACATGGATGGAGAGATGGACTTATTGACCCACTCCCACACTTAAAGCACCCTGCCAGACTCTACCAGCACAAATATTAAAAACCAAAAACCAAACAAACAAAAAAAAACCAGCCACCCAAAAAAACGAACCAAAAAACTCCCAGATGGTCTCAGGTACTCCCACTGCAGTGGGGTTTCCAGACACACAATCACAGCATTCAGTGCAGGACACCAGGCACAGCCAGAGGCATCTGAACAAAAGCTCTGTGGACGTGTGTGCTCGGAAGGTTTTAGACATTTCAGGGGCACAGAATGGGATCCATTTGGCTTCTAGGAAATATTCGGTCACTTTTTAAACAACTGAGGATCCTACTAGCTTTGCCATTGGTATATTTGCAGTTCTCACCACATGCACTTTTTCTGAATACTGGAGCCACTGTTACTGCTAGACAGCTGTGATTCGGAGACCGTATCCTTTTTAAGCTGGGATAAAACAGAGCACCCACTATTTGTTGTTCAATTTTCCTGTTTGTCTTCTGAGAAAACCTAGGGCCTGGATCAGCGAGGTGCCCGGGTCTCATTTTCACCTGCACAGCTCCGTGCCATGAAGCAGTTGGGAGTCACGACCGCCAGCAACACGGCTCTGCGGGGCTGCAGTTCTCTTAACTGCTGTGGACTCAGATCCGTTACATTTTCTTGGCCAAGTGTCCGGACCAACTGTTTTTCCTCTATTGCTGAATATGCAAAATCATGAACTTTTTGCTTTATAAATTTCCCAAAGTTCTTTTTTGAAGTTAAACAATCAACAAAAAGTATAATTTCTTCGTCTCCATCTGAAATTCACTGTGAACTCTTTGGTCAGCTAAAATCTGCCACGGAAGAAAGGTCTGCTGCAGGTGATCTTTTCATAAGGCACAGAATAAAGGCATGAGCTGGTGTGTGTGGGGTCCACGCCTCCACACAAGCACGTGCACGGTTTAAAAATCAAAAGGTCTTGCTTTTTATCAGGTGAAGGAAGCCTTCCAACAATGCTAAATCAGGTCTTGCTCAACTTGAGAAGGTGAATATTTGATAAATAAATCATGTCTTTTACATGAAAAATGATAGGTTTTTTTGAGATGTAATTCATATAGCACAAAATTCACTGTCTTAAAGCATAAAATTCGGTGATTTTCAGTATTTTCACAAGGATGTGTAACCATCACTCCTATCTAATTCCAGAACATCTTCATTATATCAAAGAGAAACCTCATACCCATTAGGCAGGTACTCCGCACCCCCACTCCCACCTGTGGCAGCCACCAATCGACTTCCTGTTTCTAGGTTGCCTGTGTGGACATTTCACAAGAACAGAATGAGAGAGCATGTGACAGCACATGTCCTTCTGTGTGGGTCTCAACCCCCATGGTATAGCACGTTCCCGGTTCATCCGCAGTGAGGTATGGATCAGCACCTCGCTCCCACGTGAAGGTGAGCACTATTCTGTGGTTTAGATGCTGTATAGATTTAGTTGATCCATTCATCAGGTGATGGACATTTGGACAGTTTTCACCTTCTGTCTATTTTGAACAATGCTGCTCTGAACATTGGTGTATGCGTGCTTGCGCGGACAAGTGCTTTCAAGTCTCTTGGGCATGCACCAGGAGTGGCATTTCTGGGTCAAGTGGTGACCCCCTGTTGAACTCTTTCAAGAGCTGTCGGCTGCGGTTCCCACAGCAGCGCCCCTTCTCAGTCTCACCAGTGGACGTGTACAAAGTCCACTCTGGAGCACGCGGGTTTT
The DNA here is from genome assembly GCF_000951035.1 of Colobus angolensis palliatus. Lineage (NCBI taxonomy): Eukaryota > Metazoa > Chordata > Mammalia > Primates > Cercopithecidae > Colobus > Colobus angolensis. Next base: position 20,882,593 of record NW_012114252.1, on the reverse strand, counting down.
TTGAATGCTTTAGCCATGCCTTGGGTCCATGAGTGTTGCTGGTCTGAAGCTGTATAAACTTAGGAGATAAAAGGCAAGAACGGGACACCTGGGGAGTCCTCAGAGTGTCTTGCCAGCTTCATGATGAAATTGTTCCTTACCTTGAGCCCTGGGAACCCAGGGAGGCCGTGTTGGCCAGGGTCTCCTTTGTCCCCTTTCCTCCCCGGCTCCCCGTTGATGCCTGCGAAGCCCTTGGGTCCTGGCAGTCCCGGAGGACCTCTGACAGGTTCGTCGCCTTCTGCACATCTGCAGTCCCCAGCGTCACCTGCAGAGGAGGGAGAGGAGGGCCTCCTTGTTCCGCATTCCTCTCAGCGTGGCGGGGAGAGTGGGGCGCCGCACTTGGTGCTTTATGGACACTGCCTGTTCTGAAGGGCACTATGACCCCCATTTCTTAGATGGGAAAACTGAGGCTCAGACTAAGCGACTCAAGTGTTCATTCACAGTTTCATGGGGTTCAGAATTTGACTCTGATGTTTACTAAAGATACTTAAAAACTGGGACCACACTCAGAGGCGTAGGCTGAGTTGTGGGGAGTGTGAAGGAGGTTAAGGAATTCAGCACTTGGAGCTGAAGATTGCCACCACTGGGCCTGCGGGCCGAGGGGAGGAGCTGGCTCCAGGGAGCTGTCAGGGAGGGCAAGAGCCCTGGCCTCAGAGGCCAAGGTGATGAAAGGTCATGGGTGAGCAGGGAAGACATGTCTGACCTCTTCCGCTGTGTTGCCACAGCTGAACCCAGGGAGCCGGGCAGCAAGGGAGTACTATGCTGGCAGCAGGGGTTGGCTTCGCCAGGGCAGAGACGATGCCCAGTGGGGAGGCCCCGCTTCCTCCAGATCCTGGGGTGCCTGCTATCAGGTCATGCTCATCCACAGTGCGCTGCTGAATGCACCGCACATCCCACATATGCCAAAACGGCCAGGGCGTGGTAAGTGCCAGGAAGTGCCCTGCCGTGTTCCGGGAGGGGAGAGCTGAGCAGGAGCACACTCTGAACCACACTGGGCCCGCAGAGCCTCACAGAGGATGGCCTCGAGCTAGGGGCAGAGTCCCTGAGGTGACTGGGAAGGGTCAGGTGCAAAGACCACCGGTTCCAAGTTCACCTCCTCATCAACGGGAAGGGAGACCCAGGCAAGCCACGTCACTCCACCGAGTCTCAGTGGGACCAGGGATGGTGACTACACCAGCACCTTGCCATGGACAGAGCTCTCTACAGACTTCTGTGACAATGCCTCGGAGCTGAGCCCCGGAGACATTACCTGAGTGCAGCCTAAGAAATAACTGTTTTCCCTTTTAACCCAGCACAGGACTCAGCGCTGCTAGGAAGGTCAGTGAAGAGGATGGAGAGCAGGGACGGTGAGCCTGGGGGCCGAGTGCTCAGACAGCACCACTGGCTCCATGTGACTGCCTCTCAGTGTTACCGCCATGGGGACAGGAGGCTGGGAGGGACATGCAGGCTCATTTTCATCTCCAAACACATGCGTGGGGGATGGATTTCAGCTTCTGTAAGGTGAGGGAGTCGGAAAAGCCAGGCTGTCCTTATCCCATCCCTCCCAGACATTCTTACCTTTCCATCCCTTTGGTCCGCGGGCTCCAGGGGAGCCGGAAAGCCCAGGAAAGCCTGGTCTTCCTTCCGCTCCTTTCAGCCCAAACAGGAAGCCTAGAGAGACAACCACAGACGCAGGGCATCAGCCCCATGGATGCCTGGGATCCCACACAGACGCGGGGCATCGGTACCATGGATGCCTGGGGTCCCACACAGATGCAGGGCATCAGCCCCATGGATGCCTGGGGTCCCACACAGACGCAGGGCATCGGCACCATAGGTGCTCAGCGTCCCACCCAGTAGTGGGGCACGAGCATCAAGGACATCCAGGGTCGCCCCCAGACACAGGGCACGGGCACCACAGAGACGCCTGGCGTCTCATTCAGCCCAAGGCTTTCAGCCAAGCCTCCCCAAATGATCCATAAACCACAATTCCAAAAATAAAAGCACATTTTTTCAAGAGAAAATGTAGACTGTTTTGTGGCGACAGCCTTCAGGGTTGGAAAGAAATGTAAGAGTCTCCAAATTTAATTTTTCCATTAAAGTATAGGGAGAACAATTATTCCTTTTGAGAAACATTGAGTCCAAAGAAAAGTTTCGATTTTTTGATCATGTAACTTGGATTCCAAGACTGCTACTCACTTCTGGTTCCCCCCAAAAAATTAAAAAAAAAGATGAACTCAGTTTCCCATTTTGATCTTTTTCTGATACAGGAATGGGGGCACACGTGTGCATCCCCCCAGAACAGTTTCTCCTTTCACGCCTCACATGCACACACACGGAGTTAGCATAACTGTTATGCTAATTAAATATTGTGGCCAATCTGGATTCAGCATGGTCAACCATATTGGATGACCTCACCCACCACCTTCCCTTTCTAACCCTCTCCCCACCAACTCCTGCAGGGCTCAATGATCCAGGCGGGGACATCCCTGATGGTTGACCGTGCAAGAAAAGCGTTCTTAACGCCAGCAAAGTGCGCACCGTCGCATTGGAGAAGAGTGCCATCTTGTGGCAGAAGGAGGGTGCACGTCTGCAGGACACACAAGCCGCTGCTGGGGGCAGGCTCTGCAGGTGCCCCTCCTCGCTGTTCAATAGGGTGAGAGCTCCAACGGGCAAATGGCTCTGCCCCCAACAAATTAAAAAGGCACGTTGCTATACACACTACATGGAACCTGAGAGGAGCAGGGAATGGGGCCATTACACACAGGAAGGTGAGAAAACTCCAACTTTAAAGAACCCAGCTATCTGCTTGGAAAAGAGCACGGGAGTTTGCATGTCAGAGAACTGCCAGGTGAGGATAAACGCCTATGAGAACGAGGACACAGATACTGTCCCATGCAGTTTGCTCACTGTACGTTTACCATAGCTCATTCGTTCGCTCATCAAACACTTCTCCCGTGCCTATGCTGTGCCAGGCTGTGTGCTAGGTGCTGTGAGTATACAACTGGAAATGAAACCGATGGACTCTCACGGAGCTTACAGCTTAGATGTGGAGATACACACTAAATACACAATGCAGTAAACACACTAATGCGGATTTTCCAATTATGGCCGGTGCTGTGAGAACAGGGGAAAGCAGCAGGGAGAGGCCCAGTAAAATGTTTTGGGGGTAGTCAGGAGAGTCCTTTCTGAGGAAGTGATGCTTAAATTAAAGCCCAAAGAATAAAAAGGAGCCTCCGCAAGTGGGGAGCGGGAGAGAATGTTCCAGAGTGAGGACAGGGTTTCTAAAAGGCCCTGAAATAGGGAGAAGGCCAGGGCCCAGAGGGTGGTGAGTGAAAGGCAGATCTGCACAAAGGGAGGGGAAGAAACCGGACTTGGCTTTTATCCTGAGGGCAGTAGGAAGCCATTAAAGGGTATCAAGGAGGGAGGCTACACGGTCTGCCATGTGGGTCTGCCATGTAGACGACGGGCTGGCGAGGGGAGGAACAGCGGGTGTCATCCTAGCAGGCTGCGCAGGCGGTGGTGGTGGAGAGCAAGGGCACACACAGCATTGGAGAGGGGGACCCGTCAGGATGTGCGAGGGAGCCAGTACAGAATGGGTGAGGTACGCAGAGCAGCCCAGGGTTCTGCTGGAGCTCCTAGGTATGTGCAGGGGGGTGAGGACCAAGGGAGAGGCCTGCGGGGTGGCAGGGGGTGAGGACAGAGGAGGCCCAGAGCTCCACTTTGGATATGGAGAGCTTGAGGCATTTGTGAGACACATGCATAGGGTTGACTCTGTGTCAAGTTAATGGTTTCTGTTAGCGGCTCAGAACACAGAACAGGGCCGGAGAGGAAATGAGCGAGTGACCAGCACACACTGCGGGTACTTTCATCTGGAGGACGAGTTCATCTAGGCGGGGAGTGGAGGGAGGGGCAGGGACTTCAGGAGAGAGATGTCGGGGGACAGTAGGATTTCCCGGGAGTGGAAGGGAGAAGACAGCGTCTTCAGGAGGAGAGGTGGCCGCACCCCACACTGCTGGGGACAAAGGGTGACCGGTGACCAGCTGTGTCTGGTCAGTCATGGACTTTGTGAGTTTTGCTCTATGTCTCCAAGCTCTCCCTCTGTGTGATGAGACATGCAGTGTCACAGGTAGAGAAATTTAACCACACACACTTCAGAGACATCAGCATTGTCAATCAGACACGTCATTCATTCAGGACAAAGAGCTTGTGGGCGCTCCTTACAATGGAAGCATTGGATGCTTTGCAAATTTAGTCCCAAAGACACACAGTGGCTCTCTGAAGGTGACAGCCTTCCTCTGCCCCCTGCTGCTCTCTTTTTCTCTAATATATTAGTCATTTTAAATAAGTCCTATAGAATAGCAGTGTGCCTCTTAGACGTTTGCAACATGATTTCCACAAAGAGCCCCTGGCCAAACAAGCTAGGCCTAGTTTGACTTACTCTACAGTGGAACAGAACTTCCCGGAACTCAATTCAGCTAATTGAACTAGAACCGGGGGGAAGCAAAATATTTCACCCAGAAAGAAAACTGTCTTCCTGGTTTGATTTTACTGGAGCTGCAAAAGACTAAAAATTCTGGTTTGCATCAGTAGCAACCTATAAAACAGGACGAAATGTAGTTAACAAGAGAGGAATCTAACAATTTCATTCCAGGGGAAAAGTCAGAGAACTCCATAGGAATCAAGGTCATTCCTACTAAACTACAACCACACACACTTTCTCCAAAGGTCATTACGGTGGACTACTTTTTGTATAAGAACTTGCTTTAAAAATGATTTGGAAACCATGTGTCTCACAGGGGTGACACATACAATTAGAGGACCGAAGTTGTAGGCTTTTAACATTTTCAGCTGGTAACATTGATCTGATACCATTCCATTCATTTTTTTTATTTTCCTCATCAGCCTACAATATGGATCAGAAATTAAATTGTTCGCAGTTGACTTATGCTAGTAAACCACGGATTTACTAAGCAAGACTTGAAAACCAAGATGGCATATGCCAGTGACTTTACCAAAATGGAATTTAGTTATAGGAATAACGGCAACATTAGCCTTTGATCACAGTTGTTTAAAGTGGAATATTCTTTTCTTTTTTTTAAATTGAGATGGAGTTTTGCTCTTGTTGCCCAGGCTGGAGTGCAAAGGAGTGATCTCGGCTCACTGCAACCTCCGCCTCCTGGATTCAAGTGATTCTCCTGCTTCAGCCTCTCGAATAACTGGGATTACAGGAACGCACCACTGCACCTGGCTAATTTTGCATTTTTAGTAGAGATGGGGTTTCACCATTTTGGTCAGGCTGGTCTCGAACTCCTGACCTCAGGTGATCGGCCCACCTCAGCTTCCCAAAGCACTGGGATTACAGGTGTGAGCCACCATGCCTGGCCATTAAAGTGGAATATTTGTATGCTTTTGTTTTTAACATGTCACGTTCTGCTCCAGAAAAAGAAAACTCAAAAGATACCATTTGCTTAGGAACTATAATGCTCATAGAAACTTAGTCCTTATCACAGCAGTCCAGGATAATAAAAAAATTTAAAGGCCAGGTGTGGTGATTCACACCTGTAATCCCAGCACTCTGGGAGGCCGAGGTGGGAGGATCACCTGAGCTCAGGAGTTCAAGACAAGCCTGGGCAACAGAGTGAAACCCCCGTCTCTACCAAAATTACAGAATTAGCCGGGTGTGGTGGCGGTGCCTGCCTGTAATCCCAGCTGCTCAAGCGGCTGGGGTGGGAAGATGGCTTGATCCCATGAGGTGGAGGTTGCTGTGAGCGGAGACCATACCACAGTACTTCAGCCTGGGACACAGAGCAAGACCCTGTCTCAAAAAAAAAATATATATATATAAAAAATAAAGTTCACACTGCTCAGACATCTTTGGTAGGTTCATGATCCAGGGAAACATCGCACCTAAAAATTTTCAAAATAATGTGGGAATATGTGGATTTTCATTAAGTTAAAATTTTACTTTAGAATATAAAACAGACACACAGAAGTGACTACTTTGTTTGTTTTTTTGTTTTTCGTTTTTTTTGAGACGGAGTCTCACTCTGTCGCCCAGGCTGGAGTGCAGTGGCGCAATCTCAGTTCACTGCAAGCTCCACCTCCCGGGTTCCCGCCATTCTCTTGCCACAGCCCGAGTAGCCGGGACTACAGGCGCCCGCCACCTTGCTTGGCTAATCTTTTGTATTTTTAGTAGAGACGGGGTTTCACCGTGTTAGCCAGGATGGTCTCGATCTCCTGACCTCGTGATCCACCCGCCTCAGCCTCCCAAAGTGCTGGGATTACAGGCGTGAGCCACCGCACCCAGCCGACTACTACTTTTAAAATAGAAGATATTGCCTCTAATAATTCCATTGATTTTCCTTCTAGATATGTCAGAGAAGTCATCTTCCAAAAACAATTACAACAGAGGCTTTGAATTTGATCTGTAACTGAAACCAAACACTGTCCATTAGCAAACATGTTTTTCTTCCCTGAAGGTAGGAGGCTATGAGAGATTATTAGGGGCAACATTAGGGAATTTAAAGTAAACTATTTTGGAAAGAAGAGGCAGTTAATTTTTGATGAACGTCACATAGAAAGAGACTATGACCTCTTGTTTTCTCTCAATGTCTCCTATATTCGCTCTTATGAGAGAATGAAATGCTCCCATTAGGCATTTCACAACATCGAAAGCAGGAGTGTCCAATCATTTGGCTTCCCTGGGCCACACTGGAAGAAGAATTGTCTTAGGCCACACATAAAATACACATAAAAAATAAGGCCAACTAACACTAATGTTGGCTGGTGATATGGCTAGGTTTTATGTTCCCACTGAAATCTCATCTTGAATTGTAGTTCCCCTAATCTGTAGATGTCATGGTGGGGACCTGGTTCACAGGAGGTAATTGAATCATGGAGGCAGTTTCCACTACGCTGTTCTCATGATAGTGAGTGAGTTCTCATGATATCTGATAGTTTTATAAGGGGACTTTTCCCTCTTCACTCTTCACTTCTCCTTCCTGATGCCATGTGAAGAAGGACATGTTTGCTTCCCCTTCTGCTATGATTGTTGATTTCCCGAGACCTCCCAAACCCTTCGGACTATGAATCAATTAAACCTCTTTTCTTCATAAGTTACCCAGTCTTGGGTATGTTCTTATAGCAGCGTGAGAATGAACTAATACAGCTGATTAGCTAAAAAAATAGCAAAAATGTTTTTACAAAGTTTATGAATTTGTGTTGGGCTGTATTTGAAGCCATCCTGGGCCGCATGAGGCCCGTGGGTTGGACAAGCTTGGTCTTTAAAGCGTAATTCTCTGAATGCTGAAGCTGAAAGAACAGCCTTTTCTGATAGCAAGCCCCAAGCGGGACTGCATGTTTCCCTGCCGCCTGAGACAGATCATTCTCAACTCAAGCTGAGTCACCTAACGTTATAACCTGAAAGAGCATCTTTGCTGATTCAGGGATGCACTACCGGGTGGCAGGTGGGTCCACACTCCTGTGCCTGCTGGCTTTATTGACTTTCATGGGCATTTGTCTGGGCCTTGGCCAATAGCTGTCACTTATTTTTGCAGATAATGCAGCCATCTCTTTTTGTCACCAGCTACTCTCACCTGTTCAGTTGTAGCTTTGTTCAGTTCTAGCTTTGACTGTACACGGGCTGAGAAGGCAGATCATCAAGTTGGCTTAAATGTGCTGGGGTAACAGAGGACAGAGGCTGCCAGTCAAGGGTGAGGCCCCCACCCTGGATTAGGTTCGTGAAATGTATCACCCCGACACAGAGGCAGCGATGTCGGCTCCCATCTGTTTCCCAACTGCACAGCTCAGATGTTTCGCTGAAGGACGGATTTCACCAAAGCTGCAGCAACTAAACCTCACTGTGTGGCATCCATGGGGTTGTGATACTTACAGGCTTACAGGGCTTCAGTTTCCATGCCCAGCTTCTGTGTGGACTCCAGAGAACACCCACTACACCCTAATCTACCTGGATCCACCGCACTCTAATCACTGGCCTACTGGATTCGTTCACAGAGTGATTTAGCAGAGAATTCCAAATCACCTCCGGCGGGGACCTGGCTTCATCTGAACATTAGCATACACCCTCCCTTTTGTTGCCCTCTACTCACCATCAGGTCCAGGTGGTCCAGGGGGCCCGGGGGGGCCTGGAGGCCCTGGCCTTCCATCAGGTCCAGGTGGGCCCGGGTAGAGCGCAGGGATGCCGGGGTCTCCGATGAAGCCCTTGGGTCCCATCTCACCTGGCAGACCTCTCCTCTGATCTGAAACCAAACAGCATTCACTTGCAGCGTGAGTCTCCCATACTACACCGCTGCCTTTGTGTTCATGTCCAGAGGGGCCCACCGGCAGCACTGGCGGGCTTCATGGCCCTGCCAATAACTCCAATGGGTGGAAGCCATTGGTACAGTTCACTGTCATTCTTCAACATGAAATACACCCCTCTCCTTGCCCCTCAAATAATGGCTTGATGTGATCAGCACTGGGCAATGGCACCTGATAATTCTCCATTTTCTTCCCAACCCACTGGTGGAAGCAGGCCAGTTACTCATGCCAGTTAGCACCACTTAACCTAGTTGGGGAGTTACTGTCATGTGTGCAGGGGTTCTATGAAGGGGTCCAAAGCATGTGTGTGGGGCTCCTTAGAGTCACTAAGACTAGTCAGTGGGGAAAAGTAACAACAACATAGCTACGTCGTCAAGGAAGGCTCACTTGTGTGTGCTACGACCTCAGCGCAGGTGCTTGGGGTCTCCGGTGTTGGTATCATGAAGCCACATTACCTTCATCTCCGATGAAGAGGCCAGGGGGTCCTCGGGGGCCCGGGTCTCCTGGCTCACCCTGGCTTCCTGGCTCCCCTTGGGCCCCTGGGAATCCCGGGTCACCTCTGGCACCTGGAAGTGAAACAAGTCCCACAATAAGAACAAGACCGTGGTCTACGGATGGCAGCTGGCGTTCGCTTTTTCATTGACTACATATTCACCAAATGCTCCATATGCTGTGTGGGGCCTGACGAGGAGTTAAGATGGCTAATGCATGGGGTGGTCTCTATACGGGGCTCATTTGCCAGCAGGGGAACAGGATTAGTGAAAATCGGGTGAGTCCAAAGCTCGAATAAAGAAGGAACCAATGTGGTTGCCAATTTTACTGGGCGAGGAGGCCTCACTTCCCTGAACCCCACTCTGCCCCTCGACCCCAGCTTTAACCCCGATGGTCTTTTATTCTCATCCCTGCCTGCTGGATGAATAACAAAATTCCGCTTTTACAAACTTTCACCCCTCAACAAACAAAGACAAAGTGGCATGGCTATGTTCCTTTGCTGTAGAACACATTTTTTCTAGAATATAATTGGGAAAGATAAGAAGAAAGAGAAGAAATCATGTAGGCATTAGGAATTCCTAGGAAAGCTTTCGCTCTGCATGCCATCTTACGAAGTTCCTTAAAATAAGGGGAGGGCTTGCTGGGCATCACACTGAAGACGCACATGCAAGGGGCAGAAGGCCTGACTTCCGTGTATGGCATCTCCTGTGTGGGCAGCTTCATGCCAAGTGTGCAGGCGGCTGCGCTCCGCAGCCAGAGGCCCTGGGCCTGAAACTGGCTCCTCCACTTAACTGCAACCCTGGGCAAGGAACTCAAATGCCCTGCGCTTCCATCTCTCCCTCAGCAAATGGAGCCAAGTCCATCTCCACCTCGCAGGGTCACCCGGAGGGGTAAACACACTGAAAAGTACAACTAGGACAACTTGGGGCATCGCCTGGCACACGGTGTGACCTACACACCTGTTAGCTATTGTTATGATTCCAGAAAAAGAGACAACACTGAAAGCCACAGACCTCACCTGGTTGGAAGAATAGCAAGATTACTTTTATTTCTAGTTACCTTGGAATCATTGAATACAAACCCCTCTCTCCTTTTTTGCCTTTTGACAAGTTCCTGCAATGTTACCTTGAAAAAGATACGTTTACTGCCTCTTTTCCCTGAGGGAATCTGCTGGTTAGTCAACCTTTGACTTCAAGAAACCCTGGAATGTGGGTCAGTCAGATTCCAGCTCACCGTTAACTGGAATGTTGTCCAGTAGAAAAGGCAGCAGGCAACCTCCGCATTTCTGAATCCGCTTGTGGGAAAAAGTGCATTTTGAAAGCACCCGCCTTTGCAGTGTGATTTCCAGGAATACAGTGCAGTGAGAAAGGAGGGGCTGGTGAGAGCTAGGCTCTCAGTCAGCGACATTTTTAAAAAATGCACAAGAAACATCGCCAGCATTAATTTAAAAATTATGTTCCTAAAATCTCAAAGAGAATATTTCCATTTCACCAAAATCAATAATAGTGAGTCAAGTCAAACGGGGCTCATGGCCCTTTTTAGTGGGTCTCAGTTTGGCAGCCACATGGGCGCCATGGATGAGGCAGGAAATGCCAGCTTCACAGTTACGGGCATCACGGAAGCTGAGCAGGGATTTCAAAATATCCCCATTCATGGCTCCACGCCTCCCCAAACAGACATCTCAGGGGCTCCTCGAGGCACTGCCCGTGTCCCTGTTCTGTCCTGTATTTTGATCAGCATAGGACGAAGATATGCAAAGCTGTTATCGAACTGACGGAGGGCTCGTACCTAAGCAGGGAGGTGAACTCTTGACACCTAGGCTTAGAGGACAGGGAGACCAGGTGAGCTGCTCAGTTCAAGAGGTGAACTCTGTATTTAAAAAACCCTGCCCTGGCCGGGCGCGGTGGCTCAAGCCTGTAATCCCAGCACTTTGGGAGGCCGAGACGGGCGGATCACGAGGTCAGGAGATCGAGACCATCCTCTCTACTAAAAATACAAAAAAACTAGCCGGGCGAGGTGGCGGGCGCCTGTAGTCCCAGCTACTCGGGAGGCTGAGGCAGGAGAATGGCGTAAACCCGGGAGGCGGAGCTTGCAGTGAGCTGAGATCCGGCCACTGCACTCCAGCCCGGGTGACAGAGCGAGACTCCGTCTCAAAAAAAAAAAAAAAAAAAAAAACCCTGCCCTTCACAATGCCTGTCTGATGTACGTTTCGGCATGTCGTTCACTCACACAGTCAGGCATTTGCTGAGCTCCAACTCTGTGCCTGTCCTGTTCCAGGCACTGGGAATACAGCAGTGAACAAGACAGGCTGAAATGTCTGTCCTCACAGAGCTGCCTATAACATGGGTAACGATCCGCAAAGATATATACGCACAATTACTAGGAGGAGGTTCTCGAAACATTTTTTTTTTTAACTAGAAGGATGTGCATTCTACAAGGCTCACAGCTAAGTGCTCTAGCTGGAGGACTAGGTTCAGATTTCCATATGATCTTGCCAATTTGGAAGGCTGAGCCTTAATAACAAGATAAGCATTAGTGACGACATGCTCAAAGTCCTCCGTTTACACTCCAAGGTCAACTGTGACAGCGGGGAGTGGTCGTTATGTGACAATATCTGGGAATTTGGCTGCCTTGAAGCCTGAAAGCATGTGACTGTTCACTGGTTATGGGTTATGATCAATTCCAGGTGTCAGGCTGGCAAACAGAGGGCTTAAGAACCTTGGTACCTCAGGAGAAAAAATCCGAAGGTGGCTGGGGTTGCTGCCCCTGGATTTCTTTAGTGATAGTCCAGACAGTAGAACTAGAATTCTACAAGTTAAGCAGAAATGAAAGAATTCCCCAATGGAGGAGATTTCTCACGTGCAGGTGGTGAGGACTGTCTCATGCACAGGCAACACGAAGGCCTCCCTGTGACACATTTAAGCATGAGGGAAATTGTACATGAAGTTATGTTCTAAATTTCGTTTTTGTTTTGCTTGGAAAACCTGTCTTGAAAGTTCATGGCTCTGTGTCCCTAACAGGAAAGAATGTGTATGTGATACTGAACTACGCAGGTGAAATCGTTCACACACCTTTTGCTAGGGAAGGGTGAGGGGAGTAGGCAGGTAGTCCAGGGGGCCCTAGGTCTCCGGCTTCTCCCTAGAGAGAGAAAAGAGAAAAATAGGATGTGAGAATAGCCTTTTGGAGCTTTTGACAGTATGCGTATTTCCAAAGAAGACACCCGAGCGTGGACGATCAGGTTGGCAGAGAAGCTATTTCAACCGGTGGAACCACAGACAGTGCGTGGGGCAGCATCCCCATGCTAGGGTGGCAGAGCCTGGCATACCAGCCACCAGCCACAGGTGCCCAGAGAGAACAAGACAGGCAGGGGCTCATCTCATTTTGAAATCCTTGTCGAATGCCAGGAGACTGTGCTTTCTGTAGTTCAGACTATTACATTTTGGGTAGCGACAGCCGAGCCGCTTGGCGAGGGTGGGCTGGGAGATGATGCGGCCGCAGGACCCCCATGGAGCGCAATCTGTGTCGTAAGGCAGCATTTGTCATAAAGCAGCATCCCACACACCGCCTTCACCTCTTTGAGCCTCATCAGGCTCAGAAGTCCTCTCCAGATGTGCCCCCACCCAGGTTCCCCACGGGTGAGTTCCCCTCTCAGCTGGACCAGCAGCACCCACCTGGTCCTCTACCTAATGGTCTCCCCTCCCTGCAAGCCCAGGAATTACTCACACAAGCCACATCCTCCCTTGGAAACCAGCAGCACCTCACTCTCTTGTTACTACAAAGTCTGCCTTCCCCAGGTCTGTTGGCCCCCTCTGTGCCTGAGTGCACCCCTGCGTGGCCCTGAGTGGCAGGCGGCACCCTTCTCCCTGGCTGGGAGCACACGTGGCTCGCAGGTCACCATCCACCTCATCTGCCCAGTGTCAGGTGCCGTGTATTTGGGGATCTCGTACTTTTTAGGACAGGGGATGCCTCCACAGGACACCATCAGGAGGGGAGTAAGGCCAGCCAGGGTGGGCGAGACACCGTAAGTGGCAAAGGCATGAGAAACAGGCTCACCTTGGGTCCCCGGGGCCCATCAGGGCCTTGGTAGCCATCCAGGCCTCGGCTTCCCTGCAAGAAAGATGTATACTTTTAATTTTTGTCTCTAATGTGTATCTCCAAAAAGTGACCGCAATAGCATTATTGTATCTCATAAAATTAACAACAGTTCATTAAAGTCATGTATTAACCCAGTCTGTGTTCAATTTTCCCTGACTTTGGTCCCAGAAGTGTCTTTTTAAGGTGCTCTGCTTGAACCAGGAGCCAAAAAAATCCAAATATAACACTTGGCTGCTATGTCTCTCAATTCTCATTTAATCCACAATAGTCCCTTCTTCCTTTCTCTGTTTTTAATATCATTTTGCGGCTGTTGAAGACATTGGATCAACTGTGCCGCGGATATTCTGTGTGGCGGGCTGCGGTCGGTCTCACCCCCGTGGGGTCGTACAGTCTGTTCTTCTAACCCCATGTTTCCTCCACGCGAGTCATTAGGGCTGGAGGCTGCCCTAGGTGCACGTTCCCCTTTGCAGCAGGATCGTTTGCAGAGGATGCTGGGCACCTTTTCTCCTACAGAAGGTACGAGTGCCGGGTTGCTTTTACGACTGATCAGTGGGGTCAGGTGTTGACAACCTGAACCAACTGTTGAAACCCTTCCCTGGGGGGGGATTTTGAGATTTTTCATTTAGTACCAAAATAGATGCATTAAAGTCTCTTAAGTTAGAGTTTTTTTCTCTTCATTAAAAAAGATCTCTGCTGGGTGTGGTGGCTCATGCCTGTAATCCCAGCACTTCGGGAGGCCAAGGTGGGAGGATCACTTGAGCCCAGCAGTTTGAGACCAGCTTGGGAAACAGTGAAACCCTGTCTCTACAAAAAATACATAATGTAACCAGGCATGGTGGCATGCACCTGCAGTCCCAGCGACTTGGGAGGCTGAGGTGAGAGGATCGCTTGAACCCAGGAGTCTGAGGTTGCAGTGAGCTGTGATGGTGCCACTGCACTCCAGCCTGGGCCACAGAGCAAGACCCTGTTTCAAAAACAAAAACAAAAAACAACTATAACACTAAACTTTGTTTTCTCATTCCCTTGAACATTTTTTGAAAGAAAAAGTTTACCATTGAGTCGTATCATGAGTTATCTGGATAGAAGAGTAAAGGTCTCTAAAAATCTAGCAATGTATTCCCTCTTTTAAAGAATATGTATGGTTCAGCTCCCAAAATTCAGAATGCCAGATGCTACAGGTATAAGAAAGGTCCATTCTCTGATTACTTTCGAGGTTATCCTGACGCTCAGGAGCAGCTGCACTGAAAGACCTGTTGTTCAGACTGAACTGAGACGGGCTTCTCTGTGTGTGTTGTGTTGTGGTACTATGGTTTGGACCTGGACTTTCTCTCACACTAGGTGGAGCTGAAGACTCAAAAGTAAAGACAAACTTGTGTGATTTTAAAAATGGGGTCCTGTTTAGAGGCCACGTCATGAGATAAGCTAGGAATCCTCTAGTACCTGCCCGGACGGGAGCTGGCAGCTGGACACTCAGCGGGAGCCGTGAGCACAGCCACAGACTGGCCAGCTCAGACGGTACCCTGGAATGTGTCAAATCCGAGCTTCACTCTGGGCCACAAGCATCACACACCCACGCTGTGGCATCCTCAGCAAACAAAACAAGCACCCCAGACACCACGTGTCACCATCTCTGCTGAAGCGTCCAAGACAGCAAGGGCGCTCCGGAAGCACGTCTGAGCCATGGGAAATGCGCTGGGCATTACAGGAAACCCACTGGGGAAGGGGGACAACTTAAGGAGCACTCAGGATTCCTCTGAGGCAGCTGGAACCCCAAGAGCCAAAGCAATGAGCTAAAAGTCTCCAGGGGAGTTCCCAGCGGCACAGGTCAACAGGTCAACTGACTGGGGGAGGCTGAGGGTTACGCATGACTTAAGGAGAACATGCACCCTCAGGGTTCATCTGAGACCACTGGCAGTGAAACCCAAATAGGCGGGAACTCCAAGTCAAAATGACGATCGAAACTTTTTCCTCTCTGTTTCTCAGTGGCAAACACAACGGGGTCGGGGAGGCGCAGGGATGGCCAAGGAGAAATCACCCAGGCGCTCCCAGAGTCAGGCTGGCCACCACCCCGGGAAGGAGCCAGCAGGGGCTCCGCGGGGCTCCCTGAGAACCTGCTTCCAGGCAAGGCCTGTATTCCTGCTAGCAAGCTCCCCACAGAGCCCACCCTTAGAGGAAGCTGAGGTCAGGAGACTGACATGCAGATCACTATTTTAGAATGGATAATTGCGAAGGGCTTTGAAACTGCACACTCCTTTCTCCCCGGCCCTCCCGCAAATCTAGTAACATATCACTCATTTGAATTCAGTGAGGTCACATACATGATTCATGGGAAGTTCTGATTCTGCAATTTTAGAAGTACAAGGTTGATTTTATATTTTTCAAGGGTGGAAATAACTGGAGTAAGGAAAATCCTTAGGCAGAAGTCCTTAGAGACTAGCTGGAACAAACAGATGAAAAGAATGTATGGCTAGACTTTTTTAGGGAAATGCATGCTTCTACAGCTTAAAAGCAGTCTGCTGTCTCTCATGGTGTGAACTGGTCCCTGTCATCTTTCTGTTCTTCATTTGCCTGTTGTACCCTTTTCATTTCAGTGGCTGAGGGAGCACCTGTTAGGCTAAACAGAACGCATGTGCCTCCTGAAAGAGGTGTCTCTGCAGAGAAACCCTGCCAGCCTGCAAATGAGATGCAATTTAGTGTAAAAGGCGAAAGAGAGTGAGAGTTCCATAAAAGAACTCAATCTGAGGTCATGTCTGCCACTTCAAGCCCTGCAGAGGAAACCTACACACAGCCACAGGGGACACTGAGGCTGGATCTGGTGAGAGTCCAAGTCATCGGCACTGCCGCTGGTGCAAACGCAGCGTCCCTGGAGTCCTGGACAGTCCTCACAGAGGACAACGGTCCTATTGAAGGGGGGCTTCCCACAACATGACGCGTGCCGGTGTAGCATGTACTCCTCAAAGGAGACTAGGTCTCAATGAACACTTTTAAAAATAACTCTGTGGAGTTATTTTAAAATGATAAAATAACACTGGGGACAGCATTTGCTCAGTTAACTAAGGATATGTTTATCCTAGAAAAAGGAGGGGAGGCCGGGCGCGGTGGCTCACGCCTGTAATCCCAGCACTTTGGGAGGCCGAGACGGGCGGATCACGAGGTCAGGAGATCGAGACCATCCTGGCTAACACGGTGAAACCCCGTCTCTACTAAAAAACACAAAAGACTAGCCGGGCGAGGTGGCGGGCGCCTGTAGTCCCAGCTACTTGGGAGGCTGAGGCAGGAGAATGGCATAAACCCGGGAGGCGGAGCTTGCAGCGAGCTGAGATCCGGCCACTGCACTCCAGCCCGGGCGACAGAGCAAGACTCCGTCTCAAAAAAAAAAAGAAAAAGGAGGGGAAACCATCTCTAATTTCTCAGAAAGTTGAATATAACCGAATTCATAAACGCTACGTCTCCATTCCTTTTTAGAAAACGTGGGAACTAACAGAAGTTCTGACAATCTCAGTAGGGATGACAGGTGACCAATCCCGTGTTTATGTAGAGGAGGGCAAGTTCCTACCCAGGATATCTTTTTTTTTCTGGTTCCTCCCATTTTGATGTACTGTTTATGTTACCAAGCAGTTGCTCCTTGGAAGGGCTTTTGGTGTTTGCGGGGAGGTGTCGGGTGGTGACAACTTAAAGTCATGGAGTGCCGGCCACCTGGCCAGTGGGATGACAGAGGGCAGACGCAGCCGCAGTGCAGAACGGTGCTCATAAGCAGGTGGCTGCGTCATTTGTGTATGTCTGCCTATTTCCCATTTCTATAGTTGAGTAAACTGCCTCCCAGTAACCCACTTAACTGGAAATATCTGCGTCTTCCCGAGTTGTTGCAACTGTAGAAAGTAAGCTGGG
>NW_012114252.1:20815406-20865163 GCF_000951035.1 Colobus angolensis palliatus | reverse complement strand
TTTTTAAAAAATATTTTTAGTAGAGACAGCGTTTCACCATGTTGGCCAGGTCGGTCTTGAACTCCTGACCTCTATGATTCACTCACCTTGGCCTCCCAAACTGCTGGGATTACAGGCACCTGGAAATGTACTTTTAAACACTACAACTCCCTTGTGTTGAAGATGGAAAACTAAAGATAATTATAATTTTACTAGCACATGGCAGGAAATTAACAGCAGCACTTCAATCACATGGGGTAGGTGGAAATGGGTTACTTTTGAATGATAATGTCTGCTTTAGCCTCTGTCTCTTTACAACATTTGCTTTTTCTAAGCCATGAACTAGAATGTGGCCTCGGGGTGGGGTGGGTTTGGATAGCTCTTGCTGTAGGTGTGCTGCCTTTGGGAGTACTCCCATCGGTAACTGATGTTATGAAAGGCTGGGTGTGATTACGGCAAAGCCTGGCATTGGCTCCCTGGGCTGAGTTTAGCATAAAAAACAGGAATGGGAACAGTAAGATCATTTGAGGTTGCAGGAAGTCAGCAAGATGGTGTTAAGTTTGAATGGTCAAAACCAGAATGCTGGGTCAAGACGACCATGCCTAGAGCCAGTGGAGGTCAGAAAGGGAGTCCGGGAGGCAGGTCCCTCTGCGGTCCCGGAACAAGCATGCGGAACCCCCATCAGGCCTGCCAAGCTTCTGCACCAGCTAACTGCAGCCCGTGGGCCTCCAGATGCCACACTACCCTCCGTGCAGCCCCGAGCAGGATTCAATGGGGTTGCGATCCCGAGGCTAGTGATTTTCATAATACTCTATCTCTATGCATCTACTAGGACTGAGCGATGGACATACTAGCCCATGGGCAGGCAACCAAGCCCTGTGTACCACCGAGGCGACTGCATGTTTGCTGGAAATATGAGAACCACCTCGAGGGGGTAAGGAAATATGGCGCATCCACTGACTGCCATTCTCTGCAGCTTTCAAGAACGAGGCAGATGCGTACCTGCCAACATGGAACACTCTCTAAGGGGCACTGGGCAGAGCAGCACAGACACGGTCATTTCTTTTGTTGCTCCGTTATATGCATGTGAAGTTACACGTCTTTGTGTGTATGTTGGCATGAGTGCGATGTGAGACCCAAGGGGCTGTCGCTGGTGGTGCCTGGGGAGCCTGCTGGGCCTGTGTGGGAGGCGTGTGCTGTGGGCTGTGGGGCGGGACCCGCACGCACAGCGAACAGAGAAAAGGCATCAACCACTGAACTAAAACATCGTGTATAACCTAGAGTTCAGACAGTTCTAAATCTGACCTAGATTCATAATACATTTCTTTTTTAAAATTTTATCATTATTATTATTTTGAGATGGAGTTTCACTCTTGTTGCCCAGGCTGGAGTGCAATGGCGCGATCTCGATCTCAGCACACTGTAGCCTCTGCCTCCTGGGTTCAAGTGATTCTCCTGCCTCAGCCTCCTGAGTAGCTGGGATTACAGGTGCCCACACCACTTCTGGCAAATTTTGTATTTTTAGTAGAGATAGGGTTTCACCATGTTGGTCAGGCTGGTCTCAAACTCCTGACCTCAGGTGATCCACCCTCCTCGGGCCTCCCAAAGTACTGGAATTACAGGCATGAGCCACTGCTCCTGGTCCATAATACATTTCTTACATAACATTTTTCTCCTAAAAAAAAAAGCCGAAAATCTGTCCACAGAACTCATGATAAAAATAATTGGGTTGCCATTAAACATAAATGAAGTGTCAGAGTATGGGTCAATCTATAAAAAAATTTAGGTGGACCCTGGGTCACCAAGTCCAGGACCTTCCTACGAGTGACAAGGACATGGAGGAGGGGTGTGAGGCTGGACGATATAGAAGCCATGGCTGGTGGGGTTGAGTGATGGACACTTTGAAGGAGAGGAACCAAAAGATAGTTTGCAAAAGTGAGAGCCAAGGTAATGACCCAGCTGAAGTATTGTGAATGACCTGGGAGGCGGGATTATCTGTGTGACTGCAAATACAAGAACCGTTTTTGATGTTTTTCCTGGAGATGAATTTTCTTTCCTGAGATGCCAAGGCCTACACTTATTTAACCTCTGTGGGATGTCGTGGGCCCAGAGCAGAGTGCAGTTCGTGCATCCAGCTTACCTTCTGTCCTGGTGATCCTTTTTCACCACTCAAGCCAGGGTAACCCTGGATTGAACAAAAAAACAGAAGCAAACAGCTCAGAATATGCAGTAACATTTCCAGAGGGCTTGACTACGGCACCTGGCTGTGATTACAGCAAAATGCTGATAGACAGAGTGAACAAGTCTCAGGTCCAGACTTTGAAGAACAGGAACACATTGTCAAATTCAATACCAACTATTAATAATTAATTCTTCCCCCTTTACAAAGTTGTGGCGGGTGGGGGTGGGAAATAATGACTATGATAAAAAAGCTCAAAGAAAGCAGAATCCATCCTAATCTCAAAGCTGCTTCACTACGGAAGGCATCAGAGCCATTCCAGGACTTTCATTTCCTGAGGGAGATGCATCATTTTAGCACTGCTTTCATAACGCGCATCATTTCTACCACTTAAAGAAACACAGAGAAATCCACCAAGACGGCACAATAAAAAACTAAAAATATAAAAAGGCTTGTACTCCAATGTTCTACTGTGTCTCTCTATTCTTATTTTTGGAGAATGTAAAACATGGTCTTTTGAGTGGTAGCAACTGCCAGATAGTCACCAAAACTCAAGCTTTCTCTTCCTGGGCCCAGGGCTCTGACCACCTGTCCCAAACCTCAGCTAGGTGTGGTCGTGGAGTGAGTGGGGTCAGTCCAGGCTGGGGCTCTGAAGGTGAGGTCTGTCGTCTCTCAGGTGGCTGAAACACCGTGGACAGGGACCCCTTCCTGCCCCTTACAACTAGGGATTTTTGTTGGGCTCTTGGGACGGTCGGAAATCAGTATGTGTTTAAGATATTCTACATTTTTGGTTACCACAGACTAACTGAGCTGAACGCACACAACCAGAAAGGTTTGTGTGGTCCTGGCGCCTCCTCCGCGGAGGGTGTGTCAAGGTGGTTCACAGGATTGTAGCCAGTGCAGCCCCCAGAGCAAGATGTTCGTGCTGGGGGGCTGTGTGTGGGGTGGGGTGGGGGGTGGGGGGAAGTAATAATGGGAAATCTCTGTACTTTCTGGTAAATTTCACTGTGAACCTGAAACAGCTCTAAAAAGGAAAGCCTACTTAAAAAAACCAAACCAAACCAACAACTGCAGTTATAAAAGGCGTGGTTTACCCTCAGTCCAGGAAAGCCCATGATTCCTTCTTCTCCCTTCAAGGAAATGCCCTAGGAGAGAGCAGAGGGGGCGTAAGGCGCAGCCCACGGGCGGCCCCTCCAGCCGGTAGGGCCCAAGTGTCATCCTCTGCTCCGGGATTCTGTGTCCTCAGCCCCGATGGTGTCCAGACTGCCTGGCGATGCTCAACTCAGGCACAGTGCAGGGCACGGTCCTAGGAGACCCGCCAGCCTTCCTGGGTTGTCACCCATCCAGGACTGCGTGTGTCACGTCACGTGGTAAGTGACCGTGAAGCTCTGAGGACAGGCAGTGACAGAGGGGACAGAGGGCAGAACCTGGTGGCACCTGAATGGAAGCCACGCCCCTCTGCCATCTTCACGCTCCCTTCCCAAACCTCAGAAGATGATTAGCCAGTGTTTATGTTACCAAGAGGAAGAAATTCTAGAACTGAGTTCTGGAAAGAGAGTGTAAAAATGCATGCTAATACTGTCCTACTACGGACAAGGGGATGAGAGGTTGACGGTGTGCGGGCACGAGCGCACGGTGCACCCCGTCATGCCCGGCAGAGCGCTGAGGGCCCAGGAGCCACAGGGGAGGGAGCAGGCTCATTACTCCACTTACTCTTATTCCTGGTTCCCCTTCACTGCCTTTTTCACCCTGTGAAGAATATGAAAAATAAGAAATGCTTATTAATTTGAAGATGGTAACGGGTAAAAATCAATCTGGGTTCATTACATGGGCTGAAAGTATTGAATCAATCCTCAATCATTATAAATTGACTGCAACACACGACTCTTAAATTTTGCAGCTTCAAAATTCAAGGGAAAAGATGTGTCATTTCTTCTAGATGTTCACAAGACAAATTAATTCATGTATTCCTCTTGGTACAAGGGAAAGTCTGTCTTTCCTTCTCTGTGTTTTCCTTTATCCCCCACACAGTTCCAGGCAGATGTTCACATCCGTATCATGGGAGCACGTGCCCAAGGAAAAGCCTTAATGAAAATACTCTTTGGAAGAAAACATTATCAGGACGTCCTCTGAGGAAAAGACACACATGGAACATATTGAAACTTGAAGCAAAAGTGGCTGTTGAAAGCCATGTCAATATCATAGATCAAACACATGATCCACGTTTTTCCCACTTCTCTTTGTCTAAAATGGTGAAAGAAACAGCAACTGGCGGGCCCTCTGTCCCCGTCATTCCTGGAGGGTACCTTGGATTCCTGCAGCTCACAACTGTCCCTGCAGGTCGGCCATGCTCAGCCCCAGATCCCACCCTGGCCTGGGTTGTAGACAGGGTGGGAAGCCTGACTCAGAAGATTGGGTACCTCCACACGCAGCAACCCTGCCCTGGGCTCCCATTCAGAAGCTGGACAGAGGCCCTCCCTGCTGCCTCCCAGGACACTTTTGTCAACAGTCACTCATACTTTGGGCCATAGCCACCTAGGTTGTTTTCCCCCAAAAGACAGTGGTCCTGCCTGCCAAATCCGCCCCAAGACCCAGGACCCAGGACCCAGGACCCAGGAACCAAGCCCCATCCTGACAGATGCTGAAGAGTTGGGAATCAGATTCTATTTGGAAAGATAAGATCTCTACGTTTGGGGTTTCCATTTTAGTTCCCAGGTATTCTGTGTGCCCCACATGGTACTGAGTGTTTCACAGTCGCCTGCAACCTCCTCGTCAGCTCCAGGTCAGTGTCACCATCCCCATTTGACAAGGGGAACAGGAAGCCCTAGAAAGGCTGCGGGACCCTCCCTGAGCGAGTGGGTGGCACAGAAGCCTTCGAACCCAGGCAGACTGGACGGCAATTCCTATTTCAGACTAAGAGCATGATTTCAATTAAGCAAAATGTTAACTGAATGATTCAGAGACTGTCAAAAACTGACTCTGATCCTCCAAAAGGTGCTTCATGTCAGCAAAGAAGTAGGTTTTATTTTGCTGAACACATTTTGCTAGACAGTTCTGTGATTCTGGCTTTGAATTACGGTATGACCATGAGCCTCCATCTACACTGAACGTAAGGATAGACGTGAGGTTTTTATTTTTTAATGAATTCTCACATTGCTTCAGATTCATCACAATCGTTTGAGATGATGGACTGACGAGGTAATTGCACTGTGGATCTAGTAACTGTCTGCAAGCGTCAAAAACATTCTGGGAGGACATGGTTATGGTTTCATGCATAATTTTCCAGGTTGGTGGTGAGGCTTTTTCTACTTGGAATGTGACTGAATACAGTTGAAGAAATTTACTTTTACTCTCCTTTTTTTTAGTTCAACTAGGAAAACAATCAGTTTTGCTCTTTACCTTGTACTGATCTGGGTGGAAGGTGACTCCCGTGGGCGCGACGATGGGGTGGAGGGTGTCCGATGGAATCCCATTGGGTCCCGGCTGCCCTACGTCACCCTGCAAATTATTTAGCAAAAGCAGTTGTCTTTAAATAGAAAGGAAACCACAAAACTCGAATACAAACACAAGATGGCCAAAATACTGCAGTTTTAATTTTTGCATATTACTTACCATATGTGTACCTCTTTATAGTATAATAATCACAACACAGAGTAATCCTGGTGTAAGCGTTTTGTATCCCCCTTTCATTAGCAATCATTTAGAATTTATGCATAAAGGCCATGTAGGTTGTTCACAGTTCTGAACTGCATTTGTTTCTGTGGGGTTATTTCCTTACAGTGAATTTCTATGTATGGGAATTATTAGCTATGAAGACTTAATGTCTTCCTGGTTTTTGACAGGTATTACTCTACTGGTTGCCGTGATGGGCACCAAGATAAAAGAAATGCTGAAGAAATGAAAGACTACTTCCCCAGCTAAAGATGTTTTTATATAATAAAAAGCAATCTTGAATAAATATCATAGCCCAAGATTGCTTTAATTTGCATTTTTATCATTGGCAGAAAACGCTTTTTGATGTGGTGTGCAGACGGTGAAACCAATCTATCTAAACCATTACTGGACAACTATCCTTGCATAATATTCTGGCTTCACCTCCCAGAAATGGACACAAAAAGAACATTCTTGTCTCTTCCTTTGTTTCCACATTAAACTATATCATACAAGTCTGAGCCCGGGTGTCACATAACATGGACAGCAGCAAACGGGGATGATGGATCAGCTGCTGCAGAAAGTGATACTCCACAGTGCACGCTGAGTGTCCACTAATAGAGCATCTTAAAATACCCAAACTGTTTGTTCTCCGCCCTTGTACCCGTTGGGCCCCTGATGTTCTTTGCTAATTATTTGCATAAGCCCTTTGTAGATTGTAGACTCTAACTTAATCTCCATTACATTCAGCAGGACTATTCTCTTCTCCCACCAATGATTTCTTCCCAGATTTCTCTTATTTTTATTTTATTATGTTGTTATATTTCATCGTATGGGGCTATACATTTTTATGTGTTTGGATCTTCAATGTTTTTCTTTCTTTTTTTCCCAGAAGCCCTCTGCTTGCTAATTGTTCTTTTCTGACTTCTTCTATGGCATTAACGTAAAGAAGGAAGAGTTTCCTCTTCAAACATGAGCAGGACTTGATTCAACTTCCTGTGCTGTTCCATCAAAAAGCAGAATGGAAAACAAAATAGAAATGTTCTGGTCATGAGGCCAAGGGACAGGTCTATTTTACAGTGAGTACATGGCTTTTGTGGTGAACGCAATGGGACTGTGTTGGTGAGGTTTTGCTTGCAGAATGTGGGCGCTGCGTCAAGCCTGTCGTGCATGTGATCTCACACGTTCCTCTCTAAGGTCATGAGGTCTTTGAATCTTAGCACTGTTCTAAGATTCACTGTTCTAAGGAGAAAAGCCACATGGTCCTTATGGCTGCCTTTGTGGCCTACCAGGGCTGGTCCCTGAGATCCTCTGGTCCCTGTGATGGCTCCATGTCAGTCTCTGGTTCTAGTCTCAGTCCCCTCGATCACCTCTGGGTTCCACATATGAGAAGATGCCCTCAATGGCATGTCCTCACCTTCACCTGCTGAAGATGAGCTGAGTTTACGTCTCTGTGTCAGAGTCTCGGCTAGCCTAGATGGTCCATGTTTACCGTCTCATTGATGCAGAATTATCACTGGTATGTGGGTGACAACTTAGCACTTTGCAATGATTATTTCCCTGTGCAAATGGTCTGTCCGCAGACCAACTCAAGGTAAAAGTTTCACAGCATAGAACTTAGCAATTAACATGATGTATTTCCTGGCTGAGAAATGCTGCATGCCTCTGCGGGACCAGGCTCCCTTTACCTTTTCACCCTTAACTCCGTAGAAACCAAGTCCTCTGTTGCCCTGAAAAGATAAATAATTTTTGTAAGTTTTAAAAAAGTAATAATCAGAGAGAAATAAAATTATTTTTCTTAGAAAAAGATACCCAAGACCTATGGGTCGGCAACTTTACTGAGCAACTATATTTTCATAACATTCTTGCTTTGCATTGTAGAAACTGATTGACAGTTTGTTCTATCGGGTGACCAAGGCCTCAGAGTGAATGAGTGGGAGCTGAGATTGGACCCCAGGTGGTGCTGGCCCTCAATTGTGAGTATATGGTCTCTGCAGACTGTAGTCTAAGAACATGTGCCTGGGTTCTGGCCCCTGTAGATAGAGGAAGCAGCCCCGTTTCACCCCCTGGACTCTGCATTTGAAGACCATGATTCGTCCTTTCTTCTGGCTCAGTGTTCTCTCATTTTGGCAAAATACTCCTCATTTCATATAAACTTTACCTTTTTAATAATCTTTGGAAATTTAAAATCAATCAGAATATAATGATTTTGGGTGATTCTCTGGGCTTTCTCCAGCCTTTTTGTCTTCCTTTTTGCTTAAGAAGCAAAACTAGGGCCAGTGTCACAGTAAGGATTTAATAATTTCATGGACGCAGTCGCCATGTGTGGGAGGACTGAGAACAGTGACCTCTAAGATTCGTGCATAGAAAAAGCAAGATGACAAATGTGTGCACATCACAGGCACAGTCCTCTTCTACTCCCCAAAGCTTTGCTTCTTTCCCAGGGTTTCTGTGTTCCCACAGTGACAGCAGGGTCACACAGGCCCTATCTGATCTCTCTCTCTCTGCAGTCTACCGTCCACCCCCTCCAATGTCCAGATATTTTCTGAAAATAAAAACAAAGCCTTCCATGAATTTTTGCCTTTTGCTTCTTCCCCACCTGGCGGGGAGCTGAAATCAAAGCACAGAAACACAGCCAGGCTAGATTAGAATGCAATTTGTGTGAGTCCCCCACGGTCCCTCTCTGTCTCCTGAGCTGGTCGTCAAAGTCACCAGGAAGTGACTTGGTCAGGGGTGAGGAGGGCTGTTTATGTTTGCTGCAGCAAGGGGAGATCTGAGGCTCATGCCTGGGCTCAGGGCTTGGCTGCTGCCTCCTCAGCCCGGCCACCGGTCCTATTTCTGCTGCTCTTGGCCTGGAGCCCATCTTATCCTGCTCCAGGCTGCCAGGCGGTGGGGCGTCCAGCAGCCTGCGCAAGCTCCCCAGCCGACAGGAAGCCGTGTCAGAGGGGACAGGAGCCTGGGGGCATGGGCGGTAGCAGCTGTGGTCACCAGGGGTCACAGCAATGGGCAGGCATGGCAATGTGTGGCCTTGGCGCGTCCTCCATCGGGACACAGGGCAAGGGAAAGGTTCCTAGATGCTTCCCGTTGGCAGCCCAGTATTTCTGAATTATGTTGCATTTTGATCAAATACTTCCCTTGTCAACTGCATTCGTTTGTCTTGGACATTTATCCAGCTTTCCCAGATAATAAGGAACCCTCGTTCTGTCCTCCGAGTTTCTAACAAACCACCTACTTTGCTGTGTAACCTTTCTGGGATAAAAACAGTATATAGCTTTGGGCTTTAGCCTAACTTGACTATCACTGAATATATCCCTAGAGGCTGACATGAGACTCCTGTAGAATCTAATTCTACTCAGGTAAGAAGAATGACACTGGCCTCCCTACAACAGATAGAGTTACATTTTGTCCATTCTTGTAAATCAATGCACTTGAATAAATGTGAGCTGTCCCTAAATTGTTCTAATCTTCATTTTCAATCAAATATTCATCAGTTTGGTTTTCATATAGCAACAGGCGTGTGGGAATTAATTTGCAAACAACAAATCATTCCACTTATTCACTTTTTTAATGTCCAGAGGCACCATGGATCTATCCTTGGAGTTTAACATTATGTCTTAAAAACCTACAAAACCGTTTTCATCATAATATAAACAATAAATAGTTGTTAACCGAGAAGTTTTATGGTAAAAAACAGACCCACAAACACCTAAGTACCCACTTCCCTCATCCTCAACCCCCAAAACCAACTTACTTGCTGTCCTTTTGGTCCAGGGGGTCCGGGTGGTCCCTGTACAAATACAAAGAAATGTGTAAACTGTTTTCTTTACCCCAGGACCCAGATAACATCCGCTGGAAAGCTCTGGGAAAGCCATTTACTGTATATTTAGGACATTGTGTAGGATGCATGGAGGTTTCTGATGCATTTGGCTTGGCAGGGATGATATGCTGGGGGAGAGGGGCTCAGGTCAGCTCCAGTTCTCAGAATCTGCCGGCTGTCTACGGACAGCTGTTTCTGCTTTGCTTTTGTGTGTTTAGGCTTTCGACTTCACCCATGTCCTCTCTGTGTTTGTTCTGATCCCTTTGCAAGGTCCCAGGCCCCGTGACTGCAGAGACAGTTTCCCCGAGTTCCTCTGGGAGTGCCCAGGAGACTCCATGCGGCACTTCTTCCTGGTAGCTCGGCCAGTGTTCATGGACAGAATGCATCTACAGGCTGGCACTGCAGGGTGGAAAGTCCATCTGCAACGTCATGGTGTGTCTTTCTGCAGAGCATTCAGTGTCAACACCGTGCTTAGGATTAAGGCATTTCAGATGCAGAAGAGTGTTTAAGTACAAATAAGTGGATACAAAGGAGCGGACAAGGAGGGGGTTGTGGATGATTGCCTGGCCCATGTGAAGAACCAAAAGCTGGCAGAGCAGCTAAGGACCTAGCAAGTACAATCTGTTGTGCCCGACTTCTCTGAGCTGTGCATTTAAAGTATGAAACCCAGGCATGTGGTATGTGTGCTGTGACTAAGCCGACAACTGAATGGAGTGGAACAGCAAGGGCGTCTCGTATGATCCTGATTTCAGTCACCCTGACCAGGTCTTTCACAGACTTGCAAAAATGACTTTCACAGCACCAGGGAAATTTGCTTTGTAGAAACAAAATCTGTTATTATTATTGTTATTTATTATAATCTGAAGAAAATCATAAGTACCCCCACCCCCAACTGTTAGTTTGACTGAGTCTCCCCAAACATATATGACTTCATTTTTTTCCTTAGTATCTGTCAAGGAACTGGTGTTAGTGTCCCTTGATAGCTTGTCTTGGTCTTGAGCAATGGTTTCCTGTGAGAAGGTCTCTCTTGCCTGCAGCCCAGATCTCTCCTTGTATAAGTTAAGGCCTACTTATCCGATTACTAGCACATGTGGGGAATGAGAGAGTCAGGAGCTCTCGCAGTGGCCAGTTCACCTTCCAGGTCACTGTGCAGCGGTGGGAGTGGCCAGAGAGCTGCACAAGCCTTAGCAAGTGCCTTTTTCTGCTCTTCCCTACTTGCAATGAGCCCTCTAGGGCCATTTTGTTAAACAATGGCCAGTATCTCACCTGCTGGAATGAGCCCAGGTGTGATACGCCTGCTAGCACCAGCGTGGCACAGGCCAACCCCATTTCCTCCTTATGAACCTGTGGGACTTTGGTTTGCCTTGCCCAGGGATGATGGGCTCTTTGTCACTGGGTAGGTATGGGGTGGGGATGGAAGGGCACCCTGCCAGGACCAAGTCAAAATTTGACATAACTGGCACTGAGCTGGTGACCATAATTTTAAGTTCTTATTCTTCAGCCTTAACAGCAGCAGAATGTGGGCAAGGAAGGGTCCATTTTAATGTTCTCTGCTACACCTGTAAGCATCATAATTATTCTTAAAGCTCTCATCTGGATTCAATCACTAAAAAAGTGGCATCTGGAAGGGATGACCTGATGATGGTCAGAGTCGGCACCTGTGTCCCAGTACTTACTGGTCTCCCTGGAGCTCCAACTGGACCCATCTGCCCCACAGGCCCAGGGCGGCCGGGAGGTCCCTATGGATAGGTAGTGAGAGAATGTTTTTAAGAGAGGTAAACTGGTACTTGGAGTTCTGAAGCTCTTAAACTTTTGCTTTGAATTTCGTCTAATAAAAATAAACTTACCTGGAAACCGACCAATCCAGGCTCTCCAGGTTCGCCCTAATGGAGAAGAAATAATTTTAAGAGTGATAGCTTTTAACCATCTTCAGATTTAGTTATCTTTTATTGCAGAGTTGGAAATAAGCATATCAAACAGACCAGCCCTATCAGGACTTACTAACGTTAACTTACTAATATTAATTTTTACTAATATTGTGATTTAGTCAGAATATATTTTAGTAATATTAATATTTACTAATATTAAGTACAAATACTAACTTGGCTTGGAGTATTGTGAATATGGGAAAGAGATAAACACACAAAAATAAGATTGAAAACATCCTGATCGGAAATAAGATGACTTTTAAATTCAATGTGACTTGGGTTATGCTGCCATTCTAGGCATGCCTTCAGTACATTCATTCTTACATGCAAAGTTCACTTGGCAATTAACTTTGCTAGTTGAGAATTTACACTGGGTCCCTTCATTACCCCTCCCATCTCTTCTTGCAAACGTACCCGATATCTGTCGCGTTCCTCTCTAGGCAGTGCATAAGGCTCACCTTTCTGCCCTTTTGGTCCTTGGGGCCCCTAATTAGCAGTATATTGTAAAAAGAAAAAACAAAAAAAAAAGTCCATTAACATTCGGTGCATCTATGACAATTTGGATGATGGAACATTGACTTTTGCAGGCAAGGTCTAATTGTTCTTATGGTTGATGGGGGTTATTCTGAACACCAGCCCCATATTCAGCAATGAGGGAGACACCTTTAATTTCCTATTGACCCAATCGTATCTTTCCTGGAGTCAGAATAGAAATACTTTAGGATTTAAATTATTTTCAAAACCCAAATGAATCTCTGTCAACCAGCCCTCTAGCATGCCAACGTTATTTTTAGTCTGATAATACTACTATGTGCTTTTAGTCTGATAATACTACTACGTGCTTTCTTTGGCAGGAGTGTGCTAAACATATTAACACAAGCACCCATCTGCGGGATAGATACTGGGTCATTCTTTAAAATTGGAATTGTGTCAAATATAAACGGTAGGTATATACATATGTGCATGTGTAAATACCTTTCAACATCTACTATAAGAATCACTTAAAGTAATAGATATGTTTCTTGATAATGAAATTGATGGTATATAGAGTAGCAGCTGATGTAGTTTACTGAAAAATTGAACCACATAAAACAGAAACAGCCGAGGAAAGGGGAACTGGCAGGTGGAGCTGGAACTGAGCAGGAGGAGAAATCCACTTGCTTCAGGTGAAAACGTGATGAAGGTGATTAATAACTGTTCCTCCCTCCTCACTTTTTTATTTTTTTTTTTTTAAATAAAAAATCTCACCAAACAAAATTTCAGTAAAACCCTGAATGTGCAAGATTTTCCTGGAAATAAGGTAGCAACATACTACTGAAGACATATTTCAGGATGTTTTACCAAGACCTTAAAAAAATTAATCAGGCTACAACACAGACGACTATATAAAAGGTCCTCCATTAAAAAACAAACTCCTGCCTTGTATCTGCTGGAGAGTAACTGCACTCCCACATCACAAAGTGTTTCAGAATCTGACAAGGATGGTGATGGACAGGATTCTGTCAAGGTTTCAGCTTTTTAATTTTCATTTTACAATTCCACTATTCATCATGAGAATTTGGGAGAAAATGAAGTGACGCTTAGGAGACAGAGTGAACAACATCAACCACAACGATTTTCTATCTAACATTTAAAGGATATGAAAAATGAAGTTATCTGAATCCAGAAACATCATGTCTTGGGCATCAACAGGCAGTTATGCTTCCGTTCTGGCCATAATGAGCGGGAGCCCCCACAGGTTATAAAGGTAGGGCTTAGCAGGGGTCTGCCTGTCCCTGGAGCACAGGCACTGTGGGGATACTCACGGGAGGCCCGGTGAACCCCTCAGAGCCGGGGGGCCCCTGTGGACCTGAGTCTCCCTGGGTTCCGTTGCAGCCATCATAGCCGGGCCTTCCCCTGGGCCCACCTTGCCCCGGGTGTCCCTGGGAAAGACAGCAGTGAGAGAATCAGCCAATCAGCGGGTTTCTAGTTGCCACGTAACTGTGTGATAAAACAGTCTTAAATATTCTCATAAGCCACATTCCCGGCATGAATCCAAGGGAAAGACACCTCAAAAGTGAACAAATGAATGAATGGAAGATTAAATCAGTGAAGGCATAAGGTATAGTTCTAAGCAGGGAAAGGATTTCGAAGCCAAGTTCTGCTTTACATGGGCTTGGGTAAGAAGAACCTTGCTGGGGGTTCTTCTGTCTTACTAGCTGAGTGACTGTCTATCAGCAGGGACAAGTAAAATTACATTTCAGAAATTCTAGAAAAGATTTTAGAAGCGGCTACTTCCTTCTCAGGGATGACAGGAAGGTCCTTATCCCTGTAGAAAACAAGTAAAGGTACATGTAAAAAATTCTAGGAGAGATTTCAGAAGCGGCTACCTCCTTCTCAGGGATAACAGGGAGGTCCTTATCAGGCGTGCCCGACTGAATTTTAGATCGTGAGTCTCACAGATCCACATCCTAAGCAGAGAAGACACACCCACAACGTGGTTTTATCAGTGGCCTTTGCCATATTTAAAAGAACTGATTGCCTCTTGTTTGCTTTCTTGGGAAACATGACCTTTTAGATTTTAAACACGCATATGAAGCATGTCAGGTGTTCTGAAATGTCTGGGGCTGGGGAAAGGCAACACAGCCAAGTGTCTGCAGTGACTAGAGAGACTCAGGTTAAACTTGTGGGCATTTTCACTGCGTTAAGCTGGTTCCAGGAGATTACAGGGGCTGGGTTAATAATCTATAATTTATGCACTACCTGGCCACAGCCTGTTTTGCTGTTTTTTTAAACAATAGATATTTAGCTATATGCTTTGTTATTGTGTAGTTACTGTTAAACTTTTAGTTTTCTTGATAATAAACCAAATATACATTCCAGAGTGAT
Organism: Colobus angolensis palliatus; assembly: GCF_000951035.1. Classification (NCBI taxonomy): domain Eukaryota; kingdom Metazoa; phylum Chordata; class Mammalia; order Primates; family Cercopithecidae; genus Colobus; species Colobus angolensis. The sequence continues at coordinate 20,850,741 of NW_012114252.1, read as the reverse complement.
TTTTGAGATCACTGGGATGTCTTTTATATTTACTTTGAGGAATCTGGAAAATGTCAAGATAAAGACACAAACTTGGCTGGGCGCAGTGGCTCATACCTGTAATCCCAGCACTTTGGGAGGCTGAGGCAGGCAGATCACTTGAGGCCAGGAGTTCGAGACCAACCTGGCCAACATGGTGAAACCCTGTCTCTACAAAAAATACAAAAATTAGCCAGGCATGGTGGCATGCGCCTGTCATCCCAGCTACTCGGGAGGCTGAGCCATGAGAACTGCTTGAGCACAGGTGGTAGAGGTTGCAGTGAGCTAAGATCACACCACTGCACTCCAGCCTGAGCGACAGAACAAGACCCTGTCTCAAAATAAAACAAAACACAACAAACAAACCTCCAAAACCCCACACAACCAATCCTACATACAGTGCTGTAACCTCAATGATATTAAGAAATACAATAAAAGAGTAGAACTTTTATTTGCACATCTCTTTGCTTCCGATGTCCACAGCCATTGGTTGAACTGGTACCATCAGATGAGAGATCTGACGGGCTTCAGTAAAACGCTCTGGTGAGCCACAGGAATCCCCATTTGTGGGCAGCTTCTCAATCTGTTTGCAGAGCTGGCACTCTAGTGGCCCTTGAAATAAAGACATAAGGGGCCCTTGCACTTCAGCTCGAGGAAACAGCTCTCCACATGTTCTGCTCCAGATTTCTAGTATTCTGTAATGCTTTTGCTTAAAATGAACTGTAACGTTTAAATTCTTCTCTATTATTTGTCTGCTGTTGGTCTTTCTTACTTGCTTAGAACTGATCTAAGTTATTTGAAATGGTATGTCAATCTAATCTTAGTTTGAAATTGTGCTTCAAAGAAAAATTTCAGTTCCAATGAGTTAAATGTCTGTCTCTGCTCAACATCCAATTAGATACTCTGCGATATGAGACCACTCTAAGGTTTTACTGCATATCACTTCTTATATATAACTTCTAATCAGCTGAAATGATCCAGGTCCCTCAAACTCTACATTCATTAACTGATTACTTATGGCAGGTGACATTTATGTTAACTTAATTTGTAGTATCAAGAGTTCTGCAGTTAAGAGAGACTGGATCCTTTGAGCAGCAGGTTCTGTAGAAAATGCTCCTCACCTGCTAACCACAATCATTCCTCCAAATGACGATTAGTTCCTCCCTAGTTTGTGAGACATTTGCCTCTGATATTAAATGAGGATAAAGTGGAAACACGAAGAAAACCTGGTACACATGAGTTGCAATTGCTTTCTGTAATGTCACTCCATTATAACTCAGATTTCAGCTGGAGACGAAACTGAAAGACACTCTAAAGAGTTCAAAAGAGTAGTTTAAAAATGTGTGATTTAGATTCAGACCATTAACATGAAAATACTTTCCTAATCTGTTTAATCTTTGGAAGGTGCAGATTCTTCATGTCTGTCCATTTCTCAAGATTCTGACTGATGTGAACGTTATGTCCTTATTTGTTCAGGGCTGTGTGAACCCAGGTGTCTGTCCGAGCCCACCGTTCAGGTGACCCTGAGATCACTGGCTTGCAGCTCTTGTCTTGGCAAATGCGACTTCCTCTATTTTGCCCTGTCTTCTGCTCTGCAGATATCTCCTTGACAGTGGGACTAAAGACCTGATGGAAACGCATGAGTTCTCTGGGACTGCCCCCCACTCACTCATTCCCTCCTTCTCTTCTGCAAGGCATGGCCCTACTCGTGCAGCCTGGGAACGGAGTCTCTCTCCCTGTGCGTGTGCGTGTGTGGGGATACAGAACCTGCCTCTGCAGGACACGGGCACACACATCTGTGTATATGTGTGAGGTTTGTGGAGCAGATGTCTCAGAACCACAGCAGTAGCCGGATGGGAGGCGGGTCAGAATGTGTGATAAACACATTGATCCCTGAGGTCAGGTCTGGCCAGGAAGCCAGTCCTGGGAAATCTGCTTGTGGGTCCCTGTGAAGAAGGCTGTGAGTCAGGCTGTTTTGTTTATTTTTTTATGCCACAAGAAGTAAAGTAAACTAGGTTATAAAAACACATTTTATTGCATTTTGAGATTTTTCTCATGAACAAACCATGCCTTTTCTTTTTCTTGTTTTATGTGAGGTTGCTGTAAAGAACTTGAGAAGCTGCACGAATGCTCAGCAGGGCTTCATTCTGCCCATGCTCTTGGCTGAACAACTTTATATGCAGGTTGCTCTATAGTTCAAACAAGATCGCAAGACTGGCTCTTTAGGGCATATATCTGGATAGCACTCTAGCTTTTTATTCCCAAACAATGCGCAGTTTAGTAAAGTGGTCTCAATTCTGAAGCCAAGTCTATAAGGACCTTTACAAAGCGAACAATTTGTTTACTGTCTGACTGAATTCCGTGGGGAGAATACGCATGTATAGCCCCCACTTGTTTTATGTTATAAACAAAAAAGGAGGTCTCGTTCAAAATGTTTCTTTAAGTCACAAACGTATTGCCTAGAATGCACGCAATGATTCACAATTCCAATCTTCCATAAAACTTACAGGAATTCCATCGGCACCAGGGAATCCAGAAACGCCTCTTGCTCCCTATGGAGAAAGCAAATGAAATTAAGCACGGCTGAGATACCCGCCACCCTCATGAGGCCAGGGGAACACAACAGCCGTGCGTACCACGTCGCCCTTGGGTCCTGTTATTCCGGGGGCTCCCCTTTCACCCTTGTCTCCTTTGCGTCCCTGCAGTCCTGGGAATCCTTGTAATCCTGGTGGCCCGTTGTACCCCTGGGGGCCCACTGGCCCAGGCTGACCCTGTGGGAACATAGGTTCAATTTCCTCAATTAATCACAGTAAATACTCATGATCAGTTATGGTTACTTTCAAAACTACTTTTTTGTTTGTTTTGGTTTTTAAAGAGTTTATAATCTAGAGGGAACATTATATGTAAACCACCATCTACTGCCGTGATAGCTAACAAAAGAAGTCATAGAGTTTAAGAAGAGAAATACGGAATGTGAGAAAAAAATTATCCAAAATTTCTAAAGTCATGTCATTGTGAAATGATAATACTGGGTTGGGATGAAATAATTAACTTATTTGGTTTTTTTTTTAAAAGGCCTTTTCAGTATAAAAAATTTTCCAAATGAGTTTCTACAATTTTATCTCTGTTTTCCTCAATATAATGCATACAGTAGGTGTGGAAATGTATATTGCATTCAGATATCAAAATGACCCTCAGATGTTTAAGTGGTTAATCTCTCCTTTTGTTCACACGGAGGGAAAAAAAAGAGCGTCTGAAACATATAAAAATGTTTGTCCGAACTAAATAGGATGGCTATTATTTAAAAAAAAAAAAACAAAACAAAATTGTAAGTATTTGTGAGGATGTGGAGAAATCAGAACCTCTGTGTGCTGCTGGTGGGAATGTGAAATGGTGTAGCTGCTTTGGAAAACACTCTGGCGGCTCCTTAACACATGACAAAAGAGAATCACTACAGGGTCCCACGATTCCACCTCTGGGTATGTAGAAAGCAGGGGCTAGCACTGGTACGCCCTGTGCACGGCAGCGTGATCCACAACAGCCGAAAGGTGGAAAGCACTCAAGTGTCGAACAATGGACAGACACCCACACAATGGAACAGCACTCAGCCCTTAAAGAGGAAGGAAGTAGTCACCTCGGCTGTGACACGGAAGAACCTTGAGGATTCTGTACTGAGTGAAATGAGCCAGTCACGAAAGGACAAATCCTGTATAGAGTCCCCTTAGATGCAGTCCCTAGAGCAGTCAAATCCATGGAGACAGACAGTAGAATGAGGGCTGCCGGCCGGGCCGAGAGGGGCAGGGGGAGTCAGTGTGTCATGAGGGCAGAGCTTCGGTTTGGGAAGATGAGAAAGTTCTGGAGATGGATTGGTGGTGAAGGCTGCACAACCACATGAAAGAACTTAATGCCACTGAATCAGACACGTCAATATGACCCAAAGGGTAACCACGATGTTACTATTTTATTAGTACCCTGGAACTTAATACAATAAAATATCAACCCATCACCTAGGTGTTAAGCCCAGCCTGTATTTGCTGTTTGTCCTGATGCTCTTCCTCCCCCCGACCCGCCCACTGGCCAGGGGTGTGGTGTTCCCCTCCCCGTCCACGGGTTCACATTGTTCAGCTGCCACTCATAAGCGAGGACGTATGCATATTTTTATGCATAAATTTTTATGCATATATTTTAACAAAAAATTTAAAATGTTACGTTAAAAAAATTAAAAATAAATTTACCACAATAAAAATGTTTTAAAAATTAGAAAAGAGGGGAGGGAGAGTTCTGTCTCTCCTATGGATGGAACTAACTATTGTATTATAGTCCTATTTTAACATTTTACAGGCTAGCCCAAACTTAAAAAAATGTATGTCCCGATTTCCTCTTGCGACGAATGAGTCTACTGTTGATTCATCACATGGCACCTTTACCTGCCAAGCCCCATTTGCTATGAAATGTCAAATTCCTGTCTCACCCTGAGATTGAGGCGGACTTGAGCCATTTTTCTAGGCTTTTCTTCTGTTGCCTCCAGGTAACTTTTCCTGCGTAAACTGTTCAGCTGAGAAGTGTCTGTCTTCACAGAATGTTCATAATGCCATTCTCAGCAATCCACACAGCTGAAGTGAAATGGGAACTTAAAAACGCAGCCCAGGGTACAACGTTCATGTCATCGAGGCAGGAGCATGGAGGGGTGTGGGGAGATCTCATCTCCAAATTCATTACGGTTCCTAACTGGCAATTCCTTGAGATGTGAGACTCCAGGCATCAGGGGAAGTAGTTCAGACGATTGTTTGGGGTGGAAACTAACCACGCAGATTAAGGCTGTGGATGGAAGACGATGTATCTTGAATCTTGGGACCCCTGTCCCCTCAAACCAAGGGGAGCTGGGAAATCTCCCACAGGGCAACCTGATCTGGACCGAAGTCAGAGTTTTAGAGATGGTGGGTTCTCCTCTACCCCTCCATGTGTCCCAGAGGGGTCCCGTCAATGCCATATCAGTAGTCACCTCAGGCAGCCTGATCTCAGGCCTCCTAAGTCATAGTGAAGCCTGGGCACGTTAAGTGTCTTTGGAGAACATTCTACAGTGGAAGCTATTGCCACTGTCTTTCTTTCTTTTTTTTTTTTTTTTTAACGGAGACTCGCTCTGTCGCCCAGGCTGGAGTGCAGTGGCCGGATCTCAGCTCACTGCAACCTCCGCCTCCCGGGTTCACGCCATTCTCCCGCCTCAGCCTCCTGAGTAGCTGGGACCACAGGCGCCCGCCACCTCGCCTGGCTGATTTTTTTGTATTTTTAGTAGAGACGGGGTTTCACCGTGTTAGCCAGGATGGTCTCGATCTCCTGACCTCGTGATCCGCCCATCTCGGCCTCCCAAAGTGCTGGGATTACAGGCTTGAGCCACCGCGCCCGGCCGCCACTGTCTTTCCACCTAGGTGAGGAGACTCACGGAAGATGGGTGGCCCTGGCCCTGGACGCACGATATCCCAGGCTCGTCCTATCTCCAACGCTTAGTGGTTTACTACCCGACATCTGTTGTAAGTTTGGGAACAAAGCATGTTTTGATTCCAACTTTTGTGGGTCCTTCCCAGTGGTACTCATTTTTGTTTAGTCTGTGGCTATGCTAGACTATAACCTTCTTAAGATTACATACTATGCCACGAAGCTCTACATTCCCCTCACTATGTTGAGGCTTGCAGTTTGTTAGTGTCTATCGGCTGTCTTCTGGGGGATAAAATGTTTCTTATCGGGACTGTGAACTTTTACTGCCCATAAACTACATATCTATCCAGTGGGATTATTATTCTTTAGCCAACCAAACAAGCAGCAGTGACCAGTGGGATTATTTCATACAGCCAACTCAAAGGGAACATCTGCTACTAACCAAAATGGAAATATGCACGTCCTATTGATAAAAACCACATTCTTATCTGCATTCGTTAACCCTTCCTCAATTCCCTTTGATGGGGGAAAGTGGCTAACCACATCATGTACTCATTTTCCTTTCACTGTCAGTAAACTCCTTTCTCATCTTTATTTCTTGGTTAGGGAGTCTGACTTTGGAATAAAAAACTCTAGTCTTTCCTTTTCTGGAGCATGCTGTAACCTTTTCTTTTTACTGAAGTGAAATTCACTTAACTTTAAAGCTAACCATTTTAAAGGATACAACTCAGTGGCTTTTAATACATTCACCATGTTGTGCAGCCACCACCTCTATGTAGTTCCAAAACATTTTCCTCACCCCACAAGGAAGTCCCAAACCCATGAATCAATCACTCCCCATTCCCTTTCCTCCCAGCCCCTGGCAACCACCACTCTGCTTTCTGTCTCTACGGATTTACCGATAAATAGAATCAATCATACAACGTGTGACCTTTTGTGTCTGGCTTCTTTCAGTGGTCATGTTTTTGGGATTCATTACCTCATTCACTGATGGCTGAATAATATTCCACTGTACGGATGGACCACAATGGGTTCATTCATTTGTTCCTGGACATCTGTGGTGTCTCTCTTTTGGCTACTGTGGATAGTGCTGCTGTGAATATGTGTGTACGAGTGACCACTTGAGTCTCTGTTCTGAATTCTTTCGGGTGTGTTCCTAGGAGTGGAACTGCTAAATAGTGCTGCTGTAAATATGTGTGTACAAGTATCACTAAATTTCTTTTTCCACACTGACTGCACCCTTTTACATTCCCACCAGCAATGCGCAAAGGTTCCAATTCCTCTGTATCCTCACCAGTACTTGTGATTTTTCCATGTTTTGGGCTGTAGCCATTCTAGTGAGTGTCAAGATGGCATCACTTCTAAACAGTCCGTCCTGAGCTTCTGAGGAGACGGGACATTTCACAGAATTCCATCCAGCTTCCCCGCTGAGAGAGGGCTGGGAAGAGCCTGGACAGAATGTGAGTTAGACCTTAGTCCTCCCAGATGGAGCCCTCACCGCTGTGCACAATGCAAAGCCTGCATTGCTGGGATTAAATGGACATTTACAGCGTGGCCCCAGGAGGCCACTCTTGGTCATCAGGATGGAGCTTTTCCCCAGGATTTCCTGCCCACTAAGGAAGTGCATCTAGAAAGAGCAGCTGGGAGGACCAGGTACATGCCAAGGGTTTTCCTTTGTGCTAATCATCGTCCTTATCAACTTCCATCCTCAGTCAGAAAGTCCCGACGGGAAAAGTTATTTTCATCTCTTTCTTTCCTTTTGTGATAAGTGACATTAAAAATAAAAATTACTCCCAGAAAGTGAAAAGAGTCTAGTTTAAATGTCTTTGCATAAATCTCAAAAGCTTCAAAATTTCTAAAGCTCCTAATATTCCTCTAACATCCTTGAGAACAATATTTCCACAAAGTACTTCTCAGAAGCCAGCAGACGCTGTGGACCAGAGTGGTAATGTCGTGTCCCCTGTCCCCCGCCCTGATCCCACCACCAGACCATGTAAAGGTACTACTTCCTAGGAAGCAGGATAATGAACAGTATCGTTTAACTGTTTGTATCTTTTGAGATGATGTGTTGTTACAAGTTTTAAACATGGTTTCTCTCATTTTATCTCCACAGCAACTGCATGCAGTGACATGAACTCCAGTGGAGAGGAGAGAGGACAGGGGCTCAGATGGGACCAGTGTCAGGGCTGGCCGGGGTGCACTCAGCTCTAGGGAGTTGGCTGACTCCACCAGGCCCTTGCTGCTCCAAGGGAGGTCTGTGTCAGCGTCACCTGGGGGCTTGCTATAAATGCAGAGTCTCAGGCCTGGCCCCAGAACTCCCAAATCCGCATTTCAACTGATCCCCAGGAGACGCCTTGGTATATAAAAGTTTGAGAACCACTGCACGAGACCACCATAACCCCCATCCTGGCATTCTTGAGGGAAGAGACAGGTGACTTTCAATAAGAAAAACATCTTAAGCGTGGAGTTGGAGCTCAGTCGAAAGGTCTGGCTTACTGGGTCATGCACAGGAACACACAGTATTTATGTGGGTTAAATATTATTTCTAATTAAATCAGTCTTGGCCTTATACTTCAGTGATATCTACAAGACAGAATCCATTTTGATTACTGTGAGGACGGGGGTGTTGCACATTGCTTTTCCCTGTCTGAAGTCATGGCTGGAGTGCACATGGGACATCCGGGTTGGTTTTGGAAGCTGCAGTCTGAAAAGGCGGAGACAACAAATCCAGACTTGAACCCACATTACTCAAATACCACGACTGTGGAGAGAATGCGCTCAGGGTCCTGACACTCCAGCATTCATGAATTGGGGAATTTCACTTCTGAGAAAAGAGGCAAAAGATGTTCAGATACGGACACATGCAGTGTAGCTCTACAGCTTCAGACTTCAACAAAGGTGGACAGATGGATGATTCATCAGGGCCCCACATCACACAACCCTGTGGTTTCCATTCATTGGTCATTAACCTTAAAATATGCCTTGGGTAAGGGAATAGAAAGAGTTTCATTTATCCGAGAAGGATAAAAACAATGTTGCCTAGGATAAAACTTGCTTCACTACACATCAGGATTTTTAATCTACAGTACAGTATTTTACCGGTAGAATAAGAATGAGCTTTTCATGACTTACCAGCCGAAATCTGAATAGTAGGAAATCCCTTCTCCTTCCTAAGCGGACTCTTCCTGTCTCACCTTTTATGGGCACTGGCGCCCAGCAGACGCCCATATCCTCTCCATTCCCCAGGGCGGACCCTCCCTCCCTTCCGCAGTGTGTTCCAGACCTTCAAGGCCTGTCCAAGGCTGCAATTCCTGGTGATCCTCCGGGGATTCCAACCTAAGGCCTAGTTAATTTCTGTGAGCTCTTTGCCACACATTTGAAATATGTAAAATGTCCCAAAAGGCAGAAAGGACTACTTTTTAGGCTCTAGAAAAATAATTCCACCAGCCACAATTTAGAAATATTCATTGTTCTTAAGGATGGTGAGTTAGCATTTCTGAGCAATTTTTACACTACCCTGGCAAGAAGAAATTAGTAGCATGTTCCAAGGTAATAATAATGTAAAGGCTAGTATTTGTACAGTATATTACGCACACAGCTATCAGCAGCCTATTCCATGCAACACAGAGCTGAGGTTAAATTGGACACCTTCTATCTCTATCTTCTTATTTAGTATATAAAACATTTGTCCCACCCCTGGGTACTATTTATTAAGAATTTCAGTTATATGAGGTAGAATGAATATGGACCCTTAGAATTTCTGCCCTCCAAAATTATTTGGTGCAGACTGTAGCACTAGTGTCAATAAAAAGTAAATAACATCCACATGTAAAGAAACACACCTTCACCTTTATGTGACCTGATATGCAGACACTTAACTCAAAATGGACCTAAATGTAAGAGCGAAAGCTATATCGCTTCTAGAAGAAAACACAGGGGAAAATCTTTGTGAGTCTGGATTAGGCAAAGGTTTCTTAGATAAGACATGAAGATTGCAACCTATAAAAGAAAAAGTTGGCTAGGTTAAAAAGGTTTGACTGTCAAAAGATACTGTTAAAAATAAAAAGGCAGGGGAAAGACTGGGAAACATATTTGCAAAACACCTATCTGATAAACAACTTCTTCTGGAACATATAAAGAACTCTCAAAACTCAATACTAAAGAAATGAACAACCGAACTGCAAAATTTGGCAAAAGATTTGAGCAGACACTTCACCAAAGAAGTTGTACACATGAAAAGATGCTGAACTTCAGTGGTCATTAGGGAAAAGCAAATTAAATCCACAGAGAGCTGTAACTGTGATGGACTAAAATGGTGAATATACACAGAAAAAGGGGCCACGCCAAGAGCTGGGAAGGATGGCACCTTGAATTCCATTGGCTGCCAGCCGGAAGGCAAAAGGGTACAGCCTCTTCGGAAGACAGTTTGGCAGTTTCTTCTAAAGTTCGCAGAAGCCAGCAATCTCACTCCTAGGTATATACCTAAGAGAAATGAAGGCCTATGTCCACACCAAGACCCGTATGAGAATGTTCATCCTGGTTTTATTAAATTAGCTTACTCCTGGGATTGCTATTCGGCAATAAAAAAGAACAAAGTGCCCGATGTGTGCAGCAGTAAAGCTGAATCTCAAAGGCATTCTGCTATGTGAAGGAAGCCAGACACAAAACGCTACTTACTGTCTGATGCTATTTTTACAACGTTCTAGAAAAGGCGAAACTAAAGACAGAAAACAGACGAGTGGCTGCCAGGGCTGGAAGTGGAGGGGAGGGACTAACTGAGAGGGTACAAGGAAAGTTTCTGGGGTAACGGACCTGCTCTATGGCATGATTCTGGTGGTTCTATGGCTGTATACATTTGTCAATATTCAATGACTTGTATGTCAATTATGCCTCAATAACCTTGACCTAAAAAGAAACAAACAAAAGAGGAGGTGAGTAAAGGCAAAGATGAAGAAGACAAACTGTGACATCACAGGCATGTTGCCCGGTGGCCGAGATTATATCCCTTCCAGGTATTCCTGCAAGTGAGCTTACGCGATACAGAACAGTTAGAAAAGGAAGGAGAGCGTACACCTTTAAAGTGACATTTGGAAAAAACCGTCTAGCCGAATGCTTTTTAAAAATGTCTGCCAGGGGCCGGGCGGGGTAGCTCACGCCTGTAATCCCAGCACTTTGGGAGGCTGAGGTGGGCGGATCACTGGCCAACATGGTGAAACCTTGTCTCTACTAAAAATATAAAAATAAGCCAGGCGTGGCGGCGGGCGCCTGTAGTCCCAGCTACTTGGGAGGTTGAGGCAGGAGAATGGTGTGAACCCGGGAGGCGGAGGTTGCAGTGAGGCGAGATCGCACCACTGCACTCCAGCCTGGTGATAGAGTGAGACTCTGTCTCAAAAAAAAAAAAAAAAAAGTCTGCCAGGGAAATAATCTGAAGAAATCAAGACCTAGCTTTCCTTGTACGGAATGTGGTCTGACGGTGATCCTGACAGAAATTTCGAGAACTGTCTGGGGCACAGCCCACAGGGCAGGAGAACTGAAAGTGGGTCAGGACCGCATTAGATTCAGGAGTGAAGGCGAAGTCTGGGAAGCCACTGGTTTCTGTCATGCTTTATCTCCATAGACAAATTTTCAGATCCCAGAAGGTACCACCTATAATTCTAAGATGCTATTATATAGTTTTATCTGAAATGATTTGACTGGGGTAGGTGTACATTTTAAAGCAGAGAAAAAGTGGATGATCTCTTCTTCCCCACCCATAGTATCAGTGTCTGAAAACCCCTGCTTCTTATTCTAAAAATAGGCAGCACATGGGCAGTTGTGCTCAATGGCTTTTAGCCCAAACTTTTTATAGTCTGGATATGATTTTGCCTGGCATGTGTTGGAAAAGTTGATTTTCTGGGAAAGCCTTTTATTACCTCTGTGCTTTTAGCAATAAAGACATTTCATTTGCCTAAATGTGAATCACTGTGTAATAGACTGACGTGATTTCCTAAGCCTGCCTGTCCTCTAAGAAGTCTTGGAGTCTGATTGTGGATGAATTCAGGGCCCTGAGCCCAGACTGCACCTGAGGAAGGGGCCAGGAGGAAGCAGATTCTGGAGTCACAGGCTCCATGTGCAGAGAGCTTTGGCTGTCAGGCCTCGAATGGGCATGAAACGCTCTTTCGAATTTAGCACCGCTGACATGCAGTGTTTCAACGCCCAGAGCATCACCCTCACACAGTGTGGAAGAAGTAACGGATGCTGTGGCGGTGGCCTCCCCTTACATGGTTAGAGAGTGACAATTAGCATAGGGGATAACAACTGAGCTACCAGGATTACATGATGACTGGCAATTACAAGAGTTACTTGTCTATACTGATGACCTCACTCGCGGGTTACTAACTTTCATGTGCCAACTGCACATGCCAATATTTTCCTGGTATTCTTAGGTCATCTTCACACCCAAGAGCATGGCATGACTCACGGCCGAGACGGTGTGCTCCCATTGCACCATGTGCCTGTCATTACCCCATGCGCCTCTGCAGGTAGGAAGCAGCTAACAGCCCCGCAGGCTGCCCCAGGTGGAAGCAGAGAGGAAAGGTGTGTGGGCAGCCTTCTAAAGGCAGGCTCCCGGTGAGCTGAGCAAGCAGGCCGCCTGTCTTCCAGGGTGACTGCTCAGTATCTGTGGCACAGCCCAAGGACAGGACCAAAAGTTGTATCTATTTTGCATTTAGACTGAAAAGCAGTCTATATATATGGGAGAAAAACATTCTTGAAGTCAGCATTATATTGAATTGGTTCTGCTATGATAAAACAAGCAAACACCACATTGGCCAACTAAGAAAAAAGGTTATGAGCCAAGGGTGGAGCGGTGGGCATGGGGAGGGGGTTTGAACTGGCTGTGATGTATAGCTTTTTTCCCCTCTTATCTTTATTTGAAATGTTCCTGAATAGGACACGCTTTAAATAGAACTCCACCTTTTCTGTTGTTAGAAAATGCTTGATAACCACCATTGTCCTCCTTCTCCTTTGGCTACTGCCTACTTATCTGTTATTTTATTTTGACTTCGTTTTCTTACTCTTTTAAAAAATATTTTATCTTTTAATTTACATACAATAAAACTCACATTTTTGGTGTGTTATTTGGTGTGTCGTTAATAAATGCAGAGTTGTGTAATCACCACTATTATTAGCAAGAGACAGAAAAGCTCCATATCAACCCACATTCTGGGTGCTGCCCCTTTGTCATCAAATGCTCCCTTCTCCAAACCTCTGTCCATCCCTCACGTTTCTCCCTCCATGTAGTTTGCCTTTTCTAGACACTCACAGAAATAGAACCATACAGTGTGCAGTCTTGAGCCTGGCTCCTTTCACTTAGCACAATGCATTTGAGATTCACCCATCGTGTTGCTGCTACCGAAAGACAGGGGAAAAAGATAATTAACAAAAAAAAATTCTACCATACAGAAACTAAAGAGAAACACAGCTCCAAAGTTCTTACCTAGAGTATGGATTCATTTTATTTTGGATAAAAGAATATTTCTTTCTTGGCTGGGCGCGGTGGCTCAAGCCTGTAATCCCAGCACTTTGGGAGGCCGAGACGGGCGGATCACGAGGTCAGGAGATCGAGACTATCCCGGCTAACATGGTGAAACCCCGTCTCTACTAAAAAATACAAAAAACTAGCCGGGCGAGGTGGCGGGCGCCTGTAGTCCCAGCTACTCAGGAGGCTGAGGCAGGAGAATGGCGTGAACCCGGGAGGCGGAGCTTGCAATGAGCTGAGATCCGGCCACTGCACTCCAGCCTGGGCGACAGACCGAGACTCCGTCTCAAAAAAAAAAATATTTCTTTCTCATATATTATGATACAAAAACAACCTTTGTCTTCCTTAATACGCAAACATGAGCCTCATTCCCTAGCAAGAGTCTTATAGATTATAGACAGTGATAGCCATTTGAAATTAGACCAGATAGTATCACTTTTCACATTTACATCTCCGCTCTTTGCCATTGGTAACTGATTACTTTCCCAAAGGCTTCATAAAATGTTGGACTTCGAAGGGACCTCAGAGAGCATCTGGGGCGTCTGAGAGAGATCGGGGGTCAGCAGCTTGAGAGTCACCTGGGGGCTCATTAGCAATCAGGGCGCTTGGGCCTTCTCCTGTCCTGCATTTTAACAGGGTTCTGGGTGATCGTTCTGAAGTGGCCCCTGTCCCAGGATTGGCCTGGGCTGGCCGCCAAAGTACCAACTACGGGGAGTTTCATACCTTGTGAATTTTCTGGTCTAGCACTTTGGGAATCAAGGGAAGGAGCCTGGGAAGAATTTACATATGTATTTTTCTTTTTGTTTGTTTTTTCTTTTTAATTTTTTCATGTGAGATGGGTCATGTGCTGACATCTTAACAAGTTTTGAGAGAGGCATGTCTCACACATGAGTGTGAACGCCCCAGCATCATGCCGATGACCCACAAAAGGACAGGGAATTTATATATATGTAATACATGTTTTTTGAGTCAGGGTTTTGCTGTTGCCTGGCTGGACTGCAGTGGCATAATCATAGCTCACTGCAGCCTCAAACTCCCCGGCTCAAGCCATCCTCCTGCCTCAGCCTCCCAAAGTGCTGGGGTTACAGGCATGAGCCACCACCCAGTCAGGAACTGATGTTTTCAGCAAGGCCCCCAAGCACTTCAGATTCACAGGCAGGTCTGGGAGCCACAGAGTGTGTCCAATTCTCACATAGACAGGTGAAGGGACAGCCCCGAGAGATGAGCCTCTCACCCACAGCACCTGGACCCAGTGGTGCTCTGCATGCAGCAACACCTGCTTCCCACGCCCCAAGGGTCCCACACGCTGAGGGTCCCACGTCACGGTCCGGGCTGCTCCCCACAGCTGAGCACTGTCGGCTCACGTCTCATTTGTGAAGGGAAGGTGGGGGGGGGGTGGCTCTGAGAGCCCTGTCTGCTTTGCCCCCAAGCCACCGTGTCAGCTCTGCAGGCTCTGCCAGTCACCACACCACACCCCGCCATGGCCGTCGGGGTTTTTTGTCCCCTGCTGCCCTGGCACACCCCTTCCCATGCTGGCACAGTGCGCTCCACGCTCCAGTCTGAGTGCCTAGCGGTTGGGCCAGTTTTTCTGGAACCTGGGGGCCGTGGCACACTCAGCCCTCACTGCCTGCGGCTCTCAAGGGCACGAGAAGATGTGACTCAAGCACGGGCTCTCTGGGGGCATCTTCCCCTCCTCACGACTGGAGGAGGCGGCCAGAGCTCCTTCCCCAAGGCACAGTGCAGGGCACTGCCACGTTACATCTCTGTACCCACATTTCACGTGGGACTGCGAGGCCCTTGGAGGTAGGGACCATCCCACATTCACACTCTGTCCCCAGCATCTCTTGCAGGACTTGACACACAGAACACACTCCATGTGCTGTCTGTTAAGCACATGCATTATGGCACTGCTCTTTACCCCTCTGCCTGGCTCCAAAATTCATGTTCTTCCCACATGGTATCTTCTACTTTTAGACCACATTTCTGACCATTATAATGACTCCCCAATTTCTGAAGCCGAGCATCAGCAGCTCATGCAGTGGAGGACTTGCCCTCTCCTTTGGACCCCCCCACCCTCCATTCAATTCCTTCATTTACCTTCATCTACTGGAAAACATCATCCGCAATCTCAACTCTTCTCTAAGCCCCGTGTCCGCCCAGTGGAATTTCTGATTGTTCGTTCCACCAGATGATCTGGTTTTATCACCTGCATTATCAGGGAGAATGTTTTCCAGGCCTCTCAAGTGGAGTCATAAAAAAGGAGACCACCAGACTTGTTTGTGGAAAGGAGGGCTGGGTCCGTGAGGCCCGCGCTCAGCATCTGATTAGATAAATCAGGCCATCTGCTGGGATCCCGCTAGAAAATGAGGCAAGGGCTCTGGAATGCCAGGACTCCCTCCTCCAGATTTAGTGCTGGTAATATTTGAACCAAGGGTTTTGAGGACAACTGTCAGTGATAAGCCAGACCTGCGTAAGCAATTCAGGGCAACTACTGTGACTCAGGGGCTTAAAGGTTATGGAGGAAAGGGGTGAGTTTGCCAATGCAGGTCTGTGAGAAAGCTATAAAAGGAAGATGTTTAATGCTTACTGAATGTCTCTGTTTTAAAATCAGATTTCAACCTTATGTCCAAAAAAGACACGTTTTTGTTTGGTCTTTTTACCGTTCCTGTGCCGGGGTATGAGGGCAGCAGACTCGTAGTGACGTGCAGTCCTGGTGGTGAACACAAGGTGGCAGGCGGTAGCATCCACCCGCCCTTGGCTGGAGGCACAGATTTGCAAGCGGCAGTGATGTCAAAGATTTTGAGATTGTTTTGGGTTACAGTGACTCATCTCGGTGGGAGAGAGGGCAGCTCCCTCATTTGTCATGGGGAGCTCACGTCCCATGGGGAAAGTCCTGACTGCAGAGCTCCAAAGATGTCAAAAGAGCACATCGAATTCCATTTTCCTTTCTACCGCGTGGTTGAACAAACTCAGTCACTGATTTGTTCAACGATTCCCTTCCCTTTGACTTGCTTAAAGGAAAGTGTTCCAAATTTGTATACTGGCGGACCTGTTAGACCCAGCCCATTGCAGAGGTCCATGAGATAGTGTTTCAGGTTATTAGCTTTGGCCCCTGGTTGGGACTAAGCTGTAACAGCAGCTGACATTTTCAGGCACTAGAGCGGTTCACTGTTTGGAGCACTTTCCAATAGTCAGCCTATGGAGTCCTCACAAATGTCTACGAGGTAGTACTGTCATTGTACCCATTTTATGGGTGAGGAAACTGAGGCACAGAGAGGTCTGGGCCATTTGGCTGCTATACAAAACAGAGGATCATATGGGGCTTTTCAAGAGTTCCATAGGGCATTGTCATCCACATACAGACTTCCCTTGAGGAACAGACCTGACTTTAGATTCTGAATATATCTTTTCCACTGATCTTCCTGAAGCAGGAATTAAGCCAAAAGCAGATGGACAAATTGTCTGCGAAAATAAACAATGTATGCCTGGGGTTCATGGAAATCCATACAAAACCAAGCCAGCCACAGTCCTGCAAAGGTGATTTAAGAACACTGCTTCTCTGCTTTAACCCTACCCTGCTCAACTGTAGCCATTTCATGGCTCATTAATCCCCCTCCCTGCTACAGAGTGACGGGTAGAAAAAGAAGGTGAAACCCAAACAAGTCATTTCTGTTACTTTTTAGCAACGCCGGTCAAAAGGTATGCAGAGGAGGCCCCTGGAGCTGCAGGCTAATACTCTGAAATATAACACACTCCCGGGAAATACTGAGACATAACCTATGCTTTCTCTAGCTTCTCTGAACAGATTCGTTGTTGAAAACAGGCTGCATTAGGAAGATTTTCTAAACAGCTGTGGAGTTCTGCATGCTAAAAAGGTTGGCTGGTTAAGCATATTATGAAGCAGCGTTTAGCTGGACCTTGGAGAGGACGAGCTGTGTGTTCCAGGGGAGTTGTGGGAAATCAGGAGGCCACCTCGTGGAGGTACAGGTCCCTCAGGAGAAAGCTGTTGTGGCTGAGAAGACCTGTAGGGAGGCCTGGGTGCTGACCACAGAGAGGAGCTGGGATGAGACATGGGAGACAGTGGTAGAAGTCCCCGCAGTGACCCCACAGGCAGTGAGTGAGGGCTTATGAGTATCGGGAAGAAGGCAGCTGAGAGGAGAAAAGGGCAGAATGGTGGCCATCAGGTTTGTGAACAAATCGAAGTGATTTAACACTGGTCAGTTAAACACGGATTCACGGGATTTGGAGCCCCGTGCAGTCAAGAAGGAAGAGTCCGGATTTGAAGCGCCACCTGGGCTGAATCCCAGCTCTGCCAGTTCTCTGACCACAAGCAAGTCACTGCCCTTCCCTGAGCCTCAGTTTCTTTATTTGGGAAATGGAAATACTCACTGATATCACCTGGTTGGGTTTTCTAGGAAAGAACTGACGTTACTGTTAAATCAGCTCTGATTATCTTTCCACCAGACGGAAGAAAGATGTCACTGTTTTGATTTCTGAAGAAACCAAACTGATGTAACAGTAACAGTAACATCAGTGACATATTTTGTCGTGAAGAAAACACAAGGGTGTGTAAGTGGCTTCGAATTTGATGTCAAGAAGAAAAGGAAAGATAGGGGAGACAAAGAACAGGTGCCGGGGACCATGTATGACGGGGACCAGATATGACGTGGACCATGTATGAATGGGAAGGTTTTAGGGAGGTGCCATATGACAGCACCAGTGGCAGAAGCCCACACATCAGATGGTGAACTTGGAGTCCGTGTCACTGAACACCAAGGGGCTGTCCGAGAACAGAGTCTCCCAGTGATCAGAATTATGTTTGTTTACAGCCAGAAGACACCCTCAGGATGTCAGCAGCAACCTAAGGTATCTAAACATACATTTGGCTGTGAACATGTGAAATTATAAGCTTGGCAACAACGCCTAGAGAAAAACCTGGGCTAACTTTGAGTGTGATGACTGCGAGCCCTGCGAGGGGACAGGGGACGTGGCCTGTGAGTGGCTCAACAGCCTGGTTTCTTGCTCACGGATGTCTCACACTCTGTGTTGCCTTGAAGCTTGGTGTGAGGAAGGTTAAATGGCGGAGAGTAAAAGCCAGATCCCAGTCCGGTCTTCCTCATCTCTGTCTTTAAAGGTATCTAATGTTTTGGAAATCACCTCGCTAGGAATTTGTGCAAAGCTGCTGTCCACAGTAACACCAAGTGTCTGATGCTGCTCCTGGAGCCACTGGCTACCAGGGCCGCTTGATGGCCCTAACACTGGCCCTGGGACGGGGTGTATGTGTGGGCTGGGTTTCACCACGCCGGGGTTATTGTCTGTCATCTCTCCAGTTAACAAAGGGCTGGTGCTATCTGGACATCCTGCGCTCCCCTTAAGACTCCCCGGTTTGGAAGGATTATTTGGGCGAATGCTGAACAGACATCCGCAATTAAAAAAAGAACAACAAACCGCAAGAAACTGATCTTTCTTCAGTCTGGTGGAAAGATAATGCATGGCTCATTTGTCCAGACATGAAGCCTGGGGTCCTGGGTAAGAGGAAACCAAGTGACATTAACATCCATTCCAGAGAAGTGACTCAGCTGGCGCCCTGTTCTCATGACACAGGGGAAAACAGCCTCCAGAACACTGGTTCTTCCCAACAGCACTTGTTAAAAGAGAAATCAACAGCAGTTTTCATCCACGAAATAGAAGGCAACAATTGAGTGCAGCCATGCTGCGCCCGATACGCTTCCTGCGCATTTGGTGTTCGCAGAGGTGTAGCGGCAGCAGCGCAGACCACCAAAGATGCACGTGGTTCATTAGGCAGCAAGGAGCATTATGGGGAGAGGGAAACTAGGGTGGGTCTGCGCTGATCACGGTACATTCTTGCTTTCTTTGGGGTTGGAATATCCATATTGTGATTTACCCGCCACAGCCCGAGTGGTCAGTTTCATAATAAGATTATTCCTAGATATCGTCACCCATGATGTTTTTGTGAAATTTTTGTGCAAGAATGTGTGTATATGTGTGCATGTGTATACATGTGCACGTGTATATGTGCGTCTATGTGTGTATATATGTGTGTGTGCATGTGTATATGTGCGTGTATGTATATGTGTGTGTATGTGTTTATATCTATGTGTGTATATATGTGTGTGTGCATGTGTATATGTGCGTGTATGCGTGTGCACGTGCGTGTGCCTGTGTGTATGTGCGTGTGTGTGTGCCTGTGTGTGTGTGCATGTATGTATGTGTGCCTGTGTGTGTGTGCACACATGTCATGTGGCTGTTGTGATCTTCTGTTCTCATTATGACCTGAGTTTGTCTCACTGTGAATGTGCTGTTCAGCCAGGCAGGAGCAATGCCGCAAGGATGTTTGGAGCTTTCTCTCTGTGTCCACGCCTGGCCATATGAAAGGCCTTTCACACCAACACATTCTACTTCCTCACTCCTAAAGGATCCATGACCCCGACGGTGGCCAGAGGGCGGCTCTGCATGCCTGGAACTTTGGATACACTGCAGTGGCAACACCTCTCACATTGGACAGGAGCGGGAGAAGGGGCAGAACTTGGGGACAGTGCAGCCAACTATCCTGCCCTCACATCCCAGAGTGCGGGTTCACTCTCTTTTTGGGTAGCATGGTGATGGGGGAAATTTTTCTCTATTCAAATAGAACCTGGACATATTCCAAAGCCACTTCCTGCCCGCCATTCACACCATGGTGAGCTGGTTTCTGGCCTGACACTCTTCTCCAAGGGTCTGCAATGCCACCATCCCCAGCTGTGAGGGCACCTCCCCGCCCTGGGGACCCTTGCAGCCCCAGCACGGCTGCCTTCCCTCCCTCCTGGAATGGGTTCCTCTGGTGGCCACAGACCCGCCTGGGTTTCTCCTCACACCTCTGGCCCCTTCCTGATTCCTGCTCTGCTGAACATTGGAGTTTTGCTGCTCTCTTTCCCTCTGAACTCATTAGGTGGGATGCCTCACTCACACCAAGTGGCTTCAGTGAACGCTCAGAGGCGGACGGCTCCTACCTCCCTCCTGGATGCCTCTGTCTAGAGGGTCTAGAGATACTTTAAACTCAGCAGGTTTCAAGTTGAACTTCTTACCTCATTTCCTCCAACCTTGCTCTCAGCAAAACTCCAAAAGCAGAAACAACCCCCCTTTCCTTCTCTGCTCCTTAACTCAGTGAATTGCAAGGCCCTTAAGCCAGGCTTCAGAACCTGACATGGGGGTGACACTGCTGACCCCCGTCCTCACACTGCACTGGGAGGGCACTGATTCCAATGGGCTTTCCGCCAAGTGTCTCCGGAGTCTGCCGTTTCCTCTGCATTCCCAGCACCTCCTTCCTGGCTCTGGACTTCCTCCTTACTTGCTTGCATTAACTCTGGAATCGCCTCTGCGTACCCCACCCCCCTGCACCCTCACGCATCCCCTCTCTTAGCTGCCTTCATTCAAATTCTGAAATCCAACGTGCTCTCCGATCTCTTTCTAATGTAAAAACATGAAGGCCCCTCTGCTCCCTGCAGAGTGAAACTGGGGTCGGTGGGTGTGATGCCCAGGCTTCCTGGTGCTGCCTGTGCCATGGCTTTCTAGGTGCAGCTCCTCTCTACCCTGCACTTTGGTGGCTGGAGCCCGCGTCCACGGTCCCTTGCTGTGTCTGCTGACATCTCCACAACTGTGTGGCGCTCTCCTCGCTACGCTGGCCTTTACTGCATTTCTCCTGGTGAACTGAACTGAGGCATCATTCTTCCTCGCTCACTTTTTCAGTGTCCCAGGAGGGAGCTTCTCCAAGCCCTGTCCTGCAGGGGTGGACCCTCCCACACCGGCTTTCCCACCGGAGGGGTGCAGTGCTGCCCTGGGCCAGAGAGAGTGCTCATGAAGGGCTGGTTTCATGGTCAATGCAACTAAATATCAATTATTTGAAATTATTTCCTCCATCCCACTGGGTTTATACCACAGAGATTCCCAGCACCATGGAGAAGCACCGCCTCACAGCTGCCCTGCCTTCTTCCCTGGGGAGACAATCGGGGTGGGCTGCCTGGATACCAGCCACCTCTTGCAGGATGAGCCCCAGGAGCAGGAGACCCTGCCAGGCCCCTGAAGGCATAAGGGGCGCAAGGCAGGCTCCAGTCCTCTACCTTTCAGCCAGCAAGATTCAATTCCTCACAGTTTACCAGTCCTCAAGTGTTTAGTAACCACCAAAGGAATTAGGACTGCTGCCAAGGAGACATACACACACATGCACAGATGTATAGATCTATACTTCTTAAATATAGAAGTATATTTAAGAAGATCTAGAAGTGTGAAGAATAGGTAACGGAGAAAAGACATGAGAGAGAACAAAATGCATGGATTCTATTAGAAGTTAACTTCTGGCACTGTAGTAGGAAAAGCATCTCGGCTAATGTATAAATTACCAAGAAAAAAAAAAAGTCCCACTAAAAAAACCAGGTACTCACATCTAAATTTCTAATTAAATTACAATTACTTTCGAAGCTCATCCCCCACAGAGAAACTTCTGCCTGATGTGCTCTAGTATAGACCTGAGTTTTGCTTCTGTTGGAGCCGGTCATGCAAGAGTGAGAGGTGTCCATTTGCAAACAGAACTGCATGCAGGGTATTGCTGTGAATATACTGACATGCTCCTGCTTATGCTGTCACTTCCTTAAGACCAGACAGCCTGTGAACCTTGATGTGTATTTCCAGTCCTGTGCAGGGCTCTCAGCCTGGGAGTGCTTGGGGGCTACACCTCGCCCACTTCTCCCCGCATCTGCATTGATGAAGGAAGCCATCAGTGCCCGTAGGGGCAGCAGATCAGCTTCTGCAGCCTCTCCAGCATTTCTCTGATTTCTGACAGTCTGCTGGTTATGAATGACAATGTACTATCTGGTTTACATTTGGGAATTATGGTGAATGCTGTCATAGAATTTACTGGCTGCTCAGTTTGGCAGTGATTTCTTTGAGCCAAATATTACTTTGTCATGTAAGACAGTAGCACTTTCTTGGAAGCTGTGGATCTGACGTGCCAGGAAAGAATCCAGGCGGCAGACACTTGATCACTGCAAGAGCGGCCATAGCTTCCCCCGATCGTGATTCACCAGAAAATGACCTTCAGCCACAAATGCGCTTCATTTTTTTCAGTTGTTCTTCACTCACCTTCCCAAGCTCATTTCCAGAGACCTCAAAAATGTGCTGCTGGGCTGATACCAGCAGGTTCCTGGGATGCTGTCTTAGAATCCACTGAGCAGCACTGAAACCAAGGCCACCTGCTAGTGGGCAAAGACATGAGTCCTTCTCCCCTCTTAGAAGACCCCAGAAACCAAAAACCAAGGGAAAAAGTGAGATGACTTCGATTAGTATATAAATTTTTCAACATGTAAGTTGTCCATACCTGCAGCTACCACCTCTTCACAAAAAGGGCAACTCAACCACGTTCACCTCCACAGAGGCGAGATCAGGTGAATGGGCCTGCACTGTGGGGCCATTCACGTCCTCCAGCCTCTCCCCCTGCCTAACTTGGAGGTCCCCTCCTGGTATAAGTTCTATGCCCTTCTAGGAAAACGTTGGGTGATGGAGAAGAAGGGTCTGGGAGTGGAGCAGAAAGACAGAAGGGGCAGGAAGGGGGAACCCTGCTCTCATGCTCCTGGGGTGGGGGCTGCGGGTGGGTCCCACACCGGGATCCACTAGTGGACGTTTCCTGGGACACAGACTCAACCCAGGTTTCCAACGGCCTTGTCGAACACATCATGAGTCCCACCCTTCCCGAACCTCCACGATATCCACCAGCGTCTACTTTGTGTTGGTCCATTTCCCAGCCGTAGTTCACCCTGTTGACCTCTGAAATAATCTGCTGCGTTTGGATTTCACATGGATTTTCTAAAACGTTTCTCTCTAGCCCAGCTCTCCCTCCAGGTACCACCCACTTCTTCTCTCTTCCCAACGTGTTTTAATTTTATTTATTTCTTTATTTAATTTTGAGACAGTGTCTCACTCTGTCACCCAGGCTGGAGTGCAGTGGTATGATCACAACTCACTGTAACCTCAACCTTCCAGGCTCAAGCGATCCTCACTTCTCAACTTCCTGCGTAGCTGAGACTACAGGCATACACCATCATGCCCGGCTAATTTTTTTGGATTATGTTGCTTACTTAGGCTGGTCTTGAGCTTCTGAGCTCAAGTGATCCACCTGTTTCAGTCTCCCAAAGTGCTGGTATTACAGTCATGAGCCACCGTGCCCAGCTCCAACTCATTTTAAAGATGGTGTGAGGCTGGGCGCGGTGGCTCAAGCCTGTAATCCCAGCACTTTGGGAGGCCGAGACGGGCGGATCACGAGGTCAGGAGATCGAGACCGTCCTGGCTAACATGGTGAAACCCCGTCCCTACTAAAAAAATACGAAAAACTAGCCGGGCGAAGTGGCGGGCGCCTGTAGTCCCAGCTACTCGGGAGGCTGAGGCAGGAGAATGGCGTAAACCCGGGAGGCGGAGCTTGCAGTGAGCTGAGATCTGGCCACTGCACTCCAGCCTGGGAAACAGAGCGAGACTCCGTCTCAAAAAAAAAAAAAAAGGACAGAAAGATGGTGTGGATTCTACCTTCGTCTCCCAGAGGCACTGGGTCCTGTGGACCACTCCCTCCTCCTAACCTCCTCTTTCTCTGGGAGACCTGCCTGTGGCTCCTTTCCTGTCTCTCTATCTACTTGGGTCTTCATTTTCTTTTCAGGGGTTCCTTCCTGGACTGCTTAATCAGTACTATTTCTCAGACCCACCTCCCTGGTCCTGCTCTTCTTCTTACACACACTTGGCAATGGTGGGTCCATATGGGGACCCTCCGGTGAGCCGTGGTGGCTCCTCCTTGTTGTATTACACTGCCGGCACCTCCCTGTTGGCCTAGCACAAGTCATGCCTTGTGTCTTAGCTGGGGACAGCCTCCTGGCCTCCCCCTGCCAGGCAGTGAATTCTGAGAGAGTAGCTGCCTGATACAAGTCTGCACCCCCAGCCCATATCACAGAATCCTTCACACAGTAGGTGTCAGCATGTTCGCTGAGTATATGAATGATTGGAACACATTGATTTTTATAAGTTTGGTATTGTAGAGGAGTAGCAGAACCTTCAAATATGAGTCTGCATCTAAATAGCTCAATTGACCCAGAAAGTTTACCTTAAAAAGGCAATGAGCATGACTAAAATAAATCTAAGCACATCATACTTACATTACTTGCTAGCTTTTACTCCTTTGTTTTGAGCAATAACTGCTGTGGTCTGAATGTCTGTGTCCCTCCAAAATTCATGAGTAGAAATCTGATCCCCAGTGTGCTGGCATTAAGAGGTGGGGACTTTGGAAGGTGAGTAGGTCCTGGGGGTACAGCCCTGGTGAGTGGAATTAGTGCATCTCTCAAAGAGGCCCAAGGGAGCCTGTGGTCCCTTCTGTCATGTGAAGACACAGCATCAAGGTGCCATCTATGACGCAGAGAGCCCTTACCAGACACCAAATCTGCTGGTCACTTGCTCTTCAACCTCCTAGCCTGCAGAACTATGAGCAATAACACTCTGTTGTCATAAATCACCTACTCTTAAGGTATTTTTGTTATAGCATGAACTATGAATGGACTGAGACAGAAATTGGTACTAAAAGTGGGGTGCTGGGGTAACAAATACTTAAAAATGTAAAAGTATCTTTAGAACTGGGTAATGGGTAGGGTTTGAAAGAATTTGGAGGTGAGTGCTAGAAAAAAATCTACATGGCCATGAACAGAACCTTAAGGGTGATTCTGACGAGGGCTCCTAAGAAGAGGGGGGCTGTAGAGAAAGCTTCAACCATCTTAGAGATTCCCTAAGTGGTAATGATCAGAATGTTGGTAGAAATGTGGACAGGAAAGGCCATTCTGATGAGGTCTCAGAAATAAGGAGTATGTTACTGAAAACTGAAGGGAAGGCCATCCTTGTCACAAAGCAGCAAAGAATTTGGCTGAATCATGCTCATCTTGTGTTTTGCGGAAGGCAGACTTCTGAGTCATAAAATGGGATATTTGGCAGAAGAAATATCTAAGCAAAGTGAGGGTGTGGCACAACTTTTCTTGACTGCCTATAGTAAAGTGTAAACAGAGAGAAACAAATTAAAGATGGAATTTATCAAGAAAAAGAAAGCAGAACTGAAAGATTTGGAAAATTCTTAGACTGGCCAGGTAGTAGAAAAGTAGAAAACACGTTCAGGAGAGAACACCAAGATTGTAGTAAAGCAAACATTTGACAAAGAGATGAGTATGGTGGAAGGAAGCCAGATGCTGCTCATCAAGACAACTGAAGAAGGACCTCCGGAGGCAATCTTTGGGGCTGCCCCACACATCTTAGGTCTCGAACGTCAGGACCTTGGGGCCAGAACAATTTCAAGTCTCTGCTCCCTGCAATCGGGTGCAGTGCTCAGCTGCCCCAGCTGCGGCTCCAGTGGGTCCAGGTGCAGCTCAGATGGTCTCTCTGGAGGACACAGGCAGGAAGCCTTGGTGGCCTCCACATGGTGCCAACTCTGCAGGTACACAGAGTGTAAGAGCTGTGAGAATGTGGCCACCTCCACCCAGCTTCCAAGGGATGCCCTGGAGGACCTCAGTGCCCAGGCACAGACCTGACACAGGAGCAGGGCCAACACAGAGCACCCCCATGAGGGCAGTGGTGTGGGACTGGGGCTCCTCACTCCTTATGGTGAGGGCTCATAAGAAGAAGAGAGCTGTAGAAAAAGCCTCAGTCTAGTCTATCAGAACATCATGAATAATATTCTGTTCATGGCAGTGTAGGTTTCTTCTAGGTGGGGAGGTGTGGGAGTGGGGCTGCACCCAGCACCCAGAATGGGGGAGTGACCAGTGTGTACCTCCAGTCTGGAGAGCTGCAATGAAGGCTGTGCCCAGAGAAGCCATGGGAGGCAGGGCTGCCCTCAGACTCGAGGAGCCAATCCCCACCCCAGTGTGTCCAGAAGGTGGGATATGGAGTCAGAGATGGCTCTCAAGACTTAAAATCGAATATTCTTTGCCTTATTGGGTTTTGGACTCACCTGGCATCACTTACTCCTTTCTTTTTTCCTGTTTCCCCCTTTTGGAATAGAAATGTCTGTCTCATGCCTGTCCCACCGTTGTATTTTGGAAGCACACAATCTATTTGATTTCACAGGCTCATACTGGGAGAGAAATGTGCCTCAGGATCAGTCAGATCTGGATTCTCACTTGTATCTGATTTGGATGATACTTAGAAGAGACTGTGGACTTTAGGCTTTTTAAGTTGATTTTGGAAAGAGTTAAGACTTTTGGGGGCTATTGGAATGGAATGAATGTATTTTGCATGTGAGAAGTATATACATTTTGAGAAGTTAGGGGTGAAATGTGACGGACTGAATGTGTCCCTTCAAAATTCATAGGCTGAAATCTAATCCCCAATCTGCTGGTATTGAGAGTTGGTGCCTTTGGGAAGTGATTAGGTCATGAGAGTGGTGTCCTCATGAGTGAGATTAGTGCCCTTATAAAGAAGGAAGCATCTGTCCCTTCTGCCACGTCAGGATGCAGCAGCAGGGCACCATCTACGAATCCAGGGCTTTCATCAGACACAAAATCTACTGGTGCTTTGATCTTGGACTTCCCAGCCTCTAGAACAGTGAGAAATAAATTTCTGTTGTTTATAAATTACCCAGCCTAAGATATTTTTGTTATAACAGCCCAAGTGGAGTAAGACAGTAATTGATTCACAGAGATTTGGTTTTCAAGACCTTTTAGACCAAGAGAACCCATAAACATATAGGTGGATGTAAGCTGGTTAAATTATCTTGAGTTGGCTGTGCTGAGCATATCAGTTTCTAATGATACAAAGCTACTTAGAAAGTAACAAAGCTGAAAGTTCTTCTAAAACAAAATGAGAACTTTGAAGAAGCTTTTTAAAAATAAGTTTTGTTTGTTTTAGTTCCCCTGTGTAGGCAAACATATAAACAAAGCCCCATTGTCTCTTCAAAACTCACTTAATTAGGTTTTCTCAAGTTCATATGGTAAACACTTTTGTGGAGTTTGACACAGGCCATACTTCATACTGTTTTAACTACTCTTATTCATTTTGAAAGATACAGACGGTACTAAAATGAGTTGGGTTGATTCACTTGAGCAAAGGCAATGCTAACAATACAAAGAACCAAGCCTCATCTACAAAATAGGTTTTAGTTTTGACAAAGTTCCTACCTGTGAGCTTGTTCTCTGCTCCTCCTGCACACCTCCCAATTAACAGAAGGTAACCAATACTCATGCAATAAACAAATGAGAATGCATTTATAATAAAGGGCAAAGCTGAACAACTGTTTGGATGGGACAGTCAGCTATAAAACTGAAAACTGCTGAAGCCAACTCACTGGTTAGGAAAAAAGTTGGAAATGCGTGGGTGTGTTCTCAAGGTCTTAGGAAAATTCCGGAAGTCCAGCAGATGTTTTCTGTTAGGAGGCGATGGAAGCCCCAAGAGCTACATCTTCTTCTTCATTCTTTTAATTATAAGTTTATTTATGAAACCATTTTTTTTCTTAAGTATTTCTCTGCCAATACTTACAAAATAGAAGGCTGGCCAAAGTGTTCAACTCATGAGTCTTCCTGTCTAACCAGAATATGTGCACGTGGGCATGAAATCTCTATAGGAAGCAGAAATCTAGGTCCATCATTATAAATGCTGTATCTTCTGAATAACTCTTTCATTTACTGAAGTGGAATTACAACTTTTTCTTTAATCTTATCAATTATAAAAGTATATTCAGGTTTCATTGATTATAATATTTTTCCCCCCTTTGGAAAATGATGTAATTAATAGTCATCATAGTAATTTTTCTGTTTTTTTTTGTTCTCTATATAAACATTAATAAATGGGGATAGATTCAAGGAATCAGAAGTTAGTGAAGCATATTTAAAACATTTAGACTTTTTGCTCTCTTAATTTTAATTTTGAATACATGTTTGCATACCTATGGGAGGCTACTTTTCTTCCTGCATTTGCTTTACTAGCTTCTGTTTTATGAAATCTAACCATCAACTCTTTAGGCAGAGGGAATGAACATTTCCGTCTGACCAAAGTTTCAAAAGTCATGAGGTGAATTGATATTCAGAAAATACCTAAACTCTTATTTAAATTTCTCATCTGCTTAAGAACTTTTTCACTTTTTTTCTGTAGTAGGTATCTGAAGACCAACTTTTTCACTTTTATTACATATGCAAATTGATCTCTAAAAGGTTTATAAGAGATTGGGTCTATATATCAAAAGGTACTTTATGAATGAATTAAGAAGGGAGTTTCCTATCTAGGCTGGCTAGTTAGTGAGGTTGCAGAAGCAGTCGGCATAAAAACCTTATTAAAGTTCAGGAATCCAGCTGGCTGCATGTTTTGGAGAATTTGTCTGATTACTACACATGGTTACTAGATCTATTGTGAATATGGAACAAATTCAAGAACATTAGATTCTCTTGGCCTTGTGGAGATTACTCAATTCATCAAGAATTTTAATCGAGGATCTTACAGATGGAACTTCTGCAATTATCAAGCTTCAGAAGCCATGACTAAAGCAAACCTCACTCAAATCCTGCCTTCTCTTACCCTCGAAACAGAATGCTTTCCCCGAAAAGAAGCAGGTGGCCTACCATATTCCTGCCAGGAAGATCACGGAGGGCAGGCATAATCAGATTAAAATCAATTAGATAAATTGTGTGGGAATTTGCGTTTTAAACATTTTCATGGCACATCCCCCCAAATTTAGATAATGTTTGAAAAGTTCCAATAGTTTTATATATTTCACAAAACTCGATTGTGTCACCAAGGGAATGCTATGCATCTGGAGAATAAAAGGTTTCACAGGACCTAGGTTCAGTTCCACACATTTGTTTTTATCCTCTGTGGGAAAGAAAATAGGTAAAGTGGTTCAGAGATGCAAGACTTTAGGTCTGGGGCCAACCAAACTCAAAGAGCTGCTTTAAAGCCCATTATGGGTAAAGCTAGACTTCTTCATTCTCAGACCAAGTCAATACGGGAGCTCACTTATGCCCCACATGCCAGCATGAATATGCCACTAATATATGATGGCTGTCAAGGTTCTCTGGTTGTTTTGTGAATGTTATCTCTCAACGAGGTGTCTGACGTCATAGGCTCTGAGGGCTTATGGGAGGAATAGATTTTATCTTCACTCTCCTTGGTGATCTAGACAAGTGGCTGAACCTTGGGCTCCTGTGCAGATGTGTGAGTTAAGTAGCTAGTGAGGGAAAAATGTGACAGGTGTTCAGTACATTTTCTTCACCTTTCTCTCCAATGCCCTTTCATTCCTTGGACCTGCTTCTTAAACATCTTTCACAATAGTTACCAGAAAACTGGGCACAGAGTGGCCTGGCTGCTTAACAGCTTACACATTCTCCCAGTTTTCCTGCCAATAAAAAAAAGCTTCTTACAACTAAAAACCGGCAGGAATTTGTGGTTGATCTCTTTCGATAAAATAGTCTAAGTGAGCCAAAAAAGCTACAGTTATATACAAATAAGGCTAAAAATAGTTTATTTTTGACTTTGCTAGAAAAAAAAATTGTTAAAAAAAAAATCAACCTAAATTGATTTGGTTGATGGACTAGATCTCCAACTCCATCCTGCCTCTGGGCTGGATGTGTCTGATATCATATAATGCTGACTGTGCTTTTTGTTATTTTGTTTGTTTGTTTGTTTCTTCTTTCTTTTTTTTTTTTAAACAGTCTCACTCTCTCACCTAGACTGGAGTACAATGACATGGTCTCCGCTCACTGCAGCCTCTGCCTCCTGGGTTCAAGCGATTCTCCTGCTTCAGCCTCCCAGGTAGCTGTGATTATAGGCATTTGCCACCACTAAAAACTAAAACCATTAAACTAAAAACGAAACACTAAAAACACCATTTGTGTTTTTAGTAAAGATGCGGTTTCGCCATGTTGGCTGGGCTGCTCTCAAACTCCCAACCTCAACTGAACCATCCACCTTGGCCTCCCAAAGTATTGGAATTACAGGTGTGAGCCACTGCGCCCAGTTCGTTATTTGACTGCTAAAGGAAATGATGACTCTACACTTATATCTCTGATCTTTTGCTTATTTACATTTACTGATGTCATTTCTATAGGCGGTTGAGGTTTCCTCATAATAAACACGCATTTTATTATTTTCAAAAAGTTGCACTTGAACATATTTCACACCGTATCTTCCCCCCACCTAAAGGGACATGTAAAAATAGCAACAGAAACAACCAAGAAGGAAAAGGGACAAGAGAAGAAGAAAAAGGAAAAGGAAGCAGTAGGAAAAAAAAAAAGAAAAAAAATCTGATTTTTGATTTAAATTTTTGAGCTTTTCTAAAAATAACTTCAAAGCCCTTCAAAATGTAATGGTGTGGAGAGTTATCTTTCACTTTAGCCTGCATCTGTTTGCGAGTTTTCCCAACACAGATGACTTCTTCTCCATATGATACAGCTCTTAAAGCAAGGATTTGCCCATCTTTTCCGATCACTGGGGGGTTGTTAAAGTTTAACGTTTGTGAATCTTTCTGTTGGACTCAAAATAACATAAATAAACTTGTGAATATAAAATATGGTGTAAAAGCCTTCTTCTGAGTGTCCTCTCACAGCCCCCAAACACAGAGCTGATTCTTTCTCCTGCCCCCATACCCACCCACTCCCTCTCCTTCCTGCCCACAAAGGACTATTCATCCACATGCGGCTGACACGCCTGTCTCAGATCGCTTTCTGCGTGGCCCACATGATCCATTATTCCTTCTGCTACATCAATTTGCAAGTGGCAGTTCAGTTCAGAGCCAGTACTTCTGGCCTCCAGTTTCAATTTACTCCAAAAACGTCTGCCTTGCCAAGATTGTGAAATATGCCACCTACCATGTTCTTAAAAACTGAAAAAAGTTCAAATGTTTATTGATGGAAAAATGTGCATCCATTACTAAGTGGAAATGAGAAATAAAAATTCATTTAAAAAATGCTCCTATGGTTTATTTCCCTCCAGTCAAGCCTACAAATATCGACAACCTGAAGCCTGAATCCCTGTTTAAATGACAGGGACACAGAGCGATGGCTTGTGATGCTCTGAGGGGTTCTTTGGTTCCGGGGCTGCCCAAACCACTTCCCTGTTAGCCTTGTATTTGGCAGAACCTCCATGCAGAAGTCCAAGACTGTTCTGACGCATTTGTAAGTAAACAGACTGTATAACTTATCTTCAGACAAATATCAATGGGGGCGGATAAACAGTCAGCCAGAGGAGGTTTTCCAAAAACTCTCCGACTGTCATGTGATATTAACAGGGCTACACTGTGGTCTTGGCAGGCCTGCTCGGGCCTTGAGCAACATTATGACCAAGGATGGTAGTAGGCTGTGAATAAACTCCTATTAGTCATGTCCGCGAAGCCTGGGTGCTCAGGAGAGAGAGCAAGGCTCAAGCCTTGTGGAATTCAGTGCTCTGGCTTCGAACTCAAAATAAAACTACAAAACATTTGCACATTGACTAGACCTTTTCTCTGAAATCTCTCTATGCATACCATCTGATGTATTCAACAGCTTAAAAAATGAAAGGAGACAAAAATTTGCTATTCAGAAGAAAGAAATTGCAGTTCTCTACAATTTGATGCTGGTTTTATCATTAGGGATTGGAAACCACCTTGAATTCTCTCCTCACAAGGAAAAAGGGTCCACTTAGTCATTTCTAGTAAGATTCTGAATGGCTTAATCTCAGACTGCTATGGGAATTAATGACGGGGTGGTCAGTCCTCATCATTAGCGATGTTAAAGGAGGGCATGGTGGGATGTCTCATGATCAAAGGGCCATGAAGGCATGTTCTCCAGAAAACATGAGTCCCATTTCACAGAACTTCTTACTGGCCAGATTCTACCACTCTTGGAGCTTTCTTGAGTATGAATCAATGCCCCTGCCTCAGCTGAAGTCCAGAGTAATTCAACCCAGAGGGCTGCTCAAGAAAAACACAGGGCATGGAGTTGGACTACGCACGCTCCCCTATTTCCAATGCAAGCTTGCATGGGAACCACCTTGTCCCTCTTATTTCAGAGTCAGAGAAACTTTCACATGTTTTTACAAGCATGGGCTGGTTGTTAAAAATCGTTCACAATCTGAAAGATTCTGTCACACAAATCCCCAAAGTCAGATTCACATTTAAAAGAATAATGGAAGGTCAACATTGGTATCAGTTGTAGCAAATGCAGCACACTAATACAAGATGTTAATAATCAGAGGAACCAGGGGTGGGAGGTAGTGAGAGGGGATATGGGTACTCTCTGAATAATTTTTTTTTTTTTTTGTAAATCCAGAACTGCTTTAAAGATCAAGTCTATTACAAACAATAGAAGAGACAGAAGAGTACATTCATTTGCATTAAAACCTTTTCCTTCTTTTGACTCTTTACTTTTTGTGTGTTTTATTCCATATCCCTCAAATGGAATTAGAAATGGACTTTTATTTTTGGACAGAATCTTGCTCTGTTGCCCAGACTAAAGTGCTGTGGTGCGATCTTGGCTCACTGCAACCTCCGCCTCCTGAGTTCAAGCAATTCTTGTGCCTCAAACTTCTGAGTAGCTGGGATTACAGGCATGCGCCACCAGACCTGGCTAATTTTTGTATTTTTAGTAGAGACGGGGTTTCATCATGTTGGCCAGGCTGGTCTCGAACTCCTGACCTCAAGTTACCCGCCCTCCTCGGCCTCCTAAAGTGTTGGGATGACAGGCATGAGCCACTGCGCCCAGCCAAAAATGGACTTTTGCATTTGCTTCAAAAGCATAAAAACTTTTGGGGAAAAAGTTTTCAATTAGAAACAAAATGTTATATCCAGTTGAATATAATGACTACATCTAAAAATGTAACACGAAAATCACAGGAAAAATGTGTCACATTCGCATTTAACTTTGCAACATGAGGAGTGGGGCAGGGAGTGGAGACAGACACAGACAGGCTGAGCAAGCACTGAGACTGTGGGGCACCTCCCCTGCCATCCTCCCCATCAGCAAATCCCCCATGCGCCTTCATACAGTATCTGTCCACAATGAATGAAACTCCTCTTTAAGGACTGTGCTCTGTCACACAACATGGCAGTGGCAATCACTTCCCAGGCAGTGCTCCGTAGAAGGAAGAGCGACTTGTTCTAATGTTGAAGGGAACCTCAAGCTGGACCTCCTAAGACACAACCACTGTGCTCCAAAGCTGCCCTACCTGCAGGATTTGTAAGGGAAATGCTGGCAATACCCACTTGCCATCTTACGCATCGATTGGAGACCCAGTCCTCCCAGGAGGAGACAGCTCTCCACTGTTGACCTCTGGGCACTAGGGCCAACCCTGTGGAGGACCCTTGGCTTTGCAGAAAATGGAGGCTGCCAGGAGTTCTCCAGCTCTGGCTCCCTGGAGACATGCTGCACCCTGTCTTTCCATGTGTCTCCAGCAAGAAGCTGTGGATAATTTGACATGTGTCTGCTAATTCCATCAGATCTTTTTTACTTGTTTTGAATTTGTTCTGAATTGAAAATCAAATCTATGTCAGCAAGTTGTGGAAGTGGAGAAAAATTAGGGAGTGCCAAGGGGATCTGAGCAAAGAGCACCGGATGGGCCAGAACTCTGGTGCATGTTTTGATGTATTACATAACGGAATGCATCTCACTCTAGCAAAGGCAAAGGCAGGTAATTCATCGGCTCACACGCAAAGGAGCCGACCTCTTCAGAAGCAGTGTGGGAAACAAGGCTGACTGAGGTGTGGCAAATGGCAAAGCGAGAACAAGGAACTGAATATTGGCCAGAGGACGGACCGAGAGGTCGTGTGCACCAAGACCATCCTTGTGCAATTGCACACGTCAGGAAATGAACATAGGTCAACACAACTGGGGTACGGGTCATGCAGTCTGGGAGGCATGTTTGGATTTCTGGCTGTGAAACATCCCTAAGGTATGGCAGCGCTACCAGGAGAAGACCTGTGACTCAGAAGTCAACGTTCCTCTCTCTACTCGTGCCAATGTCGTGTGACTGTCCTATCCTCCATGTTCAAATGCTGACCAGTCCAAACAGGTTAGAAACAGCTGACACGTGGCAAATTACTGAGCCTCTCTGTTCCTCATGTTAAGGGGGGAAAACAGTAATAAGTGAGTTAATTACACACACACACACACACACACACAGCAACACAGTGACTGGCACAAAGTAAGTACTACATCAATGTTTTCTCTTGTTTTATGATTATAAAATACCCATTTGCCAAAGTATCAAGGGATTTAAAAGATCCTTAACCTAAGGACCTGTGAGAAAAATTTTTTCAAGTCAAGCACAGGTGTTTCCAGCATGGATTCTTCTTTCACGCTTCCACTGTCCCATCTGACTCTTCAGTACATAGATATGGTGGAGAAAGTCCTGGTATAGTGGCGGGGGCATGGTCAACACCTCATTCTGCTGGAAGGTTTTTACTGTGAGTACTATAGTAATGTTTTGGGCAAAGATACTTTGATCCTCGTTTTATCTGAGTCATGTAAAAAAGAAATTTTTTTTTTTTTTTTTTTGACAGCATCTCACTCCTCACCCAGGCTGGCAAGCAGTGGCGCGATCTCGGCTCACTGCAACCTCTGCCTCCTGATTCAAATGATTCTCCTGCTTCTGCCTCCTGAGTAGCTAGGATTGCAGCTGTGCGCCACTACACCCATCTCTTATTTAAATTTTTACTAGAAATGGGGTTTCACCATGTTGGCCAAGTTGGTCTCAAACTCCTGACCTCAAATGATCCATCCGCCTTGGCCTCCAAAAGTGTTGGGATTATAGGTGTGAGTCACTGCACCTGGCCTTTTCTTTTTTTTTCCCTTTATAGTGGGATTCTCTTAAAATGGTCTAGAATTTCAGCACTAAATATAGCTGAAAATTGAGTAATTAAAATCCAATAATAAAATCCTCACTACTCAAAGAATTGACATACATTTCAACAGAAATATTTCATTTTATATAGCCTTATGTTATACTGGACTGTATTCATGAAAATAGTAGTCCTAACATAATTTCCACATCCAAGTATTGCCATTTATAAATTCCAATCTCTTGAAATTATTCTTGGATGGGAGAGCAATTTAAGCATTAAGAAATTGAGCCAGTGAGAGGTTCAGCTTGATATTTTAATTTTTTGTTTTCCTTAAATAGCCTTTAAAATGAGCTTGTTAGAGAAAAGAAAGAGCTCAATTTTACCTTACAAAAGAAAAGCACATGAGATGAACTGTATTCAGCATTTTTCATGAATCTACATTGCCAGAAGGGATCTGAAGCCAACCTCCACACCGTTGCCTTCAGCACCACCACGGCCACGCCTCCCAGGTGGGAGACACCAGGGGGAGATCACCACTAGTTGCGAGGCAGGGGGTGAGG
>NW_012114252.1:20799107-20815348 GCF_000951035.1 Colobus angolensis palliatus | reverse complement strand
ATTGTGGAGTTCTCGCTCCAGGCTGGTCAAAATCCTCCAAGTAAGTTTTTCCCTTCTTACTCTCTACATGGTGAGGATGAAAAATCAACCACCTGCCCCATGGCTATCAGCCTTTTCTATACTTACAGACTCATACAATTATTTCTCAGCTTTACTTTCTTGGTCCTAAATTGCCTCAGTTCCTCTACTTCTTTCTTCTAGGACTTAATTTATAGTTAAAGAGGAGGGAGGGATAGAGGGCACCACAGCAGACCAGATGGTTTCCAGAGCAGGAAATAGCCAACAATTATTCTTGACCACAGTTAGATAAGGGTCGGGAGGGGATTTTAAAGCAAGGGATTCTCAGGCATCCCCTGAGGAAACAGGAATGAGACAGGCGTTGTACTAATATGGTCTTTTTTTCTGCATGGGGTAGGGGACCTCTGCTGCTGCACAATACATTTTTGGGTGAACAATTCACAAACATTTTTCACATACTGAGTGGACACACAGGCAGAGGGGCCGGAAGAGCCCTGCAGACTCCTCTCCTCCCACTGCCCTCGGGGGTTCCAGCTCCTAGTTCCTGCAGACTTTGGGTATTCTGTCCTGGCTTCCTCCTCTTCAAAACCCACGTTTCCCCCTGCATCTTGGAGATAAATAACCAGCCCTCCTCCATTTACGTTTCAACTATAGCACCATTCTGAGTTTACTTAAATTGTTTTGGAACGTGAGTGCAAGAATAAATAAAATAAACAATTCTTGAGACTCTTCATATTGGTTCTTTTAAATCAGTCAAGTTGTTGACTGACTGGTTTTCTTGCTGATTATTTTACTCTTAAATTCTCATCATATTCAACTGTGACTTTCAGTATTTCAGTATTGCTTTCAAGCTCCTCTTTTTTCCTAGAATCTCAAATCTGAAGTTCTTCACCTCCTGCCATTTGTTGTTGAAAACCTGGGTCTTTGTTACCACTCTCCTCCAAATCCACCCTGGGAGCAAACAGATTGTGTGGAGCCAAGAGGAGAGAAGGCCCCAGAGGAGACATCTCCCGGGATGTGCAAGACACGTGGGGGCAGAAAGAGCCCAAGAAACCCGGGAAAATATCCAGCAAGGGCAAAGTGAGATTTCAGAGCAAACTGAAGAGAACCAGCAGTCCACGCCTGCCAGCCGGGAACACTGAAGACTGCAGTGGTTCACTCTCAGGACGGTGAAGGCCGCCTTTTAGCGAGCACCTGGGGACCAACGATCACTTCACTAGATACTGAAGATTACTTCGTCTACCTCAAATCTCAACGACGACCCTGCAAGAAAGGTGCTGCTCTTCTGTTTTGCAGAACTAAACACTGAGGCTTACAGATGTTAGGGAATTACTCAAGGGCATTGAGTTAGTAAGCTGTAGAGCCAATTTTCAAAGGAAGATCTGCAGGGCTCTGAATCTGTGCTTTTCACGACTCAATTTCTTCTTCATAAACATCCTTAATGACTCAGACAAAGAATGCATTGTTATATCTCTGGATATTCTTTTAATTCAAACAGATCATGACTATGATAAAACATCTGCACTGGCAACAGCAGGCAAGCAACAGAGATTCTGGAACCCCGGCTGCAGGACTCCTCACAAATGACCAAGTCTGGCTACTCTTATTGGTAAGGTTTTCTGATAGTCACCATTTTGCTTCTAGTTCTTTTGTGAACTAAAGTCACATCCCTGCTAATAGCAGAAGGGGTTCTGTAGAAGTCCTATAGATACGGCAACTATTTAATATTTTCTTGAAGTATGAGTTTGATACAGGCAGTGGATTATGGACCCCACCGCAGCCAAATCCAGTATTCTGGAAACAGAGCTTCAAACAAGAGTCTTCTAGAAACAAAACAAAAGAACAAACAAAAACACACAATCCAAAGCACTACTAAAAATAAATGTATTCTTTCATGAATGCGGGAGTATCGTAAAATGAAGTCTTAACTCCCAAGCTTCTTCCTTAAATTGATGAATTCATAATTCACTTGGGACCCAAATGATTGGATAAACAGTTTGAAAAGATAATGTCAGATACAAATGAAATAGCTATGTCTTTTTAGAAAACGAATTCCAATATAAAAGATGAGGGCTGGATTCAGATTTGGTGATAACTGCAAGTGTTTAGGATACCATGGGAACAGGGAATCACCAGCCACAGCCCTAAACAAGCGGCTTACTCAGTCAAGTGTAACCGCAGGCTGCCCTGTCGCTTCTCAGACCCGTACACAGCCCTGTCATATAGGATTCCTCTGGGGAAAACATCCTGAGAATGTGTCATTTAGAATTAACATCAAGGAAGTCAAAGGGCATGAGAATGGACTTTCCAGTCTCTAAAGAATGGTTTTCAGCTGCCCTATGGAATAACTACTGCTGAGTTCAATGAAGTTCCCAAAAGTTTTAAAACATGGTTTAACAGCGTGTCAGTTTACCAGAGTGAGTGTGGACCAGGTTCTGCTCCTCACCTGTGGCACAGCGTTGAGTGCTGCACATCACACTGGGGGTGCCACCCACAGACTCCCAGCGCTGGGCTAGAAGGTGTGTGGGTCCCTCTGGCTCCAGCTGTAAAGGTTTCAAGGCTCCCTGTGCAGGGTCACTGCGTGACCTTTGGGAATCTGGAGACAGAGGCTCCAGCCACCTTCCATGGAAGTCTTCCTGGGATTCCCATCGAGCTCAAGAGCCCTGGTCCTCCTGGGATGGGACACGACCTAGAAACCCCCTGAGGGGAGTGGGTCTCTCCAAACTTTCCGCTTCACAGGGCATTAAAAGTGCACAGCAAAAAATCCTGAGTGGGGTGATTGTGTCTTATGAATATTTACATCCTTGCACCTAGCATAGTAGCTGGCACCCAGTGCAGGCTCAATACATGCTTTTGGAATAAATGAATTGAAGCTGTAACACTGAGAGCCTTCATCTTAAATCATCCCATGCCGATAAAATAGGCAGTTAATAAAACTGAATAATTTCATCAAGTGTGTAGTATACTTGGCCAAATGCTATTGACGAACTTGGGAAACACTGATATTTTTCAGAAGGGAGTAAAAGTCACCTAAGAGGTAGGGTATTTAAAAAATTTTTTAAACTTTTTTTTTTTTTTTTTTTTGCTTTAGAAAGAAAACCACCCACGATCACAATAAACATGAAAGGCTGCTTAAACCAAATGCCACGAATGCTTGTCTTGGTCAGCTGGAGTTCACCTAACCAAGGACTGGACTGGGCAAGGAGGCCCCAAACAGCAGCCTGCTCCCGGGGCCAGCTTTCCTCTTGGAGCTGCAGTCCTGGAGAATCATGCTGCGAGGCGTCAGTGCTCATGAGAACGCACAGAGAACAGCCTACAGTCGATTTGATGTCCATCCTTGCACGGGGAGTCTGGTGGACCATGGGGAAGACGGAGGGGTCTGAGAAGGACTCCCTGAGCCGCGCCCTCCTGAAGGGAGGCGATGCTGACCACATCAAGCATGGGCTCCCCGGCCGTGAGGGTCGTCTTTGCTGCTGCTGATCGCTGCTCCGTGATTTCAGTTAAATCACGAAGGGTGGATTCTCGCACACGCACACTCCTGCAGATATGCACACGCACAGATTAGGGAGAAGGGTGAAGGTGCTTTACAGACACGAAACGTCCTGCAAATGATGCACTACTTTATGGAAAAGGGAAGCGATGTGATCTTCAGCCAGGGTGATGGCAGGTTTCAACTCCTGCTCTCACGCGGCCAGCGCTGCCACCACTCATTCATGGCCTGGGCTAGGTCTCCTTGAAGAAGCTGATCTATGAGGACGCCCTGCACGGGCTGGGAGAAGTGTCTTGCCTTTATAAACCCAACCAAAGACATCAGACACCAAGGAAGGATGGGTCTGAGTGTCAGCTGCTTAAAGAAAGGATGAGGTGGAAAATCAGTCACAAGGAGACAGGATGGACATCACAGGGCCACAGCCACGACCACAGAGGGTGAGGGCAGACCGTAAGGAGTGGAGACAGGGGAGCCGATGGGTCAGAAGGGCCCCAAGGAAAAGACACAGCTTCGAAGCAGCTGGCCTGTGGGATCACACGGGGAATCTGTCCCCTGGGAGGCAGCGGGAGGTCCCGGAAGCAGTGGAGACCAGACCTTTGAAGTTTCAGCAACACAGTTTATCATGCACAAATTCTGATGTCAGAGTTTTCCCTCAAGTTATATTTAAATTTGAGTCTGTGCTGCACACTAGTAAAACTGCAATCAATGAGCTAATCAAACCCTCGTTTATGTGAGGGGTGAAATTTTTTTTTTTGCTGACTCATCACAGGGACACTTTTTCACCATGTGCCATATTTAAAGTCGCAAGTATTGCTGTCTGATGGATTAAAAACTGTCTGTCTCATAAACACATTCCTTCCAACAGCATTCATCTTGCTCTGTGGTCTAAAAATGGGGCAGCAGTTTGGAGCATGACAGAGCACAGGGCTCATTCTCTTTTTCGTTCAACAAGTAAAAATAAATCTTGAAATTTGGGCAGAGGAGAGGCCGTGGTGCCAGGAGTCCCAGAAACCTTCCCTTTTCAAGTAGTGTCTGGAGCACTGAGCCACGCCCATACCTACTGGCCAAGAGAAGTCACCAGCGTGCTCCCAATGCCTCCCAAGGGGCTGGCAGCTGCCTGGCTTCGGCTGGGGAAACGCAGACTGCACTTGAGGGCTCGCTTGCCACTACCCTGGAGGGAGGTTTGGTGACCAAGCTATTATTAAGCCTTTCTCAGGTTTCATATTGCGCAGAAATGTTACCTTACAGCTTAGGAATTCTGTTCCCATCAAGCTTACATAGGCCCCTGTCCCTCAGCCTTCTGGGCCACCCTCTAAAGGTGGCCCTGTGAAGTCTTCTTAACATAATCATCATTTCGTTCATTTTCAGTCATGTAGTCCGCGGGGAAGCTTTAGAAACAACCGAAGCACGTGTGTTTGGAATGCAGGTAACAAGAGCAGGCAGGAGGGAAAATACACTCTCAACGCAGTTCAAGCTCTGCTTCTTTAATACACACCGAACTGTCCCAAACCCAGGCACAGCCAAGCCAGGGCAGGTCAGGGCTCCGCAGAGGTGGAAGCCGAGGTGGCTGCGTGCAGCTGCAGCAGCCGGGCGGGAGGGGCCTGGGGAGAAGGAAGCCTCAGAATCGCCTTAAAAGAGGAAACCGTGATGTCACTCTTGAGGCTGCCTACTTGGCCCCATTGCCTGCCTCTGAGTCTCCAGGCTGAGGTGTATTTAGAAAAACCGAACTCCAGATCCCGGAAGCCACCTATTCTTAGAAACAAGCGCAGGGCTCCCTCGGGGCTGCGGCCGCCTGCGTTCCTCCCCAGCTCAGGGCCACCGAGTGCCAGGC
The DNA here is from genome assembly GCF_000951035.1 of Colobus angolensis palliatus. Lineage (NCBI taxonomy): Eukaryota > Metazoa > Chordata > Mammalia > Primates > Cercopithecidae > Colobus > Colobus angolensis. The sequence goes on along the minus strand of NW_012114252.1, from coordinate 20,810,009 downwards.
TGCGTCCTCCAGCAGGTGTGAGGCGCAGGGGGGTGAATGCAGCCGACACTTGGCTTCCCTGGCATGGGTCCTTGTCCCTGCACATTTCAGATAACCTCTGGCCACAGAAACACCCACATGAAAGCACCCGTGCTGCCCGGGCACCACAGTTCTGTCCGTGGGGACGTGGGAGGCCATTCTCAAGGCCTCCAGCAGCTCAGGGTCTGGCCCTCAGCAAGGCTGACCTTCCAGCCTTTGGAAATACTGGTTGTGCTAATGCACCTTGTATATGTGGGTATCAGTCGCTCCATTTTTTTTCCTTTTTTTTTTTTTTTGATTTGGAGTCTAACGCTATCTCCTGGGCTGGAGTGCAGTGGTGGGATCTCAGCTCACTGCAACCTCCGCCTCCCGGGTTGAAGTGATTCTCCAGTCTCAGCCTCCCGAGTAGCCGGGACTACAGGCGCCGGCCACCATGCCCAGCTAACTTTTTGTATTTTTAGTAGACATGGGGTTTCACCATGTTGGCCAGGCTGATCTTGAACTCCCGACCTCATGATTCACCTGCCTCAGCCTCCCAAAGTGATGGGATTACAGGTATGAGCCACCATGCCTGACCTCAGTCGCTCCATTTAAGTGAGTTTTCTGGATAATGTTTCCCCATTTAGCACCCAACCGTGGGCCATTTTCAGTAGACCCTTCTAGCAGCCCCTGATGGGGACAGCCCCCAGCGTGGGTTTCACACGTCCTTTCCCAATTTAGTAGAAGATCCCAGGCTTCCGTCTCTGTCCCAGATCATGGTCTTCTAGAGCGTAAGCATCTCACTTTTCTTTTTTATCTGAGTACTCTCTAAATAGAAGGGGCTGAATTTAGGTTTGTGGGCCAAAGTGGAGAAATAATAACAATGCTATTATTATTATAATTACATATTGATATATTACATATCAATGTATTATATATTACATATATTAATTACACAATTATAATAGCAATAGCATTTTTCCACTCCATATGGTGCACTAGTTGCCTTATAAACTCCACACAAAATCTATGAGTATTTTCATTTCCATTTTTACAGACAAGAAGGGATCAAAGATACTAAGGGATACACCCAAATCGCACGGCTAGAAATGATGGCTGAGATTGGAGTGGGGGTCGGCAATCCCCAGGAGCCGTTGTACTTTTCTGGCACCATGCCTTACATAAGAAACACACCCAAGTCTCTCTTCTTACGAAGCGAATCCTGCGGTTGTTTTGTTCTCTAACTTGAGCAAGTGTCTGCAAACCTTGGAGTATTTGTTACACCAAAGGTTGCTTGGTACAATCAGGGAGGCTGAAAGTTACTTAGCATTTCTCAACACTCTACAGACTTTAACCAGTGTATCCACAACTGCAACCACAATCTATCCACACACTGTAACCACAGCCTATCCACACACTGTAACCACAGCCTATCCACACACTGTAACCACGGCCTATCCACACAATGTAACCACAGTCTATCCACACAATGTAACCACGGTCTATCCACACACTGCAATCACGGTCTATCCACACGCTGTAACCATGGTCTATCTACATGCTGCAGCCTCGGTCTATCCACACGCTGTAACCACGGCCCACCCACACACTGTAACCACAGTCTATCCACACACTGTAACTACGGTCTATCCACACACTGCAATCACAGTCTATCCACATGCTGTAACCATGGTCTATCTACACGCTGCAGCCACGGTCTATCCACACGCTATAACCATGGTCTATTCACACACTGCAGCCATGGTCTATCCACACACTGTAACCACGGTCTATCCACACGCTATAACCATGGTCTATCCACACACTGTAACCACCAACTATCATAATCACTGTGCCTCCGCCAGCAGACACAGACATCCAGGATGAGGATTTTCTTCATGGGAACAGTCTCAGATTTCTAAGCCCTTTTAGTTCATATTGTGGTTTTTGTGTTTAACTTTTTTGTTCCTTGCTGTCAGTTGTGAATATCATTTCTTCCATACAGTGTACCCTCATCTCCTCTTTTCTCGGTTCCTTCTAAACCCCCATTTGCAGGGAAACTGGACCACCAAGCTTGCCGCGGCCTTCCTCACTAAGTGCTGCTCCATATCTGCTCTATGCCAGGGAAGAAGCATCCTCCAGAAGCTCATAGTCCACGGGGGGATGGAGAAGGAAGACAGTGGCTTTGGAGGCTGCTAAGGACACAGGGCTCGGCTGTGACTTGGCCCGGGAAGGCAGGTGTTTGGGACCAGCGTCCCCTAGAAGGTGACATTGGGTGTGGGCTTCCAGCATGAGCAGGAGACAGTCAGATAGAGAATGAAGGTGGCAGCCAGGCACTCCAGGCACCAGAGAACATGGCATGTCCAGGGGATTGGGAGTAATATTAATAGCTGGACGGTGACCTTGTTGGAGGAGCAGGGGACTCAAGCCACCACCTGAGAGCAAGGGCACGCAAGAGTCCACCTGGTGTGTGACTCCCCCCATGAAGGGTTGAAATTACTGGTTAATTCCCTCGGGACAAGTGTGATCGTGCCTCACAACGAATCACAGAATTGGATACTTAAGGAGGGTTTTAGAGTTCACCTTGGACTTTCCCGTTTTAATAAGGTGTCAAAATTCCCCTAAGTAATTAAGAATAGATGAACCATCAAGATGGTAGCTATTTCTAGAATATCCTTCCAGGTCTTCCAAGTACTTTTCTGTCATCGATTTATGATTGTGACCTAATTTGCAGCTTTTAGGGCAATTTTGCTGCTTTGTAGATGGCTTTGGTATTTAATTTTCCTTCTCACACAGAGTGAGCCACAAGTCTAAGCACATTACCACTCTTCTGATCATGTTTACTGTGTGTGGCAGTGAACAGGGCAGGAACCTTCATCTGTGCAGACTGGCAGATGCCATTTACCGCCTGCACAGCAGTCCTTCTTCTGCCCTCTGTACATCATCTGCCAGCAGTTCACCTCTCAGTGGCCAAGTGCATCAATGTGAGTGTTGCTTCAGTTTGAAAAGGGCTGACACAGCTAGGCGCGGTGGCTCATGCCTGTAATCCCAGCACTTTGGGAGGCCGAGGTGGTCAGATCGCTTGAGACCAGGTGTTTGAGACCACCCTGGCCAACAGGGTGAAACTCGTCTCTACTAAAAATATAATTAGTTGCGTGGCATGCGCCTGTAATCCCAGCTACTCAGGAGGCTGAGGCACGAGAATCGCTTGAACCCAGGAGGTGGAGGTTGCAGTGAGCTGGGATCGTGCCACTGCACTCGGGTGACAGAGTGAGACTCTGCCTCAAAAAAAAAAAAAAAAAGAAAACAAAGAAAAGAAAAGGCTGACACAAAATAACCACTGATTGCACCCTACTAGCACCTTGGTTTATTATGTGTATAAAACCTTCTACAATCTAAAAATCACCCCACCAACAAAATCTATTCTCGATCTGATATCAACCTATGAATGTAACTCTCAGAACCATAATCGCACTGCAGTACAATATTACCATTTATCAGATAAAAGTACAGTTGATTAATTTCTGAATCCATCAACCCTTAAAGGGTAAAACTTGCAAAAGATTAGCTTGCAATATTCAGATACAACTGTTCTTTCCCTCTCTTCCTTTTGTCCCCCACGAGTGTTGTAAATGGTACAGACGGGTAATGAAATCAACAAGAAAATAACGAGTGTCCTATTTGTTTTTTCTGGACCCCATTCTGACAGCATCTTCCATAGCTCAAAAAGGCCACATCCTAGCGTGGATATGCACAACATGGTGCTATCCCCACAAGTTTGAGCAAACACTAAAAAAATAAACAAGGGCCACTTAAAAAATGTGGTACATTAACAGTGATGCTTACAAGAGCTAGTTGAATTGATTCTCTGTCAGAATCCTACAGGTGAAATTAGATAAAATCATCAGTGGAATTTTGTGTACATGTTTTATACAATAATATCCACAACTCATAATGAAATGGCCACTCAAACTCCATTCTGAACACTTTCTTAAGGTTAATATAAACAGAAATCTATTACCACTAAGCTGAGTAAAAACCTTTAAAAAATTATCTGCAGATTATTTTTCTGTTATCCAAAGTGTGTATTTTGAAAAGGAAAAATGTGATGCAACATTTTTTGACCTTCTTAAAAAATAGTTTGGGAAATAAATTATTCACTCATTCAGATAGATCGCTAGAGTTCCTTAAAGTCTGAATACAGGAGGAATCTGTGTTGTGGCTGATTTCTCCTATTCAAATTCCTCTTTCAAAATTGGACCAATTCAAGGAAACAATTTAACATAATTGTTAAAGTGATATTTAATAGATTCTTCAATTTTGTTTACTTTGTATGACATTGTATTTATTTTATATAATTCATTGTAATTAGAAATTTATGCACAGACTTACCATAAATAAACGCTGTTTTATTTACAAGGTATCTAAGGAAAAAGATGATTCATGCTCCCTAGTCTCCAGCACCTGTTTTGATACTTTATTCATTTACTGCTATGTGATTCATACATTTCTCTCTGGGGAAGCGGGCGGAAGACGGGTGCACATTGTTCTACGAAAACTTCAAGTCTTGTTTTTCTTCCCCCCAAGTCTTTTAAAATGTGCTATGGAAAGAATTTATTCTAGCTGGCTAATCAACAAGGATGCTATAGCACTATGCAGCTGTTTATGAGAAAAACCTGTCCTCAAATCCGTGTCCACTATAATTGCTTTGTTTGAAGACATTTGGAATGGAGAGGTTTAGTAATGGATAGAAGGGTTTGTTTTATTCTCTATTTATGATTTGATGAATGGAAATCCTTTTAGACTAGCTAAACTACTTCTATTTTCTGATCTCAGAGTAGTTGTCCAACAGCAGCAGGACACAATTGATGCTGGATTTACATATGGCACCCGTGAACAATTCAGTGATAACAAATACTGTAGTTCTAGTGCAAATTTGTCCCATTGAAATAAGTAATAATCCAGGCATAGCATCAAGCTTCTAGAGAAAAAGTCCATCAGAAAAAAGTGAGAGCATAAAATGTCAGTATGGGTACTGAGACCTAGGGAGTGGGGTTATTATCACCACCACCATTTTGGAGTAATAACAATGATGATATGAAGAGGATGGTGCGGTAGGTGCTTGGCTGTGTGTTTTACACACTTCCCTTCATCTGTTTCTGAAGGGGAATGAAAAAGGAGTGGGGCAGATTCAATCCCAGACTCTGGGCCCAGGGTCACCCTTTCCACTAACAGGAGGATTCCCAAATGCAAATTCAAGGAGGTCAACAACAAAGTGTTGACCTGAGGCTCCTTTTCTGATCTGTCTTTGAGAGTTCAATCACGTGTTCACTGGTATCTCCAGTCCTGCGAGAAAATCACTAATAGGGTCATAAGGACCCACTTGGCAGAAAGATGCATAGCCTAACTCGATATCTGGTGGCTCCTGATGAACAGGTTTCATAATTGTTATTTCCCAATAAGATTTACAGTATTTTAGATTTTTAAAGAATCATTTTTTTTTCCTAAAGAAATCGGGCTACGGTACGGGAGTAGGGGGACATCAAAGAAAGGGGACGCCAGAGTGCTGGGTGTGACAGCCCTGTGGGTGTGAGACAGAGCTGGTGGGTGTGAGATAGAGGCGGTGGGTGTGAGATAGAGGCGGTGGGTGTGAAATAGAGCCCGTGGGTGTGAGATAGAGGCGGTGGGTGTGAGACAGAGCCCGTGGGTGTGAGACAGAGCCGGTGGGTGTGAGACAGAGCCGGTGGGTGTGAGATAGAGCCCGTGGGTGTGAGACAGAGCCGGTGGGTGTGAGACAGAGCCGGTGGGTGTGAGATAGGGCCCGTGGGTGTGAGACAGAGCCCGTAGGTGTGAGACAGAGCCCGTGGGTGTGAGACAGAGCTGGTGGGTGTGAGACAGAGCCGGTGGGTGTGAGATAGAGCCGGTGGGTGTGAGACAGAGCCCGTGGGTGTGAGACAGAGCCTGTGGGTGTGGAACATAGCTGGTGGGTGTGAAATAGAGCCTGTGGGTGTGAGACGGAGCTCATGGGTGTGAGATGAGCCTCCTAGTGCCCTCTTGCCTGAATATTGATGGAAAAAAATCCCTACATTCTTCTAATGTGTGTGCGTGCACACAAAACCATCTTATCTCTAAGTGAGTGTGAGAATCAGACGAGTCAGCACACATACAATTGAGACTTATTTAAAATATTAATATTTAAATTTTAACAGTTAACACATTAAAGCCGTATAAACAAGTGACTTATGGTTACTATGCGTTAGGCAAAGGCACAGGAAAAGTTCCTCTTGAGAAAATCTCCTCTATAAAATCAGAAACAATACTGATAACTGATGTCCATGCTGGTGGGAGAAAAGTCTAAATAAAATTCTCTGTTTGACTCTCCGCTCAGAAGAAAAGCATCCCAGAAGATTTCCTTCAAGACCCACCTCTTAAGAGGCTCCTGTGGGTTAAAAAGCTGTTATGAAACGCAAACCACTCCCAGCTGGGTTGAGACCATGACTAATGTGCTCTCTGGTGAAATTTCTTTTCATCTGCAATCCACAGATGCTTTGCTCAAACATGGAAGGTGTGGGGACGGTGTGAGTGGAGCAGGTCCTCTCAGAACCAGGACTAGCTGGCATCACAGGCCATTTCAAGGGAAGGCTGGCCTGCGGAGGGCTCACTGGGGCACAGGAGAGAGCTGCCTGGTGACACAGAGGGGCTGGAGAAGGTGGAGGAGAGGAGGCAAGTGGAGGAGAGGAAGCAAGTGGAGGAGAGGAAGCAAGTGGAGGAGAGTCAGCTTTCCAAGGCGGAGCAAGTTGCTAAGTAAGTCTTTCTACCAGGAAGCTCAGCTGCCCCTCCCAAACAATGACAAGGGACCCAGACACCATCCTAACGTGGCTTTCATGTGTTAGGGGTGCACAGGCATAGCAACCTAGGGAGTGGGGGTATCACCAACACCATTTTAGAGAGAAAACATTGCGGTGCCAAGAGATTAAATAATGTGCCCAACATCCCGCACTTCGGAATGGGGGTGTGTGGGGAGTGCTCTGACCCCAGCACCCCAGCTCCATGGTCTGTACACCCGCCTGCCATGGCACCCCCAGAGTTAGATTTGGGGGTGCATGAGAAGGGAGGAGTCTTGCAGCTGCTGCTGCAGCCAAAAGTCTGTGAGTCCCACTGCTGCCCGGCGCCCCTGGCCCCTCAATTTGAGGTACACACAGAGCCTGACACATAGTACGAAGTCAGGTATTTGCTGAATACATGAAAGAAATGAGCTGCAAGATGGAAGGTCACCCCAAGGAACGTTGCAGGGGTTTTCTGAGGGCAAGGTCTTCCCTCAGATGCACCTGCACGCATACTCGCCTCTTAGCTTAGGGTGCTGAGCACTGCTCTAGCCCAGGGCCTCCCACCTTCAGCACTTTGGATAATCTGCACCAGATAATTCTTCGTCACGGGGCTGTCCTGTGCATCACAGGCTGTGTAGCAGCGTCCCTGCACCCCACCAGATGTCAGGAACACCCTCCCCATAGTGTGACAACCAAAAGTACCTTCAGATGTTGTCTGCTGTCCCTGAGAGGAAGCTGCCCCTTTTCAGAAGCCCTGGTGCAGCCACCTAAGACCAGAAGGTGCAGTCTCCTCTGTGCCTGCAGAACTAGGCAGGTGTGGATGGGTCAGGGCCAGGCAAGATTACAAACAGGGCCCAAAGGCCCCCAGCTCCATGATCTCCCCTTTACAGGAGCCGGAGAGTGCGTGAGGCAGGTCCGTGTGAGACACGGAGGCTCTACCTCCTCTGAGGCAGCTTCCATTCATGACTGTGTCCACCGACACCAACGCGGACCTCTCCACCATGGGCACATTGTGGAGAAGGTAATACACCGTGGGACCGAATTCCTTGCCTAAGGACTGTCTAGGTCAGACTGGGAACATTCTTCCTAGTGGTTTGAAAGGTTTTGCTTCCAAGCTATCGTTCAAATGCTGTCTGCAGAGAATTCTGCGTTCAGGAAGTGCCCACTGGGGTGGGTTTTAATGCGGCTTTTCATGCAGATGGCATTTGCTTCAATTATTTCCTTGTAAAAGAAACTTCAGCCGGGCGCAGTGGCTCAAGCCTGTAATCCCAGCACTTTGGGAGGCCGAGGTGGTCAGATCGCTTGAGACCAGGTGTTTGAGACCACCCTGGCCAACAGGGTGAAACTCGTCTCTACTAAAAATATAATTAGTTGCGTGGCATGCGCCTGTAATCCCAGCTACTCAGGAGGCTGAGGCACGAGAATCGCTTGAACCCAGGAGGTGGAGGTTGCAGTGAGCTGGGATCGTGCCACTGCACTCGGGTGACAGAGTGAGACTCTGCCTCAAAAAAAAAAAAAGAAAACAAAGAAAAGAAAAGGCTGACACAAAATAACCACTGATTGCACCCTACTAGCACCTTGGTTTATTATGTGTATAAAACCTTCTACAATCTAAAAATCACCCCACCAACAAAATCTATTCTCGATCTGATATCAACCTATGAATGTAACTCTCAGAACCATAATCGCACTGCAGTACAATATTACCATTTATCAGATAAAAGTACAGTTGATTAATTTCTGAATCCATCAACCCTTAAAGGGTAAAACTTGCAAAAGATTAGCTTGCAATATTCAGATACAACTGTTCTTTCCCTCTCTTCCTTTTGTCCCCCACGAGTGTTGTAAATGGTACAGACGGGTAATGAAATCAACAAGAAAATAACGAGTGTCCTATTTGTTTTTTCTGGACCCCATTCTGACAGCATCTTCCATAGCTCAAAAAGGCCACATCCTAGCGTGGATATGCACAACATGGTGCTATCCCCACAAGTTTGAGCAAACACTAAAAAAATAAACAAGGGCCACTTAAAAAATGTGGTACATTAACAGTGATGCTTACAAGAGCTAGTTGAATTGATTCTCTGTCAGAATCCTACAGGTGAAATTAGATAAAATCATCAGTGGAATTTTGTGTACATGTTTTATACAATAATATCCACAACTCATAATGAAATGGCCACTCAAACTCCATTCTGAACACTTTCTTAAGGTTAATATAAACAGAAATCTATTACCACTAAGCTGAGTAAAAACCTTTAAAAAATTATCTGCAGATTATTTTTCTGTTATCCAAAGTGTGTATTTTGAAAAGGAAAAATGTGATGCAACATTTTTTGACCTTCTTAAAAAATAGTTTGGGAAATAAATTATTCACTCATTCAGATAGATCGCTAGAGTTCCTTAAAGTCTGAATACAGGAGGAATCTGTGTTGTGGCTGATTTCTCCTATTCAAATTCCTCTTTCAAAATTGGACCAATTCAAGGAAACAATTTAACATAATTGTTAAAGTGATATTTAATAGATTCTTCAATTTTGTTTACTTTGTATGACATTGTATTTATTTTATATAATTCATTGTAATTAGAAATTTATGCACAGACTTACCATAAATAAACGCTGTTTTATTTACAAGGTATCTAAGGAAAAAGATGATTCATGCTCCCTAGTCTCCAGCACCTGTTTTGATACTTTATTCATTTACTGCTATGTGATTCATACATTTCTCTCTGGGGAAGCGGGCGGAAGACGGGTGCACATTGTTCTACGAAAACTTCAAGTCTTGTTTTTCTTCCCCCCAAGTCTTTTAAAATGTGCTATGGAAAGAATTTATTCTAGCTGGCTAATCAACAAGGATGCTATAGCACTATGCAGCTGTTTATGAGAAAAACCTGTCCTCAAATCCGTGTCCACTATAATTGCTTTGTTTGAAGACATTTGGAATGGAGAGGTTTAGTAATGGATAGAAGGGTTTGTTTTATTCTCTATTTATGATTTGATGAATGGAAATCCTTTTAGACTAGCTAAACTACTTCTATTTTCTGATCTCAGAGTAGTTGTCCAACAGCAGCAGGACACAATTGATGCTGGATTTACATATGGCACCCGTGAACAATTCAGTGATAACAAATACTGTAGTTCTAGTGCAAATTTGTCCCATTGAAATAAGTAATAATCCAGGCATAGCATCAAGCTTCTAGAGAAAAAGTCCATCAGAAAAAAGTGAGAGCATAAAATGTCAGTATGGGTACTGAGACCTAGGGAGTGGGGTTATTATCACCACCACCATTTTGGAGTAATAACAATGATGATATGAAGAGGATGGTGCGGTAGGTGCTTGGCTGTGTGTTTTACACACTTCCCTTCATCTGTTTCTGAAGGGGAATGAAAAAGGAGTGGGGCAGATTCAATCCCAGACTCTGGGCCCAGGGTCACCCTTTCCACTAACAGGAGGATTCCCAAATGCAAATTCAAGGAGGTCAACAACAAAGTGTTGACCTGAGGCTCCTTTTCTGATCTGTCTTTGAGAGTTCAATCACGTGTTCACTGGTATCTCCAGTCCTGCGAGAAAATCACTAATAGGGTCATAAGGACCCACTTGGCAGAAAGATGCATAGCCTAACTCGATATCTGGTGGCTCCTGATGAACAGGTTTCATAATTGTTATTTCCCAATAAGATTTACAGTATTTTAGATTTTTAAAGAATCATTTTTTTTTCCTAAAGAAATCGGGCTACGGTACGGGAGTAGGGGGACATCAAAGAAAGGGGACGCCAGAGTGCTGGGTGTGACAGCCCTGTGGGTGTGAGACAGAGCTGGTGGGTGTGAGATAGAGGCGGTGGGTGTGAGATAGAGGCGGTGGGTGTGAAATAGAGCCCGTGGGTGTGAGATAGAGGCGGTGGGTGTGAGACAGAGCCCGTGGGTGTGAGACAGAGCCGGTGGGTGTGAGACAGAGCCGGTGGGTGTGAGATAGAGCCCGTGGGTGTGAGACAGAGCCGGTGGGTGTGAGACAGAGCCGGTGGGTGTGAGATAGAGCCCGAGGGTGTGAGACAGAGCCGGTGGGTGTGAGACAGAGCC
>NW_012114252.1:20774408-20798182 GCF_000951035.1 Colobus angolensis palliatus | reverse complement strand
TGGGCGACAGAGCGAGACTCCGTCTCAAAAAAAAAAAAAAAAAGAAACTTCACTGATTATTTCTGTTTCTTGGAAACAACTCACTCTATTTAGTATTTTCTCTTAGCTCTTTAAATCAATCTTAAAAGGCCTCCTGATTTAGCTGTAATTCCAGAATCTTTCTCTATCTCAGAGAATCTCCTGAGGCGAGGGACCTGGAGGAAAGGGCCTCCTTCTGTCTCATAAGGCCGCAGGCGCACCTCTGGACCATGGAGGGTCTCGGTTTACTCAACCGGGAAAGGAGACTTGCTAGTGTATTAGGTCCTTCCTACAGCTACAATTCTCTGAATTTGTTCCATACCTATTTTTGTTTTTGGACAAAACTTTTATACTCCCTTGTCTATATTTCCTTACATCTGAGTTTTATTTACAAATGATTTGACCAGCAAATCCTTGATACTTAAGGTTATACCAGTGAAGACCTTGAATAAAGGGAGATACAATTAAAGCTGCATGCATCTCATTTTAGCCAAGAAAGCAGAAAACTCTGCTCAAAAAGAACAAAAGCCAAATGAGGCCTGTTGAAGTTCTTCATTTCACATTACATCTTGATTCAAGACACCTGGGCTATTCCTTTTGCCAAAACTGTGTAAAATGTGACTGTGGTTTTAATATTCTTAAAGGCCGTGGGTTATACTTCTGTTGAATTCCCACAAGTCCTGTTTGTTGTTTTTCAGAACAAACCACTCACTTTTCCAAACTGGGTTTTGATTGCTAATAAGAGAAACATTTCGACAGTATACCTTTTTTTTTTTCCCAGAAAAGTTCTGCGAATAAGAAAGTTTTACTGAAATATATTTGTGGTATGTTCAAATTAGGTCTGAATAAAACCATTAAGTATTAGGCTGAATTTTATAAAGCATGTATTCGGATGATTTTACCTTCTTGAACATGTTTTTCTATTATCTCTATTTTTAGTATTGTTTCACCAAGGTTAGCTCAACATAATGAACTTCTCCATAGTCAAAGCCAAAAAAATGAAGGCGGGGGAGGAGTTTCTGTAAAGAGTTGGTCCTTGGGGATTATTTTGAAACGCTTTTCCTGAGTCAAATGATTTTAATGGCATCACAATTCCCACCCTCCTGATTCCCCATGGAAAGCCCATTAGTTCAGGGGAGCTCCAATCCAAGTGGGGGTGGGGTGGGCACACCCAGGAGCAGCTGCAGGGATGTGCTGGGTCCTGGGATGGAGATGGATACAGGGAGAGTTTGTGCCCTTGCTCAGTATACCTCCAGAGCCAGGAAGTAAACTGGAGGGTCAGGAGAATGACCAGGTAGAAAACGCAGGCAGGAGTGAGGGCTAGGCTCACCACAGAGGAAGGACAGCTGCAGATGAGCCAATAATGACAGATACAACCAATGCTGCATCTGGATTAAAGCACTCTGACCCCAAGCAAGGGCAGAGATGGCACCTGTTGCCTGGAGAATAGAGATGTCCTAACCAAGAACCATCTGACAATGCACTCTGGTGACCATGAGCAGAATGCCACAGCTGGCATGGTGGTATAAGCAAGTCTCCCCACCCCACCCTAGCTCTTTCAGGTGTGCAAGACACACCTCACCCAAGTCTCAGCTGGTGGGATAATCAATAACTGAACATAGTGACACTCAATGTAAGAAGTAAAATTAAAGTCTTCCCCTGAATAAGATGAACCACACTGGCCATTCTAAAGATCAACAATCACTGAGTGAAGACAGGTCTAGTTCCATATCGTAGCAAGAAAGATCACTTTTAGGATATGTCTTCTAGGCATACAATGAATTATCTGCTTAATAACCTGGCACCTGGTCTCACCATGGCAGGCAGGATGTGTCAGTCTCAGGAGAACACCTGAGGCTCTTGGCCTCGGCTCTCCAAGGGAGTTTCAGGAAGGTCCTTGGGGGCCTTGAACTCCAAGTAGAGCCCCTGGGCCAGCAGCTACCATGTCACTGGGGAGCTTGGGGCAACTGCAGAACTTCAGGCCCTCCTGAGCCTGCTGCACTAGCATCCGTGCTTTACCAAGGGTCCCAGGCTGCTTCATGCACATTACAGTGTGAGAGGCATTCCTTCCGATAATTTGCAACATGAAACAAATGTGTAATGTAAAAATGATGATTTTTATTAAAAAAGTAAAGTTTCCGAAAACTAACATAAAAATTTGTTAAAACCCTCAAAACTATCAGAAAAATAGTGATTTTTTTGGGGGGGGGGCGCTAATGATTATTAAATAATGAATCACAATTCATCTACCAAGAATATGAATCAAGGCAGTATGATTAAAATGTAGTTAAGCAGGTCAGAGGCTCACGTGACATCAAGCAGCAATCAGAACAGTCACTCAATAAAAAGAGGCTCTCACCTTCCAACACAGACAGTTCCAGACTGTTGCTCTGCCAGCACCAGCGAAGGGGGTGGAGATAAGAGACCATTTCCTTACTTATACCTTACCTAGTTCTTCTCAGTCAGATCAGAAGTGATACATCTCATACCATCATGAACAAGCAGGAGGCCACTCTCGATTGCAAGCTATCGTGTCTCCCCAAATATCCCTAAGCCAGTGAATGTCAGATAGTTCTTTCCTTAGCAAAAATTTTGTTCAGCTGAAATCGACACTGTGATTCTACTGTTGCTTACTCTGCATAATGATGTATAAATTACCCAAATCAGAACAGAGGCTGACAAAGCCTTTATTTACTCAGGGAATGTCAAAAGCCCAGGAAATGCTTCTGCAGCACAGAAGAAAAATTAAACGAATAAAAACTTGTAGAGACCATTCCTGTATAAAGATGTAGCATAATCATGATGATTTTCTCTGTCAATTTTTTTTTTTTTTTTTTTTTTGAGACAGAGTCTCGCTCTGTCACCCAGGCTGGAGTGCAGTGGTGTGATCTTGGCTCACTGCAGCCTCCGCCTCCAGGGTTCAAATGATTCTCCTGCCTTAGGCTTCCAAGTAGTTGGGATTACTAGTGTGCATCACAACACTAAGCTAATTTTTGCATTTATAGTTGAGATGGGGTTTCGCCATGTTGGCTAGGCTGGTCTTGAACTCCTGACCACAAGTGATCCGCCCACATTGGTCTCCCAAAGTGCTGGGAATACAGGCATGAGACACTGCACCCGGCTCTGTCAAAAACTTAAAAAGACTCAAGGTCCAAAATACCTCCTTTATGAGACTTTGATGGGAGCCTTATTTGCAGGGATGCTAGCCCACAAGCCCAACGGCTCCCGCAATGCCCAACTGACTGGCATTTTCCATCACTTTGAGGATGACTATTGTGGAAGTTTCACAGAAAGAGAAAACACGATAGTATCCAGCATTTGTTGAGCCTCTACACAATGACAGGCATTGCGCTGATCTCTCAATAACATCGCCACATTGGAGTTGTTGGAGGCAGTAACTATGATTCCATTTTCAGAGGCAGAATTCGATGGCAAAGGGGAACATGGTTCACAAAGGGGATGGGACAGAGGTGTAAGGGCTGGAATTTGATGCCAAAGTCAAGATGCTTACCCGGTGAGCCATCTTCACACCTGAATGGCGAGAAGTATCGCATCTCAGAGTCCAACTGGGCAACAGCTCTAACCCCACACGTCTCATAGTGAGGAATGTCTTCTATGTGCCTTATTTAAGTAGATAAGGACTGAGGTAAAAGGGCCCCAGGAAAGAAAGGGCTTAAAACCAGGAGCTATAAGAATTACTTTTAGGATTAAACAATCCTCTAAGGAGATGAATTGGCAGAGCTACACAATATCTCCCCTTGACCTTGAGGGTAAGACTTGAACAACTTCCAATGCATTCAGGGTGTTCCTGACTCAGGAATGCTTCTGAAGAGGGGAAAACTATCCACTTAATGAAACTACAGAAGTATAATCGGCATGAGGTTAACAGAGTCAGGGGTGGGGCAGTGGGACAGAGCAGGAGAGCAGGAGGAGAGGGGTAACTGGTATGGATGGAGATGAGGAAAGCATTTGCTATATTTGGAGAACCTTTCTGGTTTACAAACAGGAGATTCCCTGTGAGCAAAGAGGAAAGCAAAAAGAGCCAAATCAATTTGCCAATTCCTGGAACAGAGCTGCTTCCAAAAGAGGAAAGAGAGTAGGACAAATGCAAACAGATGGGGAAAAGGATGGATATGTAATTCACAAAACTGTGGCCTTACAGACTTTTGCTTCTCTGCTTTAGTGATTTTGTTTAGGGAAAGAAAGAGTTGATGTGGAAGTTATAGGTTGACAAAGAAAGAATAATTTTGAACAACTGAGTTTCAAGGTCCAACATCATAACCAGATTTTAAAGGATGCCTCTCAGGGAAAGTTAAGTGTTGGCTCCAGATCTCGGGTCACAGTTTGGTTCCTTAACTCTTTAATGATGTGATTTTGGGCAGCTCGTGTCATTGTTCTTCACTGAATTTCCTCCTTGTAGAAGGGGGTTACATCAGGGAGCTGTCCTAAGGAGGAAGTGTGAATGGATGTAAAGTGCCCCCACTGTCCCTGGGCCACCGTAAGCTGTCAATCAATGCTGGGTGGGTATCAGGACAATGCATGGTAACCCAACGGGGCATCATTTTCTCCTTTTTCCTCTAACTCATACCAAGTACTAAAATTGGACGCGACACGATTACGATGAACATTAATAAAACTTCAGTTCAGTTGAAAACTCTCAAGCTGGGTAATCGGTGGAGTTACTCCAGGGCGCCAAGTCTCTACTGTGGCCATGCAAAAATTGACCACGGCTGCACAGGGCTGCATTATACCTTTGAAGAGCCTCAGGATCCAAAAGGGGGTAAAAATAAAACGGATGCTGCACCTTGGCATGTGCCCGATTAACCTACACTCAACAAGGGATAAGGACAACACAGAGGCGGAGAGAAGCCAACTCCACAGATGCTGCAGGATGGAGGCATCAGGATGTCACAGATTCTCAGGCAAAGTCTGGCAGAGTTGGATATAATTTTAGGGATACCCTGGATTTCTATGTCCTCACACCCTGTGGCTTGGATATTTATCTCTCACATGCACAACCAAACATGTGTGAGCAGTGGCTGTACCTGGAGGCCACTTTATTCAACACAGGAGACACCTCTGAGTGTGACTAAGCCACACATAAGGACAGGAGAGAGCAGCCTTTTGCTTAAATCCTAAGTTTTACCCAAGTCTAACAGCTGCTTCACATTTCTTATTAGCTGATCACATCAGGAGGACTGTTCTATAAGTTGTTCTGATTTTTGCTTTTTAAAGAAAAGTAGTCAAATATTTCACTACCCAAAGCCCTCTATCATAGATGCCCTCTGAAGGCGAGATTTTAAACGTTCTTAAAATTGTACTTGCTACCAATGGTCCAATTAAATATCAATTCTGTGAAGGTAAACAAGGTTAACATTTGTAAAACATTTCCCTACCTATAAAATGCATTCACAACAGTTGGTACTGGTTGGGTGGCAGGTAGAATGGAAATCCTACAGTTTGGGGTGCTCCAACAGTATGAATATTCTGCAGCTCACATGTGCTATTCAAGTGGATCAGACACCCCAAAGGAGTCATAGTGCTGGCAGAGAAAACTTACAACGAAATTATTATGCTTCCTTTTAAATTGTGAAAACAGGTAACTGACATCCCAACTCAGAGAAATATTATGTATAAAGAAATAAACTGTTTAGTCACTAAACCACATGGCTAGTAAGAAATGGGTACACAGCCACACAGCAGCCAACATACATCAGAACCCATACCAGAGTTTGGAAATAAAATCATGTGAAGCAGAACAATGACCTTGCACGACACGCATTGTGCATGTCCCAGACAATGGGAAATTTGGATGAACAAACAAAAGACAAACAACAAAACCTGCCCAAAGGCATAGGAAACACCTGCGATTTTTAAAATGGAACAAGATGCTAATGATTATTTCATATGAAGCTTTAAGAATAATATTTGCTTCACTGTAGTGGCCACAGAATAAGATTTAAAGCACTGTAAAAAAAATCAATTAAATGATATCTGCAGTTTAAGTTGGAAATGTTCTGTCTTTTCAGGTTATCTCTCTTGGCAACAGGAGAAGAGATCTTTACAAACAAGAAAAAAGCTTGCCTGCCTTCCAGCAAAAACACACATTGAGAAAGAAAGGCAATGATACACAGAGTAAAATGTCTCCAAATTTGAAACAATAGCATAACATTGATTATTTTTATTAAAAAATAACACAAGACAAATTCCAGAGAAGAGAAACTCTACAGGATGACACTTCTCATTTCCACAATCCTGACCTGTCAAAGAGAGACGAGATTCTGAAATAGCTCACAAATCACATGAAGGAAAAATGGGTCAACTGGCTTGGTGTTCAGAGACAGAAACATTATTATTTTTTTAAACAAAAAAGTCTGTTGAAGGGTTTTGGGAAAGTTTACTCTTTGTGCTTGATCCCACCCCCACACAAGGTCCTCTGCCTCCTCTCTCAAGGAACCACCTCAACAGGGGAATGACGGCCGGCCCGGTGTGCTGGGCTCTGAAGACAATGGGATGTTGTCAGTCATTCATCAACATATGCCGTTGTTCATGCTTCAGTTATGTTTTAAGTTCCTGACAACTAGAGTAAGGACAATTGGAAACCCCCTGAGTGGGATGTAGCATTCTTACAGAGAGACAGGTGAGCGGAATCTCCCAGCTCCTCAGGGTGCAAACGTGGTTCCGGCCTTGTCCACCCACTCCTGCCTCCTTTCCCATCCGTGAGCCAATTCCCTGTCTATTCATTTCAGGAGTTCCTATTGTCTCAAAGCCAACAGCATATAGAGATCAGTAGGATAAGAACTGAGGGAGACGGCACAGCCAACATCAGACCCCAGGCAGAACAGTCTGCAGCGCCCAGGCTCCCAGGCTTTCTCATATCCCAGAGGTCCCCGCCGCCCACCCTGCACTATTCTCAGTGAGCAGGGAGTATCGATGCTCACAGCAGAGCTATGGGGGGAGCGCCTGATGGTTTCAAAACCAGCTATTGTTCAAAACACGTAGGAACATCTGGCACAGGCTTGATATAAAAACATGATAAATTTTAAAAGGCAACAGTGTCTTCTAATACAGTTGCAGGACATTAAAAAAATACACACTGGGCTTCATTTTAAGTTCTCAGATAAGATTAAGTGCTAAAAATAACTAAAATCCTATATTGAGCACTAGAAGTTGAAAAGATTTTCTAAGACAGTACATTGTTATTCTACTGGAAACACATGCATACAGAAAATACATAAATACTTGGTAAATATAAGATGTATACAATTTCAGAACACAAATGTAAATAGATCTAGGTATGCGTACATGCGCACACACATATGGTGCACATTATGTTCACTTTAAGATCCTGAGCTGCTTTATTGTGCTTTAATAGTGCTCTTGCCCGTATGTATCTTAATTCTAGGAATAATTAATAACTAATTCTATGCAATAAGATAATTCCAAAGGTTTCTCTTACTATTTCAGCGGCTGCTAGAAAAGGATGCGGGGTGCTGGTGAAGAACCCTTGTCTTCCATAAATGCCAGTTTTAAAGGACGCATCTTATTCATCTTTGTGATTAAGGGATTTCCATTACTCATCTTTCCTTCCAAGATAACTGACATTTTTGAAGGGCACCCCTTTTATTAAACTTTATTTCCTTTTACTATAGAAGTCTTTTTAATCTTCTGGAATTAAGGAGCTCATTTCCATCCACAAAGTTCTTTTTGTTGACTTCCTCAGTCTGATTATTCGACTTGAGGGTAGGCAGATGGCTGCATAGCTATCCCTTTTCATCCATGCTATCCTCAAAATAAAGTCCCAAAAATACTAGTAGGAATTAACATTTAGAAGTCTCCTTTTTGGTCAATAGCCATTTTCATGGACTGTCTATGAATCAGATCAGTATCAGACAAGCAAGAGAGAGGGAGAGAGAAAAATCAAGGGCAGAAGAACACCCTCTACTTCCCCATCTCCACACCAGCTTCACACCACTTCAGCTGCACTTTTCCACAATTTAACAGAAATCAAAACAAATCCTGAATCACGTTCAAAAATTAAGTGCACAAGTGGAAATCCAAGAGTGAAAAAGCAGAAAAAAAAAAAAACAAAAAACCACAAAGCCAGGAGCGGTGGCTCACGCCTGTAATCTCAGCACTTTGGGAGGCCAAGGTGGGCGGATCACAAGTTCAGGGGCTCGAGACTAGCCTGGCCAACATAGTGAAACCCTGTCTCTATTAAAAATACAAAAAATTAGCCAGGTGTGGTGGCGGGCTCCCAGCTACCCGGGAGGCTGAGGCAGGAGAACTGCTTGAACCCGGGAGACGGAGGCTGCAATGAGTTGAGATCGCGCCACTGCACTCCAGCCTGGGCGACAGAGCAAGAGTTTGTCTTAAAAAACAAAACAAAACAAAAAACTTGTCAAAAGAAGAAAAAAAAAATCTTTTTTTTTTTTTTTTGATAGAAATACATTACTAGTGAGCCAATGCAATGCAATAACGTGCTCGGTAAAAGAGGGTGATGTGATTTTAGGACAGAGTTTTAGAAGCACAGCTTCCAAATCCAAGTGGAAATCACTTCACTTCACTCCATGTTGATCAGGGAGCAGCTAGAAAGTAAAGTTGAAATCTTAAGGCCAAGACCTAAGAAGAAAAGCGAGACGCTCAGAAGAAAGTGATTAGAATGAGGTGTAAGTTTTCCTATGAAGTCAGGGTATATTGCAGCTATTGATAATTAATACTTTAGGATGGAAAAGATTCAGTAAATCATGTTCTTCCCAACGCTGTGCTGCGATCAATGAATTGAAGAAAGTTGGGTTGGACTGGGGGCTGGTGGGTAGATGATGGGAGAGAAGGCTCATCCGTGCGATGGGGAGCTTTGGGGTGAGGCTGAAGTCATCCGAGTATCATTGAGGTATCTGAGTTAGTGCATATTTGTAAGGTAGGGCGGGAAGGGTGGGATTGCTGAAGAGAAGTAGGCATGTGTCAAAGCTAAAATTTTCCTACGTTGCAGTTTTATTAACCACAGCCTATGCCACGGTGCCACCTATTGAGTGCTGCCAATGGGCATTCTGGTTGGAAGCACCACTTGTCCACAGTGTTAATAGTGCTCTT
The DNA here is from genome assembly GCF_000951035.1 of Colobus angolensis palliatus. NCBI lineage: Eukaryota > Metazoa > Chordata > Mammalia > Primates > Cercopithecidae > Colobus > Colobus angolensis. The sequence goes on along the minus strand of NW_012114252.1, from coordinate 20,789,071 downwards.
GCCTGTAGTGTTAGTGCTCTTGCCCGTAGCATTAATAGTGCTGTTGCCCATAGCGTTAATAGTGCTCTTGCCTGTAGTGTTAGTAGTGCTCTTGCCTGTAGTGTTAGTGCTCTTTCCCGTAGAGTTAATAGTGCTGTTGCCCATAGTGTTAATAGTGCTCTTGCCTGTAGTGTTAGTGCTGACTGTAGTGTTAATAGTGCTCTTGCCTGTAGTGTTAGTGCTCTTGACTGTAGTGTTAATAGTGCTCTTGCCTGTAGTGTTAGTGCTCTTGACTGTAGTGTTAGTAGTGCTCTTGCCCATAGCGTTAGTGCTCTTGCCTATAGAGTTAATAGTGCTCTTGCCTGTAGTGTTAGTAGTGCTCTTGCCCGTAGCGTTAATAGTGCTGTTGCCCGTAGCGTTAATAGTGCTGTTGCCTGTAGTGTTAGCAGTGCTCTTGCCTGTAGAGTTAATAGTGCTCTTGCCTGTAGCGTTAATAGTGCTGTTGCCCGTAGCGTTAATAGTGCTGTTGCCCGTAGCGTTAATAGTGCTGTTGCCTGTAATGTTAGCAGTGCTCTTGCCCGTAGCGTTAGTGCTCTTGCCCGTAGCATTAATAGTGCTGTTGCCCGTAGTGTTAATAGTGCTCTTGCCCATAGTGTTAACAGTGCTCTCTATGAATGGTGTGAGATTTTAATCACAATCACTGAAGCTCATCAGAAGGTGAGTGCTCCTTATCTGACATGCTTGGGACCAGAAGTGTTTTGGATTTGGGAGTTTTTTGAATTTTGAAACATCTGCATATACTTACTGCTTAAGCAACTCTAAACTGAAAAATCTGAAATCCAAAATGCTCCAACGAGATGACCTTTGAGCGTCATGTCGGTGCTCAAAAGGGTTCTGATTTTGGAGCCCTTCAGATTTTGGATTTTTGGATTAGGAATGGTCAACCTGAATGGCCATACTGTAACTCTAATTGCATTATTTATTCATTTATTTATTTATTAAGACAGAGTCTCACTCTGTCACCAGGCTGGAGTGCAGTGGCTTGATCTCAGCTCACTGCAACCTCCAACTCCCAAGTTCAAGTGAGTCTCCTGCCTCAACCTCTCAAGTAGCTGGGATTACAGGCATGCGCCACCACGCCCAGCTAATATATATATATATATTTTTGTATTTTTAGTAGAGGCCTGGTTTCACCATGTTGGCCAAGACGGTCTCCATCTCTTGACCTCGTGATCCGTTCGCCTCGGCCTCCCAAAGTGCTGGGATTATAGGCGTGAGCCACCGCGTCTGGCCTAATTGCATTATTTTAGTTTTCTTGGATTTCACATTAAACATCCTAATGCTATTATTTAGCTCAACCCCCCTTTTTCTTTGGCCTTAGTTGATTGGGAATTAGAAAAATAGCTTAAATATAATACATTATGGCACTAATATAACTATTCTATCATTTGCAGAAATTAATTACATGTTCTCAGGATGCTTCTTGACAATACTGGCTTTCTGCAGTGAAACCTCTTCCGCTCAACTCCTACACAATCCTTGAAGATGAGCAGCTGGGTATCACTCCCCAGTCATCTCTCCCCTTCACTCTTTAAAGTGAAAACAAACTCATGACAAATGCTGTCCAGACGAGCAATCATTTCTAGAAAGAGGTGAAACTGATATGGAAATAGAAAGAAACCTCCTCTCTTTCTATTTATTTTCTCTAGAAAGCATGCTTACTTTATGTCTAGTCAAAGGCATGTCTACCATTAGGTTTCATTTAGTGGAGCTGTGAAATGAAGCTTATTGCTTTGAAGTTTTAAGTGGGACTGAAAGTCTCTAAGTAAAACCTTATTTTGAAGAAGAGGAACTTTTTTAGTTCAACTTTTGGGAGTTGGATATGTAATACTTTTAATGACTTGACGTCTTTGTGAATTTTACTCTGGATATATTTAAACCTACGCCTTTTTTTGTCTTTCATTAAGTTACCAGTAAAGTCTGTCTAATTTCTCTCCCTGGAGTCCTTAGAACAGAGTGGATATTCATTGGTCCCCAATGCATTCTTCTGTCCTTCCTGAATACGGGGCTGGGAGAAGACTATTCAATGTTCTAGACCGATAATTCATCATTCTTCTAAGAGAAGGCCAAATATTTGTAAAATTTCAGGTGCTAAATGATGAGGAATTTACCCCAAGGCCTTCGAGTGCAGGAAGCCTGGCTTCCTGTTTCAGAGTTTTGCTTGAATTTTCTGGACTGCTTATTCAATCCTCTCTTTCTTTCAGGTTGCAACGGTATGGCCGGTTGGGGCTGTGGACGCGTACAGTAAAATCTGTTAAAGATTTATGGATCTTGCCCTCTGTGGCTGGCATATCCCAGCTGCCTGAGGGTATAAGATCTGCCACTTCTCTAAGCGGGGTTGAAATGAGTAGTATGCTAAAAGCGACACAAACCAAAGCAAACTGCTTCCTCTAGGCTCATAGGATTCTGTTAATTTTGCTCTAAATTAGTGGAAACTCATCAGTTCTCAAAGACCATGGCAATATTCCTTTCACCAAACCTGAGAAAGGCTGGTTTCATTGACAGATGCTACGCATGGGTGCAATGCACAAAACTGATTTTGATAGTAAGGTTCTCTTGACATACATCTCTTACTTTCATAAGACTTTTACAATGCTAAGATCACCACCTAAAGTGCATTTTCTTAAAAATAATGACTACCATGCAGAGCTAAGACATGCCAGAACTTTAATTTTCATTAGAGATCACCCTCACTACAGAATTCATCCAACCTTCAGTTGCTTTATTCAAAACAGACTTTAAGAGGAAGAACTGTAATAATGCCTCACAAAGACAACAATTTAATAGAAAACACGGATGCTGACAATGGAGCCAAGAACTTGTTAGGCCAAAGACACTATTTACCCAACATTAATTACTTCCATTTTATTTTGTTCTTTTTCTTTTTTTCTGGTTCCAAACCTCTAAGAGTTATTCACCCTAACAATGTTTTAGATACAAAAACTTTTGTTCCTACGGCGGGGATTTTTCACGCGCTCACAGTGGCTTCGCAGGAAGCTGCCATCGATATGGGGCTTCCAACGGGTTCCTGGGGGTGTCTGGCTGCTGCCATTCTCCTAGAATGCAAACTTCTAGGCTGGACACAGAGAGGAAAGGGACAGGGGTGTTTTAATCTTTCTCATCAGTGGGGACATATGGCCTTTGGAAGGCCCGCTTTGTCCTTCCCAGGTGAGTCAGACCTCTGACGCCCTGAGCGCTTCAGTTGTCTACACCACAATGAACACATTTGGGTGAGATGCCAGAGGGCTCAGAAGTGCAGGCAGCTCAGGGCCTCAGGTTGACCAGTTTCCTAAGGACATTTTGAAATGACTGTTTCATTTAAAAATACACTTATTATACATTCGTTTACCCTAATGCCAATGATAGTAACACACAATGTATGCAGCATCTTCACCGTTCGAGGATGAAGGACACTAGCCATGTCCTTCTGATTTAATGATGGACAAAATAAAGCAGAGACGAAGGGACCCCCCATTTCCTCCTCCCTGGGGTTCCTCCTTCCTGGTGCACCCACTGCGTGCCGCATTAAGGTGGCAAATTCAAAGGCCCCTCAGTGAGGAAAATGTGCGTGCAGTTGCTTGGTTTGATCATTTCTGCCATTTTCTCCCCTTGGCTATTATTTTACTGTTTCCAGAAGAAAACAACAACAGTAATTTCAAAACATTGCAAAACAATCTAGTAGTTTTCTCTTTATTATTAAAGCAGTCTAGTAGAAGACTGCTCACAGACAGGAACATTTAGACTCTTGTGTAGACTGCCTCTAAAGGACCGCTGACACAAACCCGACTGGGAAGACTGACTGTGAACAACGTTTCTCTACAAAGGTACCATAGCTTTAGACATTCTTCCTGCTGCATGAGGGAAGACAGATTCAGAGAAAACATTTCTATTCAAAGTAAGTTTTAGAAAGCATCTCATGTCTGGTAACTACTATGGTCTGGTCTTTTTAGAAATCCTGCAATTGTTTACTAAGAATGAATTGGAAGCCAAGAAAACAAAACGATGGTCTTTGAAGATTGCCATTTCTTCTCTAACAGAGAGGGGGAAAAGATTCAGTGCTATACTTGTCAAAACTTCCATCAGGAGGTCGGAAAGAAGGATTTCGAAAGTCAGCATTTTCGTTTGGTTTTAAGAATGCAACTGTGAATTCCTTTTACTCTAGTTTATCAACAGTTCTTTGGAGTCTGTGTGAGGTTTTTAACCAAGACATGAAATAGCTATTATTATCTGATCCCAGCTAACTTGTCAATCCGATGGAGTGTTGAGCTTCGGAAGTGGCATTTTCTTTCATGTCCTCAATCCTAAGAAAGGCCCTAGCTTCCTTTTAGCAATGGAGTTTTACATTCCTTCAACACTCAAATATGTATTTTCTCTCAGCTACTGCGTGGAAGGCACTGGTCTAAGAGAAAGGAAGAGTCAATGAACCGGGACGGAGGCCCCAGCAGCAGGGGCTGCAAGGGGGCCAGGGTGACTCTTGGAGAGCCAAGGGTATGCGTGGAGAAAGGGGAGGTGCAGAGAGAAGGAGGGGGAGGAGTGTGCAAAGCTCTGGAAGGCCCATTTGAGCAAGGTGAGAAGCCTTCAGGAGACTCATTTAAAGAAGTCATGTGTCCTACCCAAGGTCACAGAGCCCTTTGTGACAAAGTCTCGAGGTTCATACTCTGGTGCTCCATTCAATGAGGATATAGTTCTAATTAAAGAAAACGCCAGGCCAGGAACAGCGGCTCACACCTGTAATCCTAGCACTTTGGGAGACAGAGACAGGCGAATCACCTGAGGTCGGGAGTTCGAGACCATCTTGGCCAACATGGAGAAACCCCATCTCTACTAAAAATACAAAATTAGCCGGGTGTGTTGGCGCATGCCTGTAATCCCAGCTACTCGGGAGGCTGAGGCAGGAGAATGGCTTGAACCCAGGAGGTGGAGGTTGCAGTGACCCGAGATGGCACCACTGCACTCCAGCCCAGGCAACAAGAGCGAAACAAAAAAAAAAAAAAAAAAAAAAGAGAGAGAAAATGCCTTGAAAGACAGGAAACTTGGCCCCTAACACAGGCAGTGGATTATGCATTGCCACAGTTGGCTACTAAAATTTTAAAACAATATGTATTCATTCAACAAATATTTAGTGTGTATCCATCATGTGTCAGGCCCCACGTAGGCCCCAGGAATACAGAAGTAAACAGAGCAGTCATCTTCTGGAGCTGTGGCTATGCGAGTACTTGAGGTGTGGCTAGTGAACGGAAGAACTGAATTTTAAATTTCATTTCATTTTAATTAATTGAAACTGAAACTGAAATAGCTGAATGTGCCTAGCAGTTACCATACTGAACATCCAATCTCTGTGAGTTTGCAGCCGGGGTAGAGGGAGGATCTGGGGAGAGTGGAGAGACAGGAAACTCATAGAAAATGTGTAAGACTATTGTAGACAGTAAATCCTAGCAGAAAAGAAAATACAATATAAAGTCAGGGTTTCATGAAAGTAAGACCAAGATGGGTGACCTACTGGGCTTAAATATCTACAAAAAGAATATTTTCTGAAACTTGGAGCTTCAGAACATAATGCAGTTCTTTCTTTCCAGTGAGATTTAACCATTTTCTTGAAGTGGGACTTTTAATAAACTGTTGTAGAATTGAGTTAATTATGCAGCTGATGAAGAGAGAAGCAATTACAAATTTCTGGCCCCTCCTCCGCTTGCCATCCCACCCCATATGATAAATATTTTATGTCAAAAGAACCATTATAACACCACTGAGGATTTGATAGAAAATGGGCCAGTTTGGAGCTCACCCACAGACAATAATCACAGGACCCAGTTGCTGTAGCCCCTGCAGTGCTGGATGAGCCAGACCACCTTTGCTCCAAAGCCACACTAAAAATAACTGCATGGTTTTGAAAGTGAGTGAGAGCTATGTGCAGACAGGGCTATAAAAGCCTGGAAGCCAGGTGGTGTTTCTGCTACGTCTGACTAATTTCTTGCCCTTTCTGTGCAGCGTGTAAAATGCTGGAGATTTCTTTTGCTAAGTATACTGGGCACACCACTAAAAAGTATCTGTCTGGAAAAATTGCAGTTGGTTTGCAAAGAGGTCTGACACAGCAGCACTGACGTTTTTATTCCACACAGGCACACATCTTCAAAGAACTAAGAGGCTGGGTGCGGTGGCTCATGCCTGTAATCTCAGCACTTTGGGAGGCCGAGGTGGGTGGCTCGCCTGAGGTCAGAAGTTCGAGACCAGCCTGGCCAACAGGTGAAACCCCATCTCTACTAAAAATACAAAAATTTCAGAACCCGTCCAGCCACGGGAACACCCACATGAAAGCACCCCTGCTGCCCGGGCCTCGCAATTCTCTCCTTGGGGAAGATTTAGTTTTATTTTAAAATCCTGGCTATCTACACAGAAGGGTAAGGTTTATGATTGGCAATACACAATAGAAGATGCCGTTGGCAAGACCACTGCTCTCCTTAGAGGGCATATCTTGCTAATGGCTTTGCTTCATATCTGTGTGGGGCACCCTCTCCTTTCCTTCTCGGAGGCTGGGAGCTCTTTTTTTTTCATCTCAAGATGACCCCTCTGAGCTGACAGCAAGAGCCAAAGACAAGGAATTTTCTTGGCTTCTCATTATCTGCCTCCATCCCACCCCGAGCACCCATTCCCTCTTCTCTTGGCGGCTTTTTTTGCTCAGTTTCTCTCTGGTTTCTTTTACTTTGATTTATATTGTTGAATTTAAGAAATCTGGTGAGGCTAAGGATTATTTGATCCAAGTCCAGGGACCCACAGACTGTGGGAAACTCTCAGTTACATGAAAAAATGTACTCACTAAACACAACTTGTTGCCCTGCACACTCAGCTGCTGCTTACTTGAGCAAGCTTGTCAATTGCAACCTTCCGGAAGCATAGTCTCCAGGCTCTCAGCTGCAGCTGCCAGGCCACAGGGGGCACTGTGGGTCCTGCCTGGATGCATGCTGAGTGATGTAGGGAACTTCATTCACTAGTTCAGGGGCTGACAACGTGGGTTCTCTTGTCCCTGTTGTCATGTGGCAGAGCCATCTGCCCATCTCCCTAGTTCCCAACAAGTTGGAGTTATCCAACCAGTCTTCACATTTACTAGTTTCTGGAACACCCAAGTGCCTTAGGACACAGGAGGGGCCCTGTGAAGGTCGATGTCCTTAAAAAAATTAAAACAATCTATCTGATCAGAGTTTATGGTCAAAAATCAGATGTTTGCAGGGAACAGGAATCTGGCTAAGTTACTGAAATAATGAACTAAAATTAACCTTACTTGGAAAAATCCAAGACTTTCACAATCTTCTAGGTGAGTTAACAAGCAAAGCAAAGTTGTCTTCTTCGTTGACTCCGATTTCCTACCTGCCCCTCTACTGCTTTCTATACTATTAACATTTACATTGCATGGTGCTGATAACTCTATTAGAAATTCTGTAACTGAAACTCACTTTGATGCTTTCCATTCAACTGCCTTCCATCTCCATGGTGTATAAAGAAAGAAAACTGAAAAGAGATAGAAAAAGAAGGCTGGGTGTGGTGGCTCACACCTGTAATGCCAGCAGTTTGGGAGGCTGAGGTGGGTGGATTGCCTGAACTTAGGAGTTCAAGACCACACTGGGCAATACGGCAAAATCCCATCTCTACAAAAAAAAATACAAAAATTAACCGGGTGTGGTGGTGCATGTCTACAGTCCCACCTACTTGAGGGCCTGAGGCAGGAGAACTGCTTGAGCCTGGGAGGGCTGCAGTGGAAGGTGCCAGGGGTGGGCAGCCTTGTCCGGATGATTGCCTGGTATTCAGTGGAGGGATAAATCTGAGAACATGCAGTGCCAATGAATCAGAACTTACAATTTATAATTATTCCAATATACTTACTAGAGATTATTTGAAATACAGACTCTCACATAACAATAAAGTCCTGATCATTTGTTAAAGTCATTTTTTTAAATTCACAAAACAACTGAAGAGGTGGTTAGAGAGTTAACCAGGGAACCGTAACTCTTGCATAACGAGGGGAAACTCTCTCCTCATGCTGCCTGTGTTCTTCCCTGCACCCCGGAGAGCCTCACTCTTCCAGGCTGACATGTGGGCAGAGGAGTACGGACACAAAAGATGATTATGCTGGAGAAAGAATTTGTCTAAGTCCCCAGACTTTTGTTTTGGACTCTGCCACAATCTGGGTGTGAGATTTGCAGAAGCCATTTCCCTCCTGAAGTCAGTGTGCTCCTATGTGAACTACAGGACATGGGCTGGCTCCTGGCTCAGCTCCTCCCAGCTCTGCCCAGGGAGGGGAAGTGGGCTGTGCCCAGCAGCCAGGACACAGCTCCCGCCTTGCCTCTTCATGCCTCAACTCTGTAGCTTGCTGGAACTATCTATGGGACTGGGTGGTTCTGTCTGGGAGAAGCAATTCTCTCCCTGCTAGGAGAGTCCACCGCTCATCGCCCAAGGATAGAGAACAAACTCCATAAATTTGACCCAAAGCTCATTCACTGGTCACATGAGAATCCATTTGGAACTGGAATCCATAGTATGCTTGTGATTTCTGCTTAGTGTCCAAAAGTTATCCAGTGACGTACAACTTCCGATGTTGGCTGTCACCATGGTGACACACAGATGAACTGGGGTACCATGCCCATAAAAGGCTGAGCTAGCCAAGTGCTGGGGCGTGGCGAGTCTGCAGCCAGGCATTTCCAGAGGCTGTTACAGTAGCACCACAGGGAAAAGAGACGGGAGTCACCCCAGGGGAAGCTGTGGGAAAGAACAAACTATGCACACAGCCCTTTCGACAGCAAGCTCTGTCCAGCTGCTATTTTTATGTATTACCTTACTTCCAGAAAATACTATCAGTGCAAACGTAGGGCAGACAGAGCTCTGCTTCAGCAAGAATGCATTTGGGAAAATCTGTTAATTAAAAAATAGTTAAGCCACCTGCACTGGATTTGTAGTCTTGAAATAGATACTCTATCTTAAAAATGTTTTAATACAATAGATGCAACAGTCCTGGGAGTAAATGTCTCCTGTAACATAGAGAAGACTATCTCCAGGAATATACTCTGTAGAAAATGGTAAATGGCATCACTGATCTCTTTCTTACCTTTTATCATCAGCCATTTCTATCGCTTTATTGGTGAATGTCCAGGGTCTCACCTGAATTAACAGGGCAGCCTGTGTGCTGATTGTTAACACACCCCAGTGACTGGCTCTGTGTGGTCCCTTGGCAGCATGGGCTTCAGCCCAGTGAAACAACAGTGTCAAGCATCATGCAGTACCCAGAGGTACAGGTACAACCAGATTTCAGGCCACGTGAGCGCTGCGCGTGCACAGTGGATCCCACAGTCCAGGCCCCAGGGCAGGGGTATCGTTCGCCTCTGTCTTTTGTACAACCCTTCACACAGCTGCCAATCACAGCCTAATTGGATCAGTGTTGATAACCCGTCTGAATAACCAGCGGAAAGCCAAGCCCACACAGAGTTTCGGATTACTCATGTTAATTACATTAACCAGAAGGTGTCGATTTTTCATTTTACTTGGCAAATTATAGAAAGAGACTCAAGGTGTTTCCTTCATTAGGGACACTGGGAAATAAAAAGGTCTCAATGCCTGCACTGTGACTTCACGAAATCATACAGTCTTGGGGATCCTTAGAAATTCCCTCTTAATAACCTCATTGAAAAGACCTCTGGCATCACGTAACAGTATACTGCTATGCAGATGCCATTATATATTGAAATAATCTGAACTAGCTATGTTTACTGAAGAATAAAATTCTCCTAAAGGCATTATGGAAAATGTTACTATGTTGATTCTGCATTAAATAATCATAGAAAGTGAAAAGGAACAGACCCAGTCACCTCTACTCAGTTTGTTTGGGTTCTGTTTGTCTGATGACATGGAGAAGAATGCAGAATCCCGCTAGACAGTAACTCCATCCCACACAGCCAGTCTCGCAGATACGTGTATACCACCAATTCTATCCATGCCCATATAAGGCTGAGTCAGTCAAGGGCTGCGGGGTGGAGAGTCTGCAGTCAGGCATTCTCATCACTGCGGCAGAAGCATCGTTGCGAAAATCTATAGCATGGGACCCGGGGGAATTTTACATCTCGTGAAATGGCTTCCATAAACTTAAAAATTATTTAGCCTTGTTAAGTGCTGATAAATGATCTTCAACCAGCAATTTCTAAACCACAAAGTCCCCACTGCAGGCAGAGGAATGCTTAACCAAAACAAAAATAACTGCTTTGAGAATTGCAACTAATGATGAACGCAGCAGGTGGAGAGATGGGAGCTTTGATCGAAGAGGCAGGAAGCCTCCTGAGTTGTGATTTTTGACAGTGAAATAACAATCAGTCACAGGCCAGCAAATAGGGATGACAGCATTTATAAAGAGGTTCCCTATCACGAACTGTGGCCACTTGATTTTGTCAAGGGGACACAGGCGAGGATGCAGCGGCAGCGTACCCCAGCCCCGGAGGCCAAGCTCCAGCAGAGGGTCGTTCTTCCTGGCAGGTAAGGATGGGGAATGGCGACGGTAGAAACTGACTTCAGGATTCAACTTGGGGAAACTCATTTGGACACCCAAGGGCTGTTATAATTTCTGATTCCAACAACAACGGGGCAATGCAGGCAAGAGTTTCCAGTTGCCTTGACAACCTGGCATTTGCCAAACGAAGGTGTAGACAAGCATGATTCCTAGGGCAGATGCATGAGTCCAGGGAATAAAGGCAAGGAGGCTGTGTCATAAAATAAACTACTACTTCCTACATCTTCGCAGATGCAAGATGGACTTAAATGTGCACGTACAAATAATAATTTTTAAACCAGGTAACACCGAGACTCAGTTTTAAAGGCCTCAGTTTTAAAGGCAACAGAATCAGAGACAAATCACTTTGACTGAACATATTAAATCCAATATTAGGGCAATATTTCAAATTCTGCCAGATGTAACGGTGATAATTTGGGCTACCCTTTTTTCCTCTTACTTATCTATCAGATGGACCACATAAAAGACCTTCAGGGAATGAGTATTTTCAAAGTGAGAATTGTTAGCAATGATACAATTACCAGTGCTCTCTAGTTTGTATAACTATATTGCAGTATAAATGCAACTAATTACGTTTTTCTTTACAGAATATTTTTATAACATTTTTGCTTATGTAAAAATATAAAACATCATTGCTTTATATATGTACATATAAACACACATGCAAACACACATATGTACTTACAATGAACAACAAAAGAAAAGATGCTTGTGAAAATTAAAATTGCTCTCAATTTTGTAGGAAAGTGGTATACACTGACCCAATTTTGTATTATATTATTGTTTGTTCTAGTGGAAGAGAATACAACTGTATTAAATTTCTTAGCAAAGTATGCAATGACTTAATCAGGCAATTTAAGACACTCTCATTTCAAATGGAAGTACAATTAGGCACTGCATCACGACTTTTTGGTCAAAAACAGACTGCACTGAAGACAGTGGTCCCCTAAGATGACACCGGATCTGCCCAACGCATGACTCACATGTTTGTGGTGGTGCTGGTGTGGACAAACCTATCGTGTTCCTGGTTGCATCAGAGTGTGGACATGCAGTTACATGCAGCGTGTGACACTTGGTGACAAGCAACTGTGTCACTGGTTTCTGCATTTACTATACTCTACTTTTTATCGTTATTTTGGAGTATATGCCTATTTATATGTGTACATATGCTAAGTGTAAAATAGCCTCAGGCAGATGCTTCAGGAAGAATCCAGAAGAAGGCATTGTTCCCAGAGGGGAAGACGGTTCCATGCGCGTTACTACCAGGAAGACCTTCTGGTGGGACAAGATGTGGAGGTGGAAGACAGTGATATTGATCATTCTGAGCCTGTGTAGGCCTCAGGTCCCATGTCTGTTTCTTTGTTTTTAACAAAAAAGTTTAAAAAGTAAAAAAAAAAAAATTGAATAGAAAAAAACATCGAATAAGAACACAGAAAAAGAAAATATGTTTGTACAGCTGTACAATGTGTGTTTTAAGCTAAGTATTATACAAAAAGAGTCAAAAAGTTTAAAAAGTTTAACAGTTTGTAAAGTAAAAAAGTTACAGTAAACTAAGGTTAATTTATTACTGAAGAAAGAAAAACACTGAAAATGTAAGTTTAGGGCCACCTAAGACCCAGTGTTTACAGAGTCTACAGTGGTGCCCAGTCACGCCCCAGGCCTTCACATCCACACGTCCCTCACTCCCTGATGCAGACAGAGCAGTTTCCAAGTTCCGCAAGCTCTGTTCGTGGTAAGCGCCCTATACAGGAGTCCTATGTTAAATCTTTTTACTGTACCTTTTCTGCATTTAGATATACAAATACTACTGTGTTGCAATTGCCTACGTATAGGTTTGTAGCCTAGGAGTGACAGGCTCTATCCCATAGCCTGGGTGTGTAGTACGCCACGGCATCTAGGAGTGACAGGTTCCATCACACAGCCTGGGTAGGCCATGCCACCTAGGTTTGTGTGAGTACCCTCTAGGATGTTCAAGCAATGACGAAATTGCCCAGCCACACGTCTCCCAGAAGGTATCCCTGTCGTTAAGCAAGGCGTGACTGTATGAGGAAGATAGTATTACTTATTGCAATGCTGTGACTTACACGTCCACCTTTCTCAGGGTAGCACTGGCAGCCCCCACTGCAATCTCTTCCTCCGCACGGCACGTCAAACTTCTTCACACCCTGCAACAATAAAACACAAGGCAAAGAAAAGTTACCTAAAACATTGCCAACTACAACAGGTATTAAAATATCATCTGTTGAGATTCCTTCCAACTCTAGAAACTACTCATTCAAAACATTCAATAAGGCTTTATTAAAAAACAGACTAACTTTTAAAAAGAGCAGTTTTCGGTGCACAGCAAAATCAAGTGTAAGGTCCAGAGATTTCCAATATACCCCCGTCTCTCCCACCCCTGAAGTTCCCCACTACCGACATCCTGCACCAGGAGGCACCGGTTGGAACCAACCTGTACACTGGTTACAATCACTGAGTCCGCATGCATCACCGTCACCACAGTCCACGGTAGAGACCAGGATTCACCCTTGGTGCTGTATATTCTATGGTCAATGAGCCTTTAAATAGTGCCCACTAGGCCGGGCGTGGTTGCTCACGCCTGTAATCCCAGCACTTTGGGAGGCCGAGGCAGGTGGATCACAAGGTCAGGAAATCGAGACCATCCTGGCCAACATGGTGAAACCCCGTTCCCACTAAAAATACAAAAATTAGCTGGACATGGTGGCAGGCACCTGTATTCTCAGCTTAGGAGGCTGAGGCAGGAAAATCGCTTGAACTCGGGAGGTGGAGGTTGCAGTGAGCTGAGATCATGCCACTGCACTCCAGTCTGGGCCACAGAACGAGACTGTCTCAAAAAAAAAAAAAGTGCCCACTAAGTGCCAGATGTCAAGCAAAGTCCTGGACCTCCAGCATCAGAACATTCCCAGAATCCGGATTCCACGTGAAAAGAGGAATCAGGAAGGAGCAGGCCTGTGGCAGGCATGAGAAACTCCAGGGCATGGGCAGCAGCTCTGCCTTCTGCCCGGACATGTGGAGTGTGCGCCTGGAGAAAATGCTTGCGAGGAACCCAGAGAGGCGGGAAGGAGTGGACCACCATGGAGGGGAGGAGGCGGCATCGGTGCAAACGGTGGCTCCCTCATGGGACAGACATCATGGTGATCAGAGGGAGGGCCGTGTGAGGAAGTGGGACTGGCAGGTGCATCTGGCGGGATGCCAAACCCTCGCCTGCACCACTGATATCACTTTCGACTTCAGCTGAGGGGCGTCGGCAGAATAAGTCCACTTCCTTTCCCCTTCGCCCTGTGAGACATACTCATGCTCAGAAAGGAGGAGGAATGCCGGGAAGAGGCTTTTCTCAGGACCTATTCAGGCAAGTGGGTGACCCCACTGAGCATTTCCTCAGAGAAGCAGACACAACCCTAAGTGAGTCAGCAGGAAACGGAGGGAGTTCCCTGGATGGACAATCCCGACGGGGCAGAAAGGTGTTTCTCATCCTTGATCTCAACATTCAGATCAAACATGGACTTGGAGACTGGGCTACTGGACAAGCACCTTAGCTCTTCCTTTCGGATTGTGACAGTATTAAACGTTTTGAGATGATGGCAATCAGAGTGACCCTCTTTTCTCCCCTTTCTGATCAGCCGGGCCTCAGCGCAGGCCTCCTCTCCCCTGACAGGTGAGCTAGTATAACCTTCATTCTACAGGTGAGCCAGTGCTGCCCTCCCCGCCATACAGGTGAGCTAGAGTAGCCCTCCCCCACACACAGGTGAGCTAGAGTAGCCCTCCCCCCGACACACGTGAGCTAGTGCAGCCCTCACCCTCCACACACAGGTGAGCTAGTACAGCCCTACCCCCCACACACAGGTAAGCTAGTGCAGTCCTCCCCCCCACACACAGGTGAGCTAGTACAGCCCTCCCCCCAACACACAGGTGAGCTAGTGCAGCCCTCCCCCCACACACAGGTGAGCTAGTACAGTCCTCCCCCACACACGGGTGAGCTAGTACAGCCCTCCCCCCAACACACAGGTGAGCTAGTGCAGTCCTCCCCCACACACAGGTGAGCTAGTGCAGCCCTCCCCCC
>NW_012114252.1:20767984-20773597 GCF_000951035.1 Colobus angolensis palliatus | reverse complement strand
CCCCACACACAGGTGAGCTAGTACAGCCCTCCCCCACACACAGGTAAGCTAGTGCAGCCCTCCCCCACACACAGGTGAGCTAGTGCAGCCCTCCCTCACACACACAGGTGAGCTAGTACAGCCCTCCCCCCACACACAGGTAAGCTAGTGCAGCCCTCCCTCACACACACAGGTAAGCTAGTACAGCCCTCCCCCCACACATAGGTAAGCTAGTGCAGCCCTCCCCCACACACAGGTGAGCTAGTACAGCCCTCCCCCACAGGTAAGCTAGTGCAGCCATCCCTCACACACACAGGTGAGCTAGTACAGCCCTCCCCTACAGGTAAGCTAGTGCAGCCCTCCCTCACACACCCAGGTGAGCAGTGTCTCACAGGTGAATCTTAATCTAGCTTTTCACCCTCAGCCAGCCTTTGTCAGCCTGTCTGGAGCCTCCCTATTATCACACAGTCACACCCAAGGGACCCTGCACAAGGCTGGCTTCTGGTGTTCACGGATTCAAACCCTATCATGCAAGTAAAACTTACCAGATGACAGAACCCTTTCCAATTTAAGCAAATTGTATTTTACCACAGCCTTCTCACTCTCTTCTGAGTTAAGTCTCAATGACTAAACAGGACTATCACTTGGGGACTCCCTCTGTAAGTTTTTTCATGATAGCGGGTCTGCTGGAGCCTTCCCCATGCCTGTCACCAGCTGAATGTCCACGTAGAGGTGAAGTGGCATGGCCAGGCCCATTCTGCCACTCCCGCCCAGCATAGTCTTCCGGACAGTCCAGGGCAGGTGGGCAGGACACGCAAGCTTCCGACCCAAAACCTCCTGGCCAGAGTTGGCCTTGGGTCCCAGCAATGACTCCATGTTCCTTTTGTATGGGCAATTTTGTTTTTTTCTTTTAACTAACAATTTTCTACTAGAGAAGTCTCATTTGAGAGTTTCACATTTTTTTACGTTCTTCTTATAATTCTTTACCTAATATAGTATCTGATGCATCAGTCACTACTGTTAAAAAAAAAAACCCCAAAAGTTGGAAAGTCCCAAACCCTTTAGAGAAAACAGTACCTTGAAAGCCTTTCACATTTCTTTTCAGTTATCTTTTTATCTTTTTGTCTTGAGCGAGGTAATGAGGCAGCTGGAGTTTCTGGTGTAAAAGTAAACATATATAAAATCCTCTCATGCCCTTAAAATACGATCCTAGGTATTTGCCAATTTTTTAATGGCTTCAATGTTTATCTGTAATGGGGCTCATAAATCCCATGATTTGAATATGTGATTTCTAGAAATCCAACTCCACACTAAGCCAGAAAGTTTAACATCAAAGCTCAAGTCTAGATGGACTGGTGCATTCATGCCTTTTACTACACATGAGGGAGGCATGAACTGGCGCTTGACAGAGGTCCTCAGTTGACCCAATAATTCATTGGCCAGTTGTCTGGGAAGGGCAGGCAGGCCTCCTGGGTCTATAGGTAAAGCATCAACTCATATTCTCCAACTGCTGTTTCCCATGCTATTTTTAATTTTGATTTTAAAGCCACTTGCCAAATCCCTCCGTATAAATGAAACGTTGAAGTGATTTTAATGGTTTCAAATTGATCTAACAGACTCCTTATTCTAGGTTGAGGATATTCACTGTATTTAGTTGTAGCAGGTTATTCATAACCCACTCAAAACTGAATGATGCATTCTTACTTTTGGAACTAGGGCTTGTAGGCTGACTAAGATACCTCCCAGTAACACTTTTCTACACATAGCGATGCCTCCGGTGCTGTATGATGAGGGAAGGAATACCTCACTAGAGGCAACCCTGCTCATTCCAAGCCAAGGCAGTTTCCATGGACATGCTAGCCGTGTGTGCACACACGCACGTGCATGTGTGTATGTGTGTTCCCACTGACATCTTACCTGCCCTCCAGAGAGACTCTTAGGAATTCCAACATCTACAAGAGCCCGAACTACCACACTTTGGAATGTCAGGTCTCCAGGAGGAACAGAAATATTGACTTATTAGGGCAGGGTGTGTGCTCCAGACAGTCTCTTAAAAACTGAACAAGTCTCTGACCTGAGCCTTGGCATTCCCCTGAGAAGATATGGGTCTCTGAAACAGTCTCGAGACACGAATGCCTTCCTGAGGACCTCAGATGAGGAGTGTGAGGACTGCTATGTGGGGTCCCATATCTGTGGCCTGGCCACTCCCTCCAGCAGAGGCATACTGACTGCACGTACCTGCCGCCACCCTGCTCCCAGCCCTCCAGCCTATCCCTTCATTTTACTGCTTAACGCAAGTCAAAGACAAGACGCGATCCTATTCTTGTCAACTCCTTAATAAAAATGATGAGTTTCCTCCCACTCTGCACCCTCCTCAAATCTCTGTTCACCCCTGTCATGATAAACACTGGCCCTGGTCCATGTTTGTAACTTCAGTCTCCATGAGGCCTGTTTTTCCCTATAAGGTCTCGTTTGCCTCATTGTGTTTTAGAGAATCCTTCATGGGTCTCACCAAGCACTCGACATGCCTCTTTTTACAACAATCACAGACTCATAAAAGAAACATCAATCAATTCAATCCTACATTGATTTCTCATTTCAAGTCTGAATTTCCAAGGCAGCAATTGTGTAGAGCAATTCCAATGTCTAGCTCTCACTGAGGCCCCCTGCAGGTGTGCCTGGCTGCGGACCCCTCTGAAGCTCCCAGGGCCAGGAGGCTCCTGCAGCTCCCACTGTAGGTGTGAAACGTGCTCCGGGCTCTTGGGGCGTGCTACAGCTGTTCAGTCCTGCTGGCCAAACTCCTGTGGTTGTCTGGGTGTCCTTCACCCCAAGGCAGGAAAGGACTCAAGGCCCGGTGGGACCAGTTCTCCAGAAGGCCTGTGAAAGCTGGTGGGGGCACCCCACTCCCGGGAGAATGCCTGACTTCTACATCCTCACAGGCACACAGAACCTCCCCACCCAGGGAACTTGGGACCACCGAGGGACCTGAACCGTATCCTGCACCTTCCTTCAACTACACCAGTGAGAGGACATCCCACATCCCCAATTCCAAACTAACATGACAAAGGGCAAGGGGCTGGGAGGTCCTTCATCCACCTTTCACTTTACAAATTCATTCACTCACGATCACTGATGTGAACTGCCTCTGAGCCATGCACTGTGCTGGGCTCTGGGTATACAGCAGGGGGCAGATTAGACATTGTTCCTGCCCTGTGGCAGGTGACCAAGTAGACAAGAAGGTGAAATAAGTAAACAAACAACTAAACCCACATAATTTAAATTCTGGTAAGAGCTGCAAAGAAGAGGATGGTTAGAAAGCAAATAAGGAACAGTGTGGGTCCTTAAGTATTGTGTTATCGTGTTCACAGAGAGGACTGGCTGTGCTCAGGCCTGTGCCCCAGGGCTCTGCTATGCTCCACTACTCCTTCTATGCCTACCCTCCAAGGCCAACCTCCCTGCCTGACAGCCTGAAGCTCTCACTGCTGGAAAGCAGAGACAGACTGGCTACCCCTAACCTCCAGGCCTGGGAGGGCACCAACTTCATGCCATCATCATCGTCATCATCATCATCATGATCATCATCGGGGAATCAGGACCATCTTGACTGCAGTGACTTGAAGCCCAATCTTCCTATGACTTTCAGGATGCTCTAACACTGCTGTGCACCCCAACTTGCAGCTCAGGACTCTCCTTCAATCTAGTGCTGCTTTCGGTACCCACAGTTGAACATCCTTAGTCCCTACTCAGCTGACAGCCAGCTCAGTGGCTTCCCAGGCGCATGGCCAGGAACCTTCAGACCTAAATTCCAAATCATGGAAGGAGTTTGCCTAGGGGGATGAATCATGACTTCCCTCAGCAAACCTTGCCAACTATCTCATCACACACCAACCTGGAGGCCAGACCCCATTGGACTTATCTGCTCCTTCAAGAAAGATAAAGGAATTAAAGAAGTTGGCAGAGGCACTGTAGATAAAGGGAAGGGGCTGCTAAGTCTGATATTGTAAGCTCTTGACATCTTTAGTGTTGTGGAACCAAAACGAATAGTTATGGAAAATAAATGTGAATTATAAATATTAGGAAATAAGAGAGTCCAAAGCAGCTTAAACCTAAGAAGCACAGTAGACTTGAAAGTCTCTGAGCTTCAAGGAAGAGATGAAGGACGGGTCATTCTTGGACCAGTTCATAGGAACAAAACCCATGCTGTCAAGGGAGGAGGAGGGTAGAGAGAGTCACAGGTAGCAAAGAAGCAGGAGAGAAGGCTGTGTGCGGGGGCTCACGCCTGTAATCCCAGCACTTTGGGAGACCAAGGCAGGCAGATCACTTGAGCTCAGGGGTTCAAGACCAGCCTGGGTAACAAGGCAAAACCCTGTCTGTACAAAAAAAAAAAAAAATAGCTGAGTATGGTGGTGCATGCCTGTGGTCCCAGCTGCTTGGAGGGCTGGGGTGGGAAGATGGCTTGAGCCTGGGAGGTGGAGGTTGCAGTGAGCTGAGATTGTACCACTGCACTCCAGGCTGGACAACAGAGCAAGACCCAATCTCAAAAAGAAAAAATACAAGGAAAGAAAGAAACAAGAGAGAGAGCAGGTAGCAAAGAAGACACTGGATAGAGAGTTTGAGGAAGATTTACCTGAAAGTCGCACCACAAATAAAATGCTAGGGAATAAGAGGGAGAGAGAGAGGAATACTGATCAGAGGCAGGGACTTAGACACAAAGTCAAAGAGGTCACGGGTGCTTGTCTGAAGGGCAGCTGCTCTCCCAGCTGGCCCCCGCCATGGCAAGCGTGCTGTGTGGACAGGCCCTATCAGCATCACCCTGGAGCTAGTGAGGAATGCAGGCCCCATCCCACCTTTCTTGGAGCAGAACCTACTTTCTAGCATGACTTCCAGGTTAGCACACAGAGGTTTGCAAAGCCCTACACTGGGTGGTCAGACGAGACGGGCAATGTGAAAACAGGCTTTGTCTAGAGATAGCAAGAAAGCTGGAAACCACTGAACCATCACCCTGGGTGCAATAGAAGGTAGGATTTGTTACAGATTCAGCATGTTCCATGACTCAGTGGACCCCTGGCCTGTCTGTCCTAGAAAAGTGATGGCCCTTGGACCTTACTTTGACCTTTGTGACCTCTGCTGCATCTGGGGCGGCTCCGAGCCCTGAGGACTCAGTGGCTGAACCTCTAATCCCTCCAAATGCAAAAAAAAAAATGTAGTTCTCTCTTTCTATTCTTTTAAAATTCCAAATATCCTTCTAGAGCTCTTCTTTTTCCTCTTCTAAACTGGTAGCCAGCATTGCTATGCCAATTCAGAACTATAGGAATTGGAAATGTTTAGGAGCCAGTAGACAGTGTATGTAAAGGCATAAGATGTGTTTTCCAGAAGCCTTAGATTACATTCTACTCAATTGGAATGCAACAGACATTTTTTCCAGGTGCAGAATGGGAATCTTTGAGTGAGGGATTTCTTGGTTGACTTCTTACATGGGAATTCTTTTCCTTGGAGTCTTATTTAAGCCTCCATCATTACATTTAGAAAGATGTGAAAACGGGGCCGGGTGTGGTGGCTCACGCCTGTAAGCCTAGCACTTTGGGAAGCCTAGGCAGTGGATCACTTGAAGTTAGGAGTTCAAGACCAGCCTGG
>NW_012114252.1:20742004-20766124 GCF_000951035.1 Colobus angolensis palliatus | reverse complement strand
AAAAAAAAAAAATCTATACAATTCTTCGTCTTTGACACAAGTCCAGTTAAGCCAGACTTTCAGAATTATTATTTTAATCAAAAAAGAGGCCAAAAGAAAAGAAAGCCAATTCGGGAACAAGGTTCTCAGTAAAGTTCTATTAGTTTATCAAAACAGGAAATATAAGCCATTTCCGCACATGCAGCTTTAGAAATTAAGGAAATAATTCCAACATGGTATTAGCAGGGCAAGGTATATGGAAGAGGAAGTGCAGGTCACAGCTACACCACCCAGAACAAATCCTTCTTCTCCATATGCTGGGCAGAAAAGTCAGCCAATTCAGCTTCCTTTGTTTAACAGCACTTCAAGGGCATCCTAAATAAATGTGTTCACTCTACAGAATAGGACTGAACGAGTCACCAGCTCGAGATGGTGAAATGCCTGAAGGACAGGGGTGCTCCCCCACGCACAATGATGGAGTGCCAGTGAGTGCCAGCAGCTATGACTGCGTCAATGCGTCCTCACGGAACTGGGAGACTCAGAGAAGGAAGGAGGAGCTCAGGCTGTGTATTTGGAACAAGAGAACCAGAAAGAAATGACAGTAGTTCAACGAGAGTTGGGCTAGACACTCTTTAGGAAGACAGACGTCCTTCCTGCCTGGAAGCAATCCTTTACTGTCTCCCAGACGAATACCTGAGGAATGGGATCATTCTCCGTCCTGGTTCAACACAGCGGCAAGACATAACCAGGAGGCATGACGTTCGCTGCCCTCCCGTGAGTCACCAGCAACAAGCCCCGTGTTTTCATATCTGCACACCTATACATTTTAACAAGCAATGACCGGCCAACTGGGCCACCTTCCATTTCTCCTCAGGCAGCTTAACATCTAGGTGTTTTCCACACACAGTGTGCTATTGGCAGGGCCAC
The DNA here is from genome assembly GCF_000951035.1 of Colobus angolensis palliatus. Lineage (NCBI taxonomy): Eukaryota > Metazoa > Chordata > Mammalia > Primates > Cercopithecidae > Colobus > Colobus angolensis. The sequence continues at coordinate 20,765,218 of NW_012114252.1, read as the reverse complement.
CTCTGACAGCTGTACTTCAGTGCTGGAGCTTGGGTCCTGATGGGCAGGACTGGCTCACAAAAAAAAAAAAAAAAAAGTCAGGAATTTGACTGCCAGGGCATGCAGCGTGTGGTAGGCCAAAAACCAGGGCCAGAACTCATCCCAGTGACATTAGTCATCCTGAGACATTTAAAGCAGGCTGAGTGACAGTGGAGGGATGGCAGGCGGGGCCCCAGGTGGGAACTGCTGAGAACCTGGGAAGCTGAAGAGCAGGTGTGAGGGGCCGACCGGGAACATGAATGATGTGGCAAAGGGCAAGACAAAGGGCAGAGTTTAGGCAGAGAAGTGACTGGTCCTTCAGAGCCACAGCACCTTCTGCACCAAGGGAGGATGATGGCACCCTTCCGCAGGGCTATTGTGAGGGTTTGGGGATGTAATTCAGTCCCATGAGCCCTTCCCAGCTGAAGGGTTGCCAACACCTGGCTCCCCGGCCTAGAGCTCCTGACACGTGAATGAGAGTTGAAGCCCAGCCAATGTAGTCTGAGCCAACGCTGCCTTGGAAATACCTGGTCCTGGGCTAGAGATGATCTCAGAGCATGGGTGGGCCTGGCCTCAGGTAAAGACAGGTGGGCCATCTGGCTGAGCTAGGAAAGGGGGCTTGGCATTTCCTGACACACGTCCCCTGCCCTGGCCACTTCTTCAGAATTCACACTCAGTGCCCTTCTAGAGGCAAAAAGCAATGCGGAGATGCGCCTCCTCACCAGCGAGGAAGACAGGCGTGCACAAGGGCCCAGCATGCGGAGGCATGGACCCAGGTGTTCGCACTTGGCAGTGAGCCATGATAAGCGCAGAGGATGAGGCTCTGTCCAGAGCCAGCCCTCTCCATTCTTTTATGGCCTCCCCTTGGTCAACAGAGCACCCTGGCCTTCACCTGGGGAGAAGTTGAGCCCTCATTTATTGGGTGGTTTTATTAGGTGCTGGCTGGAGACTCACGGGTGCCTCATCTTGAGTCATCTGGTCTAGAAGCCTGGAACCTACACAGCAAACACCCAGGGTGTGGACATGGGCGTGGGGCCGTCGTCAGGAGTCAGGCAGGCAGGACAGCGACCACAGGGGCCGGGTTGAGCTGGGCAGCACATGTGACAAGCAGCCTTTGCAGTGGGCATATAGCAGGGCGCTGGAGCCACAGAACAGGACACTGAAATGCAGGCAATTTCCATCTCAGAGCACTGGAGGGTGTCCCGTCGAAGTATGAGTTGCCTGCATTTGAAGGTTTCCTTGCCTGTCTTCGAATGTCTTGGTCACTACAGTTCTGGTGCCCCTGCTCCTCTCACTCTGAGTTACTTCCTGAAATCTGTTCCATTACCCCTGCCATAGCCTCTGCTCCTTATAATGTCTATGGTGACTACGGGATCAGTGGCTAAGACTGCTGAAGATTTATTTTCATTGCAATTTAGATGTATTTATTAACCCACGGCTAAATTCTCCTTTGAATAGGGTCTTACTCACTTGATTCCAAAAGTTAATCTTAAATGACTTTCTGCCTCAGATTCCCAAGGCTTTGAGTTACACACGAAACACGCCTCAAAAGCCTCAAGCGAGAAAGAGTTCTCTTTCTTTTCAAGTATTTTGATACTGCTCCTTCAGTATCCCAGGAAAGCTCCCCATTTCCAAATTCGCCTCTCACTGGCCTTCACGGCCGGTTCCTGGCTCCCTGGTTGTGAGGGTGACAGAGGCAACCCAGGATCCTGGCTGGGATTGCCCGGATATATCAGCAGCGTCCTGGAGCTGGATGTGGGCAGGATCCCAAAGCCTATCTTCTTGATGGCACTATGAAGTGGACACACAGCTGGCACTATTCTGAGAACGAACACGCTCCCCGGCTACCTTGCAGAAGGTGGTCCCCCTGTGCACAGGTACACCTGCCCAGGCACAGATGAGATGGAACAAGATGGGAGCCCGGGTGTTGCTATCTGAGTCATGTGACTTCTGTCCCACACAGCAGCTGGGGGTCTGTCAATGGTCAATTGCCAGAAACCACCTTCCCTTGCCCCCTCTCCTTCTCTACCCTTAATATAGATGGCCACCCTTCATGTTTTTGTTAATCACTAATGGCTGGCTAGGGGGGTACTTAGCTAGGTGGGTGCTTCTGGTATTGACCCTTTAGTCGAGAGACCACATCGGGTTAAAAAGAACAGGTGGGGACAAGATGCGAATCAATGTGAGTCTGACTTTCTTCTTCACCAGGTGAGTGGCTGGTGTGTCTGAGTGAGTCTCAACTGCAGTGATAGGGAAGGTGAGGGTGTGGAGCCAGCATCTGCTACCCTCTGACTCCTCCACCCTACTGCTTCCCAGGAATAGCAGGTTTCACTTCTCCTGAGACCTGCTGACTGGGGTTCTGCTCCCCTGCATCCACTGTTCCCTCCACTTTCAAAGTCTCTTTTTCTTTCAACTACAGCCAAATGCTTAATCACATATTTCACACGCTGAGGGAATGTGAGGATTTTCAATGCATGGAGTATGAACACCTCTGGGGTGCCATCCTCGCAAAGAACTTGCCTTTGTACACCCTGTTCCTTCAGCTTGGAATGTCCTCCACACCCTCACCTTCCTTGTCAGTGCAGTCGAGACCCACTCCAACACACCAGCTACTCACCTTGGGAAGAAGACAGTCAAATCACACTGATCCACATCTAGTCCCCACCCATTCTTTTTAAGAACAGGCATTTCTGCTGTAACACAGTATATGACTGTTTCTGAAAAATTCTCACACTCTGCAAAACCACACACCAAACCACCGAGGTCCATGGGAAGAAGAGAGCTGGGGCAGACCACTTAATACTGATGCAACTTTGTAACTAGGGCCTTAATAAAATTGGTAACAATCCTGATACAAATAATAGCACAGTTTAATAGCCATGTTAACTTCCCAAGTAAAGAAATAACTGCAGTACATAAAGTACTTTATCTTAAAGAAGAGTGACGGCATAGTTTCACAGAAGGGGGTGTAAGGAAGTGCTAAGACTGCTATATTGCAGAGAGCAAGGATAGGACGACCAAAGATTGGGAAGAGCCGTGAAGAAAGCATTTCTGAGGAGACTATGCGGCCTGAGCAAGGCAAGAGAGAAAATACTGGCGCCCTGGAGTCTCTACAGCATTTCATTCTTTGACAGTTTGCTGTGCTGATGTGTATTCTTCTACTTACCCTTCAGCTACCCTGTTACTCAGTGGGGCAAACACCATGCTGGGAAAAATGTCATGCATGAACTAACGTGACTTCCATCTCATACTGACATCATTCTCTTCTGTTCCAATTACCTATCAGCAAGTATGAGTTAGAGGAAATGCGCTGTAACAAACAGCCTACTTCAATATTCTCTCATTGGCTATTCATTTAAATGTCATGTTGTCACCAAATAACTGATAATAAGAAAACTGGCTGCATAAAAGAACATGTTTAATGAAGGCTATCTGTCATGTCGTCCTTTTAATAGCCGTAGGGATTTTGTTCTGTCTCCGTCTTGAGAAGAAGAAGTTACAAGGAGTTTTTAACTCTTGTTCAAGAGGCCATCAATGTAATCATAGTCAGAAGTGAGTTTTCAGACTTACAAGTGCACACACAGTGAAGAGTTTTACATGTTACATTTAGAATAAATGCCCTTACATATTTGTGAGCTATGCTGTTTTTGTTCTGTTCAGTTAGGGAGAGAGTCCACCGAGACATCATCTAATATAAGCATTACCTCACACATTATCTACACTAAATTTTAATTATTTATACGGCATGCCAGTTCTTGGTATTCTTTGGCAATGAATGAAAATGTGTATGTTGTTAGTACTGGCATATAGGTCTAAGGTAAATATTTTGCACTGTTTGTAAGAAACAGAGTGGGTCCATCTTTTGAAGCTATTTAATCCAGAAAAGTACATTCAGTTTGAGAGTTCTGTTCAAAACCCGCCCTCTGTGCTAAATTTGGGAGAAAAGAAATCTGAAAAGCATGAAATGAAAGAGATCCAGCAATCATTTTTCAGAATACAATAAGATTTCTGTTCTGGTTGGTGAAGGCTGGTCTAGGCAAGGAAGGTCCCCGTTTGCACTGGCACACAGAGCAGCGCTGCGCCGCCCAGGCAGGCTCAGCCTCAGGTGTCTGCAGCTTTATCTTTGCAAACTTGACCATCAAAGTCCTAGGGGCTTTGGGGCCATGGGCAACACCACACCCACGCTACAGCTACTTTACCTATCTGCTGGCCTGGCTTCTGGGTTAGAATTTCTGAATTTCTGCCCCGCCCTTTCTCCTGGAGGTACGCTGCCAAGTGAATCACACCTGGCAGCTTTCAGACGGCGTATACCTATGCCTTCCCGTATCAGCAGGGATCGAGGATGCCTTTGCTGTGAACTCACACTCAGTAGTTTTTCCTTTGCCTGGAGGAAGGTCTGTGCATAAAATCTGCTCTAAGTCATAGCAGACGCCTACTCCTGGGGCCAGGAGAAGAGAGCACCTATTGAGTATGGACAGGCGCAGGCAGCACTCTGTTATTAGGGAGTGGATTATTCACCTGGATATTCCAACAGTGGATTTTCAATCCCACTCCTCTCTGCCCCTCAGTAGGTTGTTGGGATTTTAATTCTTGTGTCTGATGCACAGTCAGAGACCACAGAGACAGTCATTGCAGTATCAGGCTACAAAGACTGCATGTTCTCCGGACTAGGTTAGACCAAGTTTTGGATGCTAACCTCTGTCGATAAGACTACTTCAGAATTAGCATGCACACATTTTTAGGTTTGAGCACAATTTTTAGAGTGTCCTGAGTGTGAAATTTTAGAAGCCAGTTCTACCCTATTCTCCTATACCAGTGCATGAAGACAGTTGACTTTTCCAGTCTTTTTAAGCTTAATCTGGACTGTTTGCAAGAAGATGGGTTCTTCCTGGGCTCCAGAGTGCTATGATCCTGTCTTGTGCCTTTGCCCTGCCCTAAGCTTCCAGCTGGGTGTGTGGGTCTCCAGTGCTGCAGATTTGGTTTGCTCTGAATGGCACTGTGTTTGGGAGAAACTTGATTTGCTTTGGACCAAGGGTGCCAGGGCTCCAGCCAGTGTTTTGTGGGGGTGGTCTTGTGAGGAATGCTCATCCCACATGCCCTGCAGTGTCCTCATTTAAAAAATGGGTAGAACTTACCGTTCCTACCTCCTGGGGTTGCCGTTAGGATAAAAGGAGATTAACCCATGGGAAGAGGTGAAGATAGTGCCTGGCTCCCGGGAGGATGTACCCAGCATCCATGGTCCATGTTCTTAACCTGCATTTTATCATCTTCCCCTAGTGGGGAAAGATGCTGGTTTATTTCCATCTCATGATACAGACATGGAGAACAGCAGGTGTCAACACTCATTGTTCAAGGAGATTGCTCTTTATGGAGATATTTGCATGTTTTAGGATTTTCATTCAGTAAGCATGCATACAATGCTGACCCTATATGGCTTACGGAATTTACCTTAAAAAGGTCTTACTTGATTTAATGTTAACTGCTAGGTACCATCAATTTCTCTGAAGTAAGATTTCAAAAGAAAAAAATTTAGTAAGCTAATTCATCTCTAATAAGTCAAATTATTAGCTTTCTTTATTCTCTCTCTTTCTTTTAAAAAATTCAGTGAGTAGCTGGCTTAGGTACAATTTAAATGGCTCAACTATGCCGAACCTTGTACCCAAGGTCAACCAATGAGCCAGGGTCACTTGGGATCCAGGCCAAGATCCCCATTCTCTGTTCGTCACTATGAGCCTAAGACAAAAATTCATGAGTCCTGTCTAAGCAACAAGGCTTGTAGTCCTCCTATGTATCAAAAGTGCTCTTATCATATTACAAACAACTAACATGCTGAGATGATAAACATCCACAAATGCGGACTTCCTCCAGTATTCTATGTGATGTCATCTGGCCCTTCTTTCATATCCGCTTTTATTATGCTCCTGTCCTTTCAAAACAGACTCTGTGCCACAGTACAACAAAAGCCAGGAAACGTCGGCCCTCTGGCAGTGAGACAGAGCTGGAAACAAGGAGAAACTGATAAAGCAGAAACACCTCCAGATGGAGAAGTAAAGAATCAGTCCTGACACAGCAACTCAGCCTGGTGTCTTTAAAGCCGGTATCCCCTTACACACACTAACGGAAGGCTCCTGCTCTGCCCCTCTCAAAGTGGAGTTGTTACTGAGTTGTTTTCATCAGTGTAGGCAGACACTCCCCACAAAACGTCCTCTAGAAAACGCTTCTGAGAGTCTGCTAAGTGCTGAAGATCTAAAGGCCAATAGGCAGGCCCCTTGTCCTTGGGAAAAGACAAGCCAGTGGCAGAAACCCACAGCCCTGAACAGTAAATCCTTAACAACACCTAATCAGCCACAAACTATGTACAGTTTGTTCACCTAACCTGAGGCTCGTGAGTGAGTCCCACAGCTACCCTTAGTCGCTGCTCCACAGGGGCTGGCCGGCCAGCAGCTGGAATTCCTGGCTATGGGTGGGAACGTGACAGAGCAGGGAACACAGGGCTTTGTGCAGGGCAGTGTCGGTCTGACACTCTACCGGGGAGAAGTCCCTCGTCCCGATCACTCCACGCGCTTGGACATGTCTTAAAATGGGGTTCTGATGGGAAGGCAGCGCTGGCCACCGACCTTCTCAGTGAACACCGGAAGTGGAGGGCGGGCTTCTTTCCCTTCTCTGTTCTGATTTAGTGTTTCCTGTCACCCCCAGCACACCCCTCCCCACCCCCGGGGAAGCCACTGCCAGGAACCAGTTCCCTGACATACCATAAACAGTCAAACACTGACGACGCTCCCTCCTGCCAGGTCACTGAAAACTTTTCCCTTAATAGACAATACTCCTCCTCCCGCTGGGAGCAACCCAGACGCCCGAACACAAGTCAGAAAGAACAGAGTCCTCTGAAGTCCCCAGAATCGCATGGCTGAAAACGCCCTGAGAGTAGCCAGGGGTCACACGCATACACGCAGAGCCTGGAGCAAGCGAGAAGCTGGGGTTTGCTGTTGGGTAACCTAACAGCCAAGGGCATAGAGAGATCTCAAGACCCTAAAGAATCTCTGTTCCTGTGCAGTTCTTTGTGCTTCGTAATGTCTTCACAAGCTGCAGGACTGCTCTCCTTTCTTCTGCAGCTGCCCCGAAAGACTGGATCTTTCTGTCCCTGGGCTAGGAGAAGCACCCTTCAGAAGATTCTGCCAAAGGAACTCCCTAAGGTGGGGAGGGGACGAACCTCAAACATTTTCTTTCTACACTTCCACTCTTCTCAAGTCTTCTCATCCTCTCCCTTTACCCTTTTTCTTTCTTTTACATCTTTAGAATTTTCTTTCTTTTACATCTTTGGAAAGGTGGATTTGCTATATCTGTAAGTCAGCTTAGATGAGGACCGTGGCCGTACCTGTGGCTAGAGTAAATTGCCCTCGGCTGGGTGCGGTGGCTCACGAGGTCAGGAGTTCAACACCAGCCCAGCCAAGATGGCGAAACCCCATCTCTACCAAAACTACAAAAATTTGCCGGGTGTGGTGGTGTGCACCTGTAATCTCAGCTACTAGGGAGGCTGAGGAAGGGAACTGCTTGAACCCAGGAGGCAGAGGTTGCAGTGAGCTGAGACCACACACTTCAACCTGGGCAACAGAGCAAGACTCCATCTCAAAAAAAAAAAAAAAATTGCCCTCTTAGACTGGACTCTGCAGGGGTACCAGGTGCCCATTGGACCAGAGGTTCTCAGCCTCTGTGAAACAGGAAGCCCGTTTATTATCCACTCTACTTGTCACCCACCCTCAAGGATTCAAGCCATGCTGGCAACGTCATAAACCGCCAGGATGAACCTTCTTCCTTCCAATCAGTGTAAATAGTGTTAGTGTTCCATCCTGGGTTAGTTACAGGATACGTTATGAGTTTACACAGCTTCATGGAGTGCCACTGTTCCATGTCTGGAATGCTTCTGAAGTGCCACAGACTGTCATTATTTGGATGGTCCAGGTTAGCAACTCCTTGGCACCCAGCACCTTTATTTTAATTCCTTTTCTGATTTTTCCTCCCACCAAGTTTACTGAGCATCTATTATGGTCCCAGGTATTGTGCTAAGACTGAGGATACCAGGTTCAAATATCAGATTTTCAGAACTGGAAAAGATGAGCAAGATGATTAATTCTGGGAGATTCCAGTCTTTTATTACTGAAAGACCTAGTTTGGACCCTGTTTTTGTTGTTTTCCCCGAAATCTGAGGCTTGTAAAGAAAGAGGCTGTGCTGCTGGGGGCTGAGGCTGACACGCACTCCCTCTGGCTGAGTCCTCACAATTGGGTCAGAGGCAGTAAACTCGTTTGAGACTGACTGGCCAGGCTTCCGAGGTCAGGGAACCCCTGGCTCCCATGACATTCCTCCCACGAAAACTGGGCGCTACAGAGATTTTAGGTAACTTCCCTAAGATGAAGTCCCAAATATGCAAGCACCAGTGATTCCCTCCATCCAGGAATCTCATCACAATGCTGTTGCGATAACAATGCTGTCCCGCCCACATCCACTGTCATCAGAATTCAGTCCTCTAGTCGCTCAACGAAGGCTTTCTGCACAAAAGGTAAAAGAAATCCAACTGTCTGGCCCATTTAAAATCAAGTAACTGAACTTTCTCTGCACTCTGTCACACTCTTCATCTCTGAGGTTCATCTCTGTTCTTACCAGACGATAACGTGAAAAAATGGCGTCTTAAAGACCTGACCCCATCAGCTCCAGAAATCACGTTAGGGAAGGTCTGTGGAAGGCATGGGCCTGCAGTACTGAAGGCAGAGACATAACTGCCAACCACAAGTCACTGATTACAATCCAAGAGCACCATTTTCTTCCTTTTATGGGGCACAGGACTCTTCCAAACATTGTCCTGCAGATACTTAAGAAAACAAAACAAAGCCCCAAACAAAAATCCAAGCTTCTTATTCCACATGTGTTGTGACCTCCCGGCTCAGGGCAGCAGCCAGTCACTCTTGGCTGTGGGAGAGAACCTGGGAGGGCAGCGAAGAGCAGCCAGACATTTTTTCAGCTTGTGTCTTCAGGGGACAGAAACAAGGCATTCTTTCCCTCTGCAAATCCAGGCTGCAGCTCAGGAAAACAATCACTCCTTTTCCCAGCTGCAGAGATGGCTGGATTGCCTTGGCTGCCTTGCACGTTTCTCTCCTAATCTTCCAGATAAACCATCCCTGGGGTCCCAGGTTTAGCTTCTCAGCAGAGGCCCGTTGTTTTCAGTGAGTGCGAACTGGGAGGGCCCAGGCCAGCTCCCTCCTGATCTAGTAGAATTATATGGGTTCGACCGGCTCCCTAGAGCCTCAGTGCTCTTCAGGGGGAGCAATTTTACCCACCCCCAACATACAACATTTTCTGTGTCTTTTCTCCTAGTTTTAATAGTTGGCCACATGGCTCAGTAACTGTGCTCTCTCCTCTCTTCTTTCTCTCTCTCTCTCTCTCTCACACACACACACACACACACACACACACACACTGTTTTCCATTGCATTTTTCTCTTTTTGCCAGCTCATGGCAGAAGCTCACCATTGGAGCCTTGCTAGGGTTTCTCAGCCCCAGGTCTTCCTAGGCAGTAACTGCTCAGCCTTAACGGAATATTCCTTCCTCTCTTAAATTGATGAAAAATATTTTTTCTCTAATTATTAGAATCAACTAGTGAAATATTTATAGAATATAATAAAATGTACATAAAATGGACTCAACAAGGGATCACGGAAAGATCTAATCTAAAAATCAGCTTAGGATCCAAGTGAGCAACACGCGGTCCCTATCGTGGTGGCGTAAATGGTTCCTTTGGAGAGTTTTGTGTGGTTCCAGAATGCTGTTAATCCACACCCCTGGCCTCATTAACCCTCAAAGCAACAAGAAAAGGAACGTCAAGCTTTTGGCATCATGCTGTTTACTTTCAAAGCATGTTTATTTAGTGAATATATGCTCACTGCATATATTTCAGTGAGCACATATATCTTCACAAGTATCAATGCTGTCTCTATTTTTAACAGGTAAAAAGTGTTTGCTTTTCCCAAAGCTGTCCTGAAGAATGTCTTGGGGACACAGACACACAAAGCAGAACCTGCTGCAGGGACTTCCCCGGGACGGGCAGACTTCAGATTCTTAGAGCCTCCAGCACCGTGTCGGAGGGCTGCTTGTGGTCAGTTGTGGAGCAGGACCTTTTGGACAGCAAGGGTGTGTCTAAGTGGGGACATCAGCCTAAGCCTTTAAAAGCCCCTGGACTGGACCATGGACCATGCTTTGTGAATTCCAAGGCAGCCCTCTCTGAGCTTGCCACCAGCACATCTGCCCTCTGACGCTGGTCCAATCTCACTTCCTTCCACTCCCCATCAGGGGCTTCCTGCCCATGCTGCTCCGGCTTGAGCCTGGCAACAGTCTCCAGCCCTGGCAGATGCTGCTGGAACACCTCCTGGGCCCATCACTCTGGACTCCACTGCCCATCAGCTGTTGAGCCTTCGCTGGCATTTATTGGTTAGGAAAATCCATTTTAAATCTTACGTTTATGATTCCAAACAGCAGGGTACGGTGTCCTTCACACGAGCCCAGTGGTTTCCAAACTTGGCTGGCGATCAGCATCATGCTGGGTGCTTCTAAAACTCCCGGCGACCATGCCCCATCCCAGAACTGCAGAATCAGAGCGCGAGGACTGCGTCTGTCACTGCCCTACAAGCTTATGGATCGAATGCAGTGAGCATATATTATATACATCCTATGCCTACAAAACAAGATCAGCATCCACAGACACACGTAGGCTGTTTTCCTCATTTCCCCTCATTTCCCCTTGGAGAATTGAAAACTGCATCGCTAACCAGTGCAGCACCCAGAGCAGCACCCAGAGCAGCATTTGGGAACTTCTGATGTAACCTGTACAGGAACTGGTGTGAGTGTCCCATGAAGGAGCACAGAGGCAACCGACGCCACCTGGAATGGATGTCGTCGAGAGGATGCCAGCCCCAGGCTGAATGTGGTGACTCTTCCCATGAACTGCTTCAGAGGCAGCGGAGGATGAACTGCCTTTGCTGGAGGCTTCCAAGCAGCGTTGCTGCTGATCAACGAAAGCTTCAGAAAGAAGGCTCTGGGGTCAAGGCTCTGTGTATAACATGTTCAAACATCCCCGGGAAGGAAGCTCCCAGATGAGCTGCTTGCAGATGAGACGCCACCCCCTGAGGTCCATGTCCTGCCTCTTGTATTCCCCCAGCAAAACCCCTGATGCAGATAAAAAGGGACCCCCTTTCCCCGGGAAAGGGAACAACGGTATGTTTAACTCCTTCCTGCACAACATAGTCCTTTACAGATAAAATGAGGCCTACTTGGCCAGGTCATCATAGGGAGCAGAAAGAAAGCCCAGCCCTGGGCAGCGCGCAGGAGCCCTCCTCCAATCGCAGCTATTGTTATGCCACCTCCCAGGCTTCTTCTAAGATGCATTTTGTTTTACAGAGCCTATAAAAACCTACTTGTTCAACTTCATTTTGATATTCACTTCCCATTTTTTGGAATTCATCTATTTTCATGAATAGCACCATTATATTCAACTTTCCAAGTGCAGCGCCATTATGATTCCCTGCGTGTTCATGAAAGATCAGTTATGCTTGAGACAATCAGACATATTATCAAAGAGAGCCATCAGAATATTTTCCAGGAAAAGAGGAAATGGCCTACTCTACCTCAATATACTACAGCAGTGGAGAAAATAGTTCAAAATAGCCTAGACCAAAAAAGTTAAAAATCAAACAACTCCAAGAAGATACATAGAGGCAAATTTTTGTAGTTTTTATTTTCACATATGTCAGCTCTGGGTGGAAAGGCGGGTTAGAAGTAATGAAGTGGCCGTCCACAGGAGACTGGATGAGTCTACATTGCCAACAGAAGCCCACGAGAGTCTTCTTTTTGCAAAGCACGCTACAGGCGAGCAGACTTCCAGGATCTTGTGGAGACTTTGAACAGTGTGTGCCACAACTACCTGTTTCGCACCCTTGTTTCAAAAACGCAACGTGAAGATAGTGAAATAGTATATGTGAAGTAGTTTAAACTCCACAGAAGAAAGGCATCTTGTAATTTTGGACCCAGAATTTTATCTTCTTTATTTTGAGAGTAAAATGTCACCACCTCGGAGACGGGTGGCCAAGCCCTGTCATGTGATGGGTTTGGATTGGTCAGAGGGGACACCGGCGACCAGAAACTGGAGCTCAGTCACCACTTTGGGCACCAAGGGAGCTGTATTAGTCCGTTATCCCGCCGCTGGTAAAGACATAAGTGAGACTGGGTAATTTATAAAGAAAAGGGAGTTTAAAGGACTCACAGGTCCATGTGGTTGGGGAGGCGTCACAATCACAGTGGAAGGCAAAAGGCACGTCTTACATGGTGGCAGACGAGAGAATGAGAGCCAAACGGGAGGGGTTTCCCCTTCTAAAACCATCAGATCTCGTGAGACTTACTCTACCACCAGAACAGTATGGGGGAAACCACCCCCACGGTCCAACTACCTCCCACTGGGTCCCCCTCAAAACATGTGGGAATTATGGGAGCTACAATTCAAGATGAGATTTGGTGGGGACACAGCGAAACCCCATCAGGGGCCACGGCTGAAGCATTACAAAGAGATCTCAGGAGTCGCCTGTGTTGGAGACACGGCTGCAGGCAGCGGAGGAGGTCAGCGGACTCCCAACCACAGGATCAATGAACAGGATCCATGAATGCCTGCACCTGAGCCCAGAGGGCCAAGGAGAAGCCCAGGGATGAGAACTGTGACACAGACTGGGGGCTCGGCCTCCGTAGAGGGCAGATGCCCAGGAATCAGGGCAGCAGCACAGGTGAGGGACAGACAGTTGAGGTTACCTGGAGCTGGGCCCCCAGCTCTTTATTTTCCTCCTCCCTGGACTGAAGACGGACTGTCTGAATCTGACGGTGCTGAATCAGACCCAGGGGTGAAGCAGCCCTACTCCAGGAGGAAATTCAGCACCTTTCTCTGGTCTTTTCTCTTGCACTTCTTTCTACATAACTTGGATTATACTTTCTACACAATTTTGCATCTTTACTTTGTCTTAACATTAAGCATTTCTCCATACTCCTAGATGCTCTGCATAAATAAAGCATTGTTAAATACGGGATGCATAGCATTTGTTCTTGGGGAATGGAATTTTCTTGACCTGTCCCACCATATCCTGCATGGAGGCTTTTCCAAGTTTCTTAGACTATAAATCCACACTGTAAGGAGCAAATATGTTCAGCTCATAAACATCTTGAATGAGTGTGCCATGACCACGATACGTATGAAGGAAATGGAATGTGTTTCTACTTGGGAACGGAAGCAGCTCCCAAGTGTGAAACCTGGATTTTAGTAGAAATGAGCATGAGTACTCCCTCTGGAATGCGGCCATGGGTCTGCTCCCCAGGCAGACGGCTGCTCTGTGGTCTAATCTAAGGGAAGCCTCTGGAACAGAATCCTTAGGGCATCGTGCAGACACTTCCAACATGCAGATGGCGGTGGTGCTCATAATGAGTTAGATGCGGGCCACATCTGCTGTGCTTGATAAACAAAGGAACAAACAAACAAAGCAGAGCTCCAAAGCTGGGTCAGTCTTTCTGAATGTCAAGAAGCCCAATTTTACTGCCCAGCCTAAGGGCATGCACAACTCAGCCCCAAAGAGAGGCACTGACTGTGTGTCATATTGTGCTTTTTTTTTATCAAACGCCTCTGTGTTCAGGCCGTATCTAGGCACCTGGGGACACAGGCTGCACCTGGCATGACCCTCACCCTCAAGCAAGCATGGTCACCGTCGTCCAGCCGAGCTCAGCAGGAGCATGGGGCCAGCACCCGAGTCCAGCTGCATGGGCGGTGCTGGTCCCACCATGACCTGACTTTCTGGACTTGGTTTCCTTGTCTGTGAGATGAGGATGACATTAGTTCCTATCTCAGAGGGTTAATGTAAAGGTCACTTGAGTTCATTCGTGAAAAGCACCTTGCCCAGGACCTAGATCGTGGCAAGAACTTATCACACATGGTAAGAACTCTCATTATTTATAATCATAACTATACAGCAAAACAGATGGGACTGCCCAAGGCCCAGAATAAAAGCACAGAAACACGACAAGGAGTTCAGACTCACAGAGGGAGCGGTCGCGTCCCGATAGGAAAGATCGTACGTTATTGGAGTGTGGGAGCAGGACCACAGTTCGTGGGCGGTCCTCTTCCCATCACAGGTGCAGTAGGTCATAGCCAGGGCACGCCACAATCACAACCCACCTTAGGTAAGTTAGAAAATGTATGGAGAAGAAAAGGTGCCACAAGAAATCGCCTCCATGAAGAGAATTAGAGAAGAGATGGGTGAGGAGAGACAACGTTCACAGAGCCTGTAGGTACCAGAACACACCCCCCTGCAGAAAGCAAAGCTGCTTCTGAATGTCACAGCAAACAGCTCAGAGGACCTGGCTTGGATGAAGCAGACTGGATGTGGGATGGACATTGGGTCCCAGGACATCAGGGCTGCAAGGGGAGTGGGACTACTAATGTTTCCCAAGAATTTGGAGGTGGAAGCATCTTAGATTTCATTAACAAAGAGTAAGCAGTGGCCCTTCGGTGATGATGAGAGGTACACCTCGAAGCAGGCAGCATTCAAAGGGTGCATTTCCAAGTAACAGGGACAGGGGCCTTCAGGTGGTCACCACACCCCTGGAGGGGTCATAAGTCAACATCAGAAAGTGGGGCGCAGCAGTGGTTTTCTTTGACACTCAGGAATATCTCCTTAGGATGATGGGACTGACCACAGGTACAGCTGCAGCCCTTCACCCTCTGCCCTCTCCAGAAGTAAGCCTGGCTGCCTGCAAGGACCTGGTGGGTTGGGACACCTCATGCACCTACTTCTTGCTGGCTCAGAGACACAACTTACATAGCAACCATGGGAATTTGGGCTTCTGGAATTATCACTGTGCGTTCAGATTATGAAGGACTTTGCGTTCAGCAGTGAGCTTCACCAATGCTCAAAGTAAGCGTGCATTTGAGAATACTGTTGATGCAGAAATATGTGACAAGCCAATTACTAAGGAAACCAGGTACTACTAGAAGGACTCACTGGTCACCTTTCAACATAGAGCTGTTAAGGATGGCAACACATGGTACGAACATAGAAGGGGATTCCTCTATTAAAAGTTAACATAGTAGAAATCTGGATGAATTCATATTTCCGTGGGCCCAACTTTTCTCTCCCTCTATCTGCCTGTGCTTGTCTTTTTAGGAACATCACATACCACCATCAATGTTCAAACTCAAGAGGACAAAAGGAGAGAAGAGGAGGAAAAGTGCTGTAGAAGAAGGTGCTGTGCGTGGGAGCTGTCCCGTCTATCACTGCAACAGGAGAAGCACGAACTTGTGCTGCTGTCATTATCACTTCATCCCTGGTTTATATCCCTCTCACATTTGAATCTCTGACCGAAACCTAATTAAAGATGAGGAGGACTTGGAAAAAAAATTGTTTGCCATGGCCCTTTCCATTCAAAGGTAGTCCAGAAAGCTATTTGGGAGATCCCACGATTTTAAAAGTGAGCTTGGGTTCTGCAAATAGCTTATGTAGGTTCCAATATGCATTTCAAAGTTTTTTGGTGAAGTCTACTTAATGTGTACTTGGCTAATAAACCTTTCTTGATTTAACATTGCTAATATATTCTAGACAGTATAATAAGGTTAAAAAAAGAAGAAAAGCATAAAGACTAAAAAGATGTAAAACCATCATTATTTGCAGATCGCATGATTTTATATATAGAAAACACAATAGAATCTATTGTAAAATTTAGAATGAATGAATGAGTTTGGGAAAACACGAACCGTAAGAAATTGATAAATTGGATGACAATAAAATGTAGGCATCAGCTTATTGGACATCATTAAGACAGAAAAGACAAGCCACAGAGTGAAAAAAGGTCTTTGCAAAGCAGGTAACCAAATGGGGGACTGTACTTAAAATATAAAGAGCTCCCAAGTGCATATGGAGACTGACACCCAACAGAAAAATGGGCACAAGGCTGGAGCTGGCAGATCACAGAGAGAAGATCCAGATGGCCAGTAGATCTATACAAAAGTGCTTGACCTCACTAGGAATCAGAGAAAGGCAAACATTGTGAGAGTAAATACAAGATAGCACATTCTTTCGTTGGTTGCTTTGAGTTGGTGTTTGGAATATTGCCCCCATTCCTCCTACTGCCCTTGGTCTCAGAAACTTGGCTTTGGGGTTGTGAATGATTTCAATCAAGAGCTGCCCGGGGTCTTTGAACACATCACTCTTCCCACCTCCCATGGGCGGTGGGGTCTGTGAGTGCACCTCCTTTCCCATCTCCCAGCACCAAGGAAGTCAGCAGCCCAGTATCGAGGGTCAGGCGTGTGTCTGCATGGGCCAAGGCAGCCACGGCTGACTGCCCTCCTGGCTCCAGGACTTCATCACTGTTGAGGTGAACAAGCCATAAAAATTAGGATGCGTCCTCTCTTTCCAACAGCATGGAAATCTGAGACGTGTAAAAGGAAAACTACTGCAGAAAAATTATTATGGAGATTTGGGGTAGGTTTTCTATCTCTCAAATAACTTTGTCCTTACCTCCACTTTTAGGATGACTCTCAAGTAATTGGGAACTGTAATATATGGCTTTCACGGTCCTTTGCAATGGTCTGGCACGGTCGCAAGATTTTATTGGCATATTTTAAGACCAGTATAACATGTTCAAGCTGATGTTTGGAGGATGGTAAGACCATTGTGATCTTTCTAGAAGAAAATTACATCAGTAAATTTCCTTTTCTTTAAGAAAAAAAAAGCTGCGTGGAAAGAGAAGAATATTACTGACCCTAAGAGACTCTGAATACCCAGGGTTTATTTAAACAGCATTTCATGAGCAGCAATGGCATGGCGAGGTCGGGAAGACGGAAGACACACCACAGAGGAACGTGGCGGGGAAGGCTCCCCAGCAGCCTAATAGCCTGATTACCAAACCATTTAGAGAGGAACCACTCAGCCAAAATAGGTCAAAACAGGCAACTCTGCTGGCAGTTACCGCTAGAAAACTCTTCTTAATTGCTGTTTTGGAAACTAATTGCTCTCAGCAAAAAGTATCTAGTAGGAGGTCTTGCATTTAAAGGAGAAGGGCCAAGTCAGCCCTGCTGCATGGAAGTACAGCCTGGGAAGGCACCGCAGGCCAGGGGTCCCCATCGTGCCCCGCGGATCGGAGGAGCGTTTCCAAGAGGAGAGGTAGACAGACACCGGACACTTGGAAAAACAAAGATATGCACTCTGCTTTGAACCATAACAGAATCCCAGAAATACTGGCCTGAGGAGGTTTATCCTCTTTTCAGAGTTGCTTAGATGAATTGTGAACAGGCAGATGGGGAGTTTCAATAGACTTCAGGGGATTTGCCCCAATCAGACTGACATTCTGGCTGGGAAGAGCTCTGGAGTTGGGGCTGCCCCGCCTGCCTCCACCCCACGCCTCCCAGCTTCATTCCGACTCGCCACCCACCTACACAATGAAGCCTCCGAGTAAAACATCGTGTTACAGCAGTATCTTTCCACACTCGCCCCGAAACCTTACCCCTTCTAATCGCTGACACGTCAGTTGTCTGCTTAGTGACCGTTATAATACTGAAAATTCCTTTATTTAGCTTGCTTGAGATGAAGCCATGCAGCTGTAAGGGTGACTCGCAAAACAAAATTAAGGTCCATTCTCAGTTAAAGGGGCCGTGGAAAGCCTTGAGTCCTTCATGGTAAAACTCATTCTCTGTCGAATTTCATTGGAAAACTGTCACAGTGCTTCCCAACTTTCAGAAGAGTAATTTGTATTTATCAAAAAACAAAATACACACAGTGTTCATTTGGCAACTTAAAGACATATACTTATGGAATCTGTCACATTTGGTCTTGTCCTTTAAACAGACGAAAAGTTGGCCTCATCATACCGTATTTCACTGCATGTACCAACTTCCCCTTCACACTCTGGAATTATGCACTTTGCTGGGTGTGCTGCACCATCACTGGGTGGTTTTCTCTCCTCCTGCCAGTGCCATGGTGGTCATGACATTCCTCTGTCTCTTCCATGGGGTGGCTGAGAATATCAGATGGATGCATCCACCCAAGTACTTCTTTTTTTTTTTTTCTTCTGAGACGGAGTCTCGCTCTGTCACCCAGGCTGGAGTGCAGTGGCGCGATCTCGGTTCACTGCAAGCTCCGCCTCCCGGGTTCACACCATTCTCCCGCCTCAGCCTCCTGAGTAGCTGGGACTACAGGCACCGCCACCACACCCGGCTAATTTTTTGTATTTTTAGTAGAGATGGGGTTTCACCGTATTAGCCAGGATGGTCTCGATCTCCTGACCTTGTGATCCGACTGCGTCGGCCTCCCAAAGAGCTGGGATTACAGGAGTGAGGCACCACGCCCAGCCCCACCGAAGTAGTTCAAACAGAGCTGTGTGGACCTGGAATAATTCACTTGGGATAAACCCTTTGAGTAAAAGAAAGTCAGGGTTCCAACACCAGCTCTTCACAAACCAGAGGCCTCAGGCATGTTATTGACTTCCACTGGCATTTTTTTCTTTGTATTTGGTCTGACTGCACCTGTGCCCTCTATTTCCAAGGATGCCATGAGGATAAAGTGAGATAACACCTATGAAACTTGTCTTTGACAAGAACAAAGAAACTACAACAAATAGAAGGCACCCACAGTAAGGGAAGAGGGTGGGAACGTTCTGCGGTATGGAGGGACTATTAGACACCTTTCCCTGCAGGGCATGCCCACCTATGGCTGGCTCTATCTTCCTGCTCCAGCCCTAGAACAACTGCAGCAAGTACGTTTTTTCTTAAAGTGTTGATTTGAGGTGATGTTAGTGGGGCGGTGGAGGGTGGCTGCTGCTCTCAGAGGTGTACTGAGAATGTGAGAGTGATTGCAGTGGTGTCTCACATTATTTCAAAATTACTGTATCTTTGAAAACATTTGCATTAAAAAATGGAATACCCCAAGTATTGAAGTAACAAGTGACTTGCTTAAAGGTCTAAACTTCTCCATTTATTTACTTATTCATTTTATTCTGATTGGTATGTTTTCTATTTCTGTACCTGATTATGGACTTTAAACATATTGTGCTAAAATAGAAGAAGAGTTTATTTTTCTCCAGAATACAGGACCTCAAAGAAGTATGAAGTTTGTTCCATAATGTCGTTCTACAAAGCTCAATGGGTTTTGGCCTCGTAGAAGGTTCTGTTCATCATTTCCAAAACAGGATTTTAAAAACAGTGAGTCATGTAATTTTCTCAAAAAGTGATCTAACCTACAAAGTGATTTAGCTAGTGAATTAGATGACAGCATGTTTATCAAGGCTACAATGGACTAGGGCTCCGCGGTAGTCTTGGACCCGCTAGGGTCTCAGATCTTCTAGGAGATGCTGCTGGGTGACAGAGCCCGTCCGTCTCTCTGGGCATCTCTCTGTCTCCTCTGAGCCCCTGGCTCACCTTCACAGCAGTCTGGGCGAGCTGGTCCAGAACGAGCTCTTCGCAGAACAATGTCCTTATCTACCATCCTTAGCACTGCACAATCATTGAATTAAACGTGCCCAGCAGCCCATTGAGCTAAATGTGTCTGTGGCATCAATTTCTTTCTTTCTTTTTTTTTTTTTTTTGAGATGGAGTCTCGCTCTGTCGCCCAGGCTGGGGTGCAGTGGCCGGATCTCAGCTCACTGCAAGCTCCGCCTCCCGGGTTCACGCCATTCTCCTGCCTCAGCCTCCCGAGTAGCTGGGACTACAGGCGCCCACCACCTCGCCCGGCTAGTTTTTTGTATTTTTTTTAGTAGAGACGGGGTTTCACCGTGTTAGCCAGGATGGTCTCGATCTCCTGACCTCGTGATCCACCCGTCTCGGCCTCCCAAAGTGCTGGGATTACAGGCGTGAGCCACCGCGCCCGGCCTGTGGCGTCAATTTCTTCTGAAAAGTGCAATGTTCTATTTTCATATTTCATGAAACCAAGGGATGAGACAGAGAAAGACAGTAAAATGCTCAATGGACACAAATCTCAGCTTGCACCATATTTGCTTCAGTTAGCAGTGAACTTGCCTGCCAGGGGTTGTCTCTTCTTCCATGCCAAGCCAGAGTGGAAAAGATTCCTAATTTTAGGCCGGGCATTTAAAAAACTGTTTCATAAAAAAATTTTAGGAAAATATTATAAAAACCTATTTAGACTTTACTAAGACTATGAGAAATGAATCATTTCGTGTATGTGACCAAGAGTTGCAAAGCTGCTTATAGTCACAACTTTTTTAAGTGTTAAGTTTTGGAAGATGATGGCCAAGTGCTAAAACTACACCCAGGACAACTGCCTGAACTCACGAAGAAAACAAAATTAGCTGGGGTGTGGGCCACAGCAGGGAACTATTTCTTTGGAGCTGCTGGGGGGATTTTAATGCTTCACTGACACCCACAGAATGAATTCCTCTCCTAAAACAACACAAGCTGACTACTTCAAGCTGAATTTCTTTGTTTTCCAACCCAACACCCCACCCCAATCTCTTCACTATAGAAAGACATACACTTAAAAACCATCTGGGACTATTTAAGAGAATCACTCTAAAGCACATTCAATTGCTTGTCTTTTAATGACAAGAGTCAAATGTAAAATGCTGGGTTATGTTTCTGAGATTGACCTGCTGGGAGGGCTGGTTGGGCGGTGGAGGTGATATCACAGATTGTGTTTTGGATGGAATCAAATGTGGTCTGTGATGCGAGGAGAAGTTTGTCTGAAACACCTGGAGTGTGTGATCGTATGTGCTGAGCTCTTGGGGGTCGGTGAGGCCCCCTGGGAAGGGCAGGAAGCCAGCCAGTGGAGTGGTAAACAACCCAACCAGAGCAACTGGTGAGGCCGAAATTCCATCGGTGGGGGCCCCCTGGGAATCATGAGCCAGGGAGGGAGCAGATGTCAGAGTATGTGTGCTGGGGACAGGCCAGCCTGGGTTAGCACCTTGGAGCTGGAGCAGGAGGGGTGCGTGTGTGCTGTGCACGGGCCAGCCCAGGTTAGCACCCGCAGAGGAGGAGCAGGGGTGTATGTGTGCTGGGGACAGGCCAGCCCAGGTTAGCAACCACACAGCTGTAACAGAGGTGTGTGTGTGCTGGGGACAGGCCAGCCTAGGTTAGCAACCACAGAACTGTAACAGGGGACAGGCCAGCTGAGGTTAACACCCGAAGAGGAGGAGCAGGGGTGTGTGTGTGCTGGGGACAGGCCAGCCCAGGTTAGCAACCACAGAGCTGGTGTGGGAGCGGTGTGTGCTGGAGACAGGCAGAGGTATCTGAGTTGTGACTCTAAGTCACTAATTGAATATTTCTTAAAACTTCTGGGAATAAGAGGAGGGGATACATTATACAGGCTTATCACAAAGTCAAGCTTATTGTCTATCCTTGATCAGGTCACAAAGTGGTCACGTTCTTGAGAGGGCGGGTGACTGCTATCTGAGACTACATGAGCTGCTCTGATGTTGGGAACCAACCCCACACTCAAGGAAGGCAGTGCAGAGGGCCAGGTTGACCACCAGGAAATAGATTAGGAATCGAACGGGATGTAGGGGGTTCCACCGGGCACATCCCACCAGACTAGGAGTCACTGACGAGGCAGCCAGACAGGCACAGGGCAGCAGGAAGGGCCCAGTGTGTCCCCTCTGTGTGACCTCGCCCTGAAGGCTGCAGGGCCTGAGAAGGGCCCCAGCATGCTGGGGTGAGTGAAAGCTCAAATGACAGATGTCCTCAAACAGCCTGTTTCCACAATCCCTGGGGCCTGCGATGTGCTGAGCGAAAGAGAGGCTGAAGAGTTATCTCTGTATTGAAACACTTTGGGGAGCACTTGCCAAGGCGCCGTGACTCAGGGGAGCAGAAGGCTGGCAGCTGCCACTAGGGAGAGAGACAGAGGAGGCTGAGGTTTAGGTGGATGAGGGTAGAGAGAAAAGTGCAGGAATTGCACCTTTTGGGCGTTTATTCTATGCCAGACACTGTGGTTAAGTACCTTATGTACACTGTAGAGTTTAATTCTACCAGCAACTTGCTGAGGGAGGATTATAAATTCATCTCACAGGGGATGCATTTTCTAATAAAAAAATTCATATCTCCTCCCAGGTTGCACCAGGACTGATGGAGCTGGATTTGAACTGAGGTGGAAGTTCCTCACTCCTGGGCAAAGGGCAGGAACCATCTGGGTTCTGAGCAAATGACTTAAAATGAAATTTGGGGCTGGGCTTGGTGGCTCATGCCTGTAATCCCACCACTTTAGGAGGCCAAGCAGGGAGGATCACTTGAGGTCAGGAGTTCAAGACCAGCCTGGCCAACATGGCGAAACCCTGTCTCTACTTAAAAATACCAAAAAATTAGCCGGGCCTGGTGATGCACGCCTGTAGTCCCAGCTACTTGGGAGGCTGAAGCAGGAGAATCGCTTGAACCCAGGAGGTGGAGGTTTCAGTGAGCTGAGATCTTACCACTGCACTCAGGCCTGGGCAACACAGTGAGACTCCATTAAAAAAAAAAAGAAAAGAAATTCAGGAACAGGACACATTCATAAGGCAGGAAGTGCCCATTTCTCCTCCTTGACAATGCACAAAGTAAAGTGCAGCTTCCGTGTCCCAAAGGGAAGGGCAGCACCTACTGGGGTAAGGAATCGGAGAAGACAGAAAGGCTGAAGTGATACGGGGATTAGAAGCCTCCAGTGGTCAGGCAGCCTTAGTTAAGTGTTCAAGCCTAGCATCCTTTACCTCGGTCACTGATTTTCCAATACGATTTCCCTGGGAGGCACTTCTACGATATATCTGGCTACTGAGCCTTTGCTTTTATCTCTAATAGGTGATTTTCTTTCACGGAATTTTCCAAAGGACTCTGTCTGACAGATGTTTTAACTAGAGCCCATCAATGCATGGCAGACCATCACCAGGGAGAATCAAGTATCACTCCAGGAGAAACAGGGCTGCCTTTAACAACTCAGGAAGGTAACAGGTGGGGAGGAATGTGCTTTCAACTTCATTTCAAAGAGAAAAAAATCTTCAGGTAAACTCTCCACAAAGCATTAGTGTCACTTTCTGTTTCTGATCATTGGTTCTAAATGCTTATTAAAAATGTGTTGATTTCTGATTATTATTATTATATATATTTTTTTGAGACGGAGTCTCGCTCTGCCCCCAGTCTGGAGTGCAGTGGCGCAGTC
>NW_012114252.1:20723912-20741784 GCF_000951035.1 Colobus angolensis palliatus | reverse complement strand
CCCACCTCGGCCTCCCAAAGTGCTGGGATTACAGGCTTGAGCCACCGCGCCCGGCCAATTTCTGATTATTATTATGGACACATGTGGCCTAAACTCTGTTAAAAGGCTGAGCTAGGATGAATGGTGTAAGAAAGTCCATCTTTGTAGGGATGCAGATGTTTTCATACAGTCAGTTATGACGCCTCTTCTTCCCATCCTCTTTGTGCCTGTAAAGGCTGCTTTTGCCATGCTCAGGGTCGAGCTTGCTCTCAGCATGACGTGATCCTGGAAGGCTCAGTCCCACACGTCAAAAGATAAAGAGCTTTGTAAATGAGAGATTCCTTAACCCTTCCAAAGAATCAACAGATGAAAATCATCTTTCCCTCACCCAATTCCTAAAGCTGCATCAACCAGTAGGCAAGTGTAGGGTAGTCCTCACTGCGTTTTAAAGATTGGCAGGAGATTCCAGGGGCCGGCAGGCCCCACCTACACATTTTTCTGATTGCTAGAAAGCAACCATTCAAGGGAGAAACAGAATCCTGAGGCCAGAAGAGCCCTCCAGAGGCTGTCTTCTAGGACTTGCTGCTCACTGTGGCCCCCTGGGCAGCGGCACCACCATCAACATGGAAGCATTAGGAATGCAGAGTCCCAGGCGCCCCAGACCTGCCTGATCCAAATCGGCTGAGTCAAATGTGGATCAGTTCAGGCAGTGCTCCTCCGGCCCATCTCTTCTGACCCCCAGCCAGGACTGGGGCTTTGTGTCCAGCATGCTTTTTCATGGATGTAGGCGAAGAGACCTCCCCTCCTCTGTGGACTCAGATCCCTCTCCTTGTGGAAGTGCCTTCTCAGGCAAGCTCCTTCCTCCAGTAGCCTCAATACCAACAGCCCGGCAGGATAGGTCTCAAGAATGAGCAAGTCCAGTTATCACCCACGAGTGGGCATTGGTGGACAGTGACTACCACATTCAGGAACTGTGTGGTTTTGGCCACCAGACTACCTTTCATATTCTTACCCTTAACGTCCATGAAACTGAGTTTCTGGGAGTGCAAAGAAGGCCACTGGCCAACCTCTGCCTGCCCTGAAGAAAAGCACAGCTCAGCTCATAGACTGCTCACTGGCCAAATGCCTGGCTTCTCTTTGGGTTGAAGCTCAAGAAAAAAAAAAAAGCATGCTATTAAATTGAAATAGTTTGGCACTCTGTCTTGCAGTTGAAGCATATTTTGCATTAGTTTGACTTTGCAGATAAGCCAGTGTCTGTCTACCCAATAATTTTTTCGACTGTAATTCAAATCAAGTGAAACCAATGAGAGAGGAACCTTCAGCTGACCCAAGGTGCACATTTTTGAGGGTCATGCCTTTTGCACTGAGCATAATGATTTGTGTTGTGATTCTGAACAAAAAGTCCCCAAACCACTTAGCTTCGGTCCTGGCCAGGAATCTCGCCTTTCCCTGTCTCTTTCCTCCCACCAGCTCTGTCTATTGTGTGGCTTAGACTCCAGCTGCTACAGCAGATGCCCAGCTGGGCACTGGGGGCAGCGTGCCCATGGCTTGGTCCCTGTCCTCAGGGAGCCACCTGGAGCCTGTGCTTAGATTTGGTGTGGAGGAGGAAGCCCCTTTCCTTGGGAATTTTCTGACTTCACCTTTGCCTGCCCTCATTGTATGCAACACTGCAGGCAGCAGGTGGGGGAGGCTGGCACTAGGCATCCTGCATGCGCTCTCTGTCTAGAAGAGGAGCCCACAGGCTGGCTCCCAGCTTCCCAGACACTCATTCTCTTCAGCTCCAGGTTTTACAGCTGCAGAGACATCATATTTAGCATGCGTAACTCAAAAAATATAAAAGCAAACAGCAAGATAGGTGTGCGGCATCCACAGGGGGGCCCCTCATCGTGATGCCTGACATCATCTCAGGCAAGGGGCTGCCCGCAGATGTGCTCCTCCTCCCAGGCATCGGGGCATCACCTGGTTAGAGCTTCCTGACCATAGAGGGCGCAACAGAAATTCCAGAATCACCAGTGGGCCTCTGATGTCCAGTCATAGGAATCTAAGGCAGTGGGGCAGCAACAGGCCCTTGAACTCCAGGGAATGTAGCTCCCAACCCCTGTGGTATGAACGTCACGTGGACTGACACGCCCCCCTCAATCAGCTGCAAGTTTTCAGAGAATCAATGGATCCATATCTTTGTCTACTTGCTCCTCCTAGACTGTGCAACAGTGCATTGGCTGGGTTGGTTACAACAGTTGGTGTTGGGGGTCATGCCAAAGCCTTCAAAATGTAAAAAGGAGATGGAAACGTGCCCTTCGTTCCTGCTCTGGGCATCCGCCCTCCCGCTCCAGCTGACCTGACTCGGGCGGCCTCAGTAGTCTCTGATCATGCTGCCAGCTGCCCTTGCAGGGAAACCTTAACTATCTTGGGGTCTCCGTGGAAGAGTTAAATAATACACTGATTTAATAAAATTACTCCAGCATCTACGTGAAGGTCCCTGCACTGTGGGAGGATCTGGTGATGAATAAGCCAAGTTCTCAGCCCCCAGCAGCCTGAAGTGCAGCAGGGAAGGAGAAGGGCAGTGCCAGAGGTGGACACCGGCTCACTGTCTCCACTCTCCATCTTCTGACCCCAGTACCACAGGAAGAGGGGAGGCTGGTGACCATCAGTTTGGTGAAGCTGTAGGGAAGATCTAGGCCTGCACCTGATCACAGCCTCGTCTCACAGCTCCTCCCAGGGTTCTCCATATGTCTTCTCTCCTTGTCTTGATGCGTCCATCCCCTGTCCTCCTCCTGAGGAATCTCACGCAGCTCTGCGGCTCCAGTAACTGCTCTAGGAGAACTGCTCCAGGTCTGGTGCCTGTACTTGTATGGGCAACCCAGGACCTCACTCACTGGCTTCCCACCCAGACACCCGGTTCCCTCCTGGACAGTTTCCCATGCCTGTCCCAGAGGAAACCAACTCAGCGCGGCCCAAGCCAACTTCCTTTGGAAGAGTGGTGAACGTTTACCAGAAAGCAAAATAAACGTCAAGAGGAGAGGCATGGGCAAGCCGCCTCCGAGAGACAAAGAGGCAGGTCATCCCCAGGCTCTCTTCCCCCCCGCGCCTTCATCTGGACCTGGGCCTCGCATCGCCATTTCCGAAACTTCTTGGATTTGCAATTCCTGACATTAACCATTTGAAACCTGTCAACTAAAGAAACAAAACTGAGTTTAAAAATAAGAACTTAAAAAGTATAGCAGTGTTACTGAGGCTTAAAAAGGAAGAAAATTCTGCCACGTGCTACACCGTGGATGCATCTTCAGGACCGATACGGTTTGGCTCTGTGCCCCCACCCAAATCTCACCTTGAATTGTAATAACCCCACATGTCAAGAGTGGGGCCAGGTGGAGTTGACTGAATTATGGGGATGGTTTCCCCCATACTGTTCTCATGATAGTGAGTTCTCCTGAGATCTGATGGTTTTATAAGCATCTGACATTTCCCCTACTGGTACATTCTCTCTTTGCCTGGTGCCATCCATGTAAGACGTGATTTGCTCCTCCTTGCTATCTGCCATGATTGTGGGCTTTCTCCAGCCACGTGGAAATGTAAGTTGATTAAACCTCTTTCTTTTGTAAATCGCCCAGTCTTGGTTATGTCTTTATTAGCAGCGTGAACATGGACTAATACAAGGACATTATACTAAATGAAATAAGACAGTCACAAAAGGAAAAATGCTACATGATTCCACTTCTATGAGGTCCCTAGAGCAGTCACACTCAAAGTGACAGAAAGTAGAATAGATTAAAAGAGGGTGGGGGAAGGATGGGATGGAGAGTTATTTAATGCACATGGAATTTCTGTTTAGGATGATGAGCAAGTTCTGGAGATAGACAGTGGTGATACTTGCACAATAATGTAGTATGCTTAACGCCACTGAACTGTCACTTAAACATGGGTCAAATGGTAAATTTTATGTTATGTATATTTTACCACAATTTAAAACAATGAAAAAAGTATTAAAAATGGACACATTTGTAATATATATATAGCAATATATATACACACATATACATACTCTGTGTGTGTGTGTATATATATGTGTGTGTGTATATAATGTGACATTAATAAGATTATCTTCAGATGGTTAGTTTATAAACATTGTGTTTGTAAGGTAGGTGTTATATTGATAACATGCCAAGATTTTATTTTTTATTACAGGAAAGTTACCTAGTTTTTAAACACATGAAATATTTAGAAAGAATAAAGATCTAAGGTAATCTTTTTACATGTGAAAGACTAAGAAAAGCCCATGAAACAGGCCTTTTTTCTATGTTTATTCTTAGACACTCTAGTTAATTAAACCCAATGAGGAAGAAAAATCAACATGAAGGCAAAAATGTTGCCTGAATCAACAGTTGTAGCCTTTTGTTCTCTCTCACTGATGAGCTAGAAGTGTTGAAAGCGGAGAAGTTTTTGAAAGATGCTATAAAAAGGAGAAAAAGGCAACTTTTAAAATGGATGAATTCTATCTATCTATGATCTTTCCTTTTAAATACATTTATTTTCTTTGAGACACTGCTCTGTTTTTATATAAAAAGAAGCATACGGCCTCAGAGTTAGACTTTGTTCAGAGGGAACTAAACTTTGCAGTTATTTGAAATACCTGTCGGCGTCATCCCATTTCTTGTTCTAAAACTTCTAGGCAGGATTCAGTACTATTCTTAATTGCTTTTACTTCTTAAGTAAAGAATTCTTGGATTAAAAAAAAATCAAGCACCAGCATGACTAATCTGACTTCCTTCCCCTCCTGAGTGAAATAACTCATTTGTTTCTAGATCATTAAATTCCAACCAGGTGAGAAGCAGATAACAAATAACTCATGTTGGAGAGCAGAGAAATCGCCCAGAAATCACAGCACTGGGAGCCCAGGGGAGGTGCCAGTGGCACCCACGCGGCGGGGGGTCACCGTAGGGGGCCAATGACTGGGTCACCCAGTGCCCGGAGGTGACCTGGCAGTGCTACCCGCCAACCCCGCCTCGCCACCTTATGTAACGGGTTAGGACTGTTCCTGGGTTGTGCGGCTGCACCTGGCAAAAGGAGAGCCCAGGATGCGAGAACCAGAACCTTCAGGTGGACAGAGACACCTTCACAAAAGCCAAGGCAGACAGCTGAAAACTCACTGCGCCGTGTGCCTTAACTAGAAATGTGTTGACTTTTCCAACCTCTGGCGCCTTGAAGTGGGTAACCACAACACAACCTGATGTCTGCACATACCGGCAGGAAATCGACATATCACCAAAGATACACAATTTTGGCCTACTTGCTGCTAAGATTCCTTGTTTTATAACAGGAAGGAGGAGGCTGGACAATAAGAGCTGATGACTAAGACTAAGGAAATCCTGTCTGAGCTAAGACTGTCTTGGGAGGAGAAGGGAAGGGGGCGCTGAAATCTGGCGGGAACAGCTAGGAAAGGAAGGTGGATTTCAGACAGGAAAGGAGATCACCTCAGGTCCCTACTTGGTCTTGAATTGTAACTTGGATGCTTGTTACAATTAGGACAATTACCAAGTAAGGAAGAAAGGGAAGGAGGTAAGGTTCTTTCCTGAAATTTCCAGCGGGAATCTTCCTCAGGGAACCCACGCCTTGGCCTGACTCACCTGGCTGTTGGAGGGTATAGGCTAGTCTGGGAGGCCTTTCCATGCTAATCTGAGAAGCAGTTGCCCTGCTAGGAAATGGTATGGAGGGAAATCTTTCTGCTCTCTCAAGAAGGAAACTCTCTCCTAAGATTCTGTTTTGCATTTTTATATCATGTTGCCAAACCAAAGCCTCTTGAGTTTTCTTGCTTCACTAAATTATACCTGTGTCTCATGGTTATTTGAACCACTTGTTCTTTGTTTATAAGTGTTTCCATTTGTTTTGGAAACAAGTTAGTTACACCTTGACTGAACTTTAATTAATATTAAAATGTTTCCTTTGGGTGACATTTTCTAACCTTAAGGAAAATGGAAATAACCATCTCAAAGCATTAGGAAGGCACATCTCCACCAGTTCTCACTCAGCGACCACCTGCTCAGAGCCACCAAGACACCGTAGGGTCTCAGCACTCCAGGCACCAGAATTGTGAAGACCAGAACCTCCCCCTACAGGTCCCCCACACCCGCCAGTCCTGCTGGCCGGCTTCCTCCTGTCCCAGTACCATGGTTCCCAACAGTAACTCTAGTTAACTTGGACTTCACTCTCTGTTCAACTTCTCTAGGTAATGAGGATGAAGACCTAAAAAACAACAACCTAAAGCCAGGTAGACAAGAACTAGTGTTGATCAAGCACTGCAATGCTAAGATTGCTAAACTCTCTACAGCCAATTTCTTCTTGCTCCTCCAAGCACATGCATAAGAACTATTTTAACCCCAGTTTTAGAAATGTAACTACAGTGTAAAGAGTTGAATACTCACACCAACATCACCTGACCAGGCAGCAGCAAAAGCAGTTTCAAACCCAAGACCCAAGCTGGCCCTATTCCTGTGGGGCCCATGCTTGAGTCCTGACATTTCCTGTGAGCAGGGTGAGTGGGGTGACTCTCACAGATGCTTGCTGATGAGTACAACTGCACATGAGATCAATCGTACTGAAAGTCTCATATAGAATAAAGTGGCTCTCAAACAGTGAACGTCTGCAGGTTGCTGTCTTACCAGGAATAATCCCGGATGACATATTTAATGTAAAATTTGGTCAGACAGTTAGACAACCCTACACCATACATGTGCGCACACACACATGCACACACGCTGATCAGACTTCACGGTTCCTAGCTTGCCCTTGCTCTGACCAGACGTGAGTCCGTGGGAGGATGGACGTTCTAGAACTCGTGAGTGAATTATTCCTAGTAGCAATCAGACATGTTCATTTAATGAACGAATGTCACATACATGATACCACTGTGACCCTGGGACATAGTTTTTACTACTCCTGTTTACAGATGAAGACAAGCATTCTCAGAAAGGAAAAGTGACTTTTCCCAGTTGCTGGGCTCAAGCCCACAGGCTCCACCTCTTTCTAACAGACCACACCTGTCCTCCTGTTGGCCCATGGGGACGTCCCTGAAAAGCAGCAGCAGAAACACAAGGTAGTGAGAGAAGAGCCAGTGTAAGGAAGCTGGCATTGGTCTAGGGAAAATGGAATCCTCCTGTCTCTCTGTAGTGTCCCCTGGGTTTCCTGCACGTCTAAGATAATTTTAGGAAGGTCTCTTTTGCCCACAGGACTTCAGTAAGTCTTTCTCTAAATTAGGACTGGCAGCATTTTCCAACAGCCAAACACAAAGCTGTGTTTGCCCCTCCTTTTCCCCTTGACACGGCTGCTGCAGCATCTACCTTAGTGGCCTGGGGTTTTAAGCCAGACTTGCAGAGGGCCGGTTGGGGGTTTTGTCTGCAGGACTCTTGGTTCTACAGGTGAAATTGTCCCTTTGCCCATTCTCACGTATTTCTTGGTCATCCTTTAAGGGCCTCTCCTGAGTGCAGTCATCTCAGCCTTCATTTTTTTCAGAGTTCATGAGGGTACTCAGTCACCCTCGTGCCTCTGTCCAGTCTCTCTGCAGAAGGAATCCTAAAGAAACAGGTCTGTTTGATGCTCCCCAGAGGCAGAAATAGTCTCTTTCTGCCTTGGCTGTCCCCACAGAGAAAGAAACCAGGAGCATCCTCTGGCTAAGTGTGTGTGTGTGTGTGCGTGCATGTGTGAGGACGTGTGTGTAGGCAAGTGTACACCTGTTTCTGTGTGTGTGGGGGGTACAAGTGTGTCTCTACGTATGTATGTGCACGTGTGTCTCTGCGTGCATGTGTACATCCATGTGTATGTGCATGTGTGTGTGCGCATCTGTGTGTGTGGGGGGTGCAAGCGTGTGTCTACATGTGCGTGTGTGTCTATGTGTGTGTGTGTGTCTGTGTGTGTGTGGGGTGCAAGTGTGTGCATCTGTGTGTCTATGTGCATGTGTGTGTACATCTGTGTGTCCATATGTGTGTGGGTTGTGTGTGTCTATATGTGCATGTGTGTCTATTGCATGTGTATGTTTGTGCATCTGGATGTGTGTGGGGTGTAAGTGTGTGTCTATATGTAGATGTGTGTTTCTGTATGTGTGTGCTGGGTGCATGTGTCTATGTGCATGCATGTGTGTGCATCTGTGTGTGTGTATGTGGGTACAGGGTGCATACGTATGTGTGTGTTCTCTCTCTCTTTTATCTCTATCATCTATCTCTGTATATTCCATGTAGACTGATAACATTTTCTGCATATAATATACATATCTATGTTTTACATATACAACAACTTATGTATTTTAGACGTGTATATATATTTGGTGGCTGGGGTTTATTCACCTAGCCAGTGGTTAAAAGCAGAGTTTTAGAATCAGCAAGTTCTAGGTTTCACTCCCCACTTTGTTCCTACTGACCCTACCAGGTGCCTTCCGGCACATGCCTCAGTTTATCCATCTGTGAACCCTCCATGGCTTAGAACAGTTTCTAGCCCTAGTGGCTCAGCAAACAAGTGTTGCTGTGTTTCTTCCCAGGGTGTTTTAGCTGCTCCGAGAGGTTCTGGAAGTATCTTCAGAGATGCTCTCTTAGGTTTGGTTCTGGTGATCCCACAAAGAATCTCCCAGGGGACCCCTTCCTTTCACCCAATCTGGAGCCATATCACTGGAAGGCGGGGAGGACAGAGGGGGAAGGAGGGCTGGGCTGGTGGACCCAGTGCCATTGCGTCGCTGCGATACTCCTTCTCGACACGTTTGCAATGACTGCACCACGGCTGCTAATCAGCATCTCCTTCTAATCAGCATTTCCTTCTAATCAGCATCTCCTTTATCTCACGGACAAACCACAGCTTCTGACGCAGTCCAGGGCGTGTGTTTGACCCTGTGCATGAACAGAAACCCTTTCCCGGATCTCACAGGGTCCCATTACTCCATAGTCAGGGATCCAAAAACACTCAACATGCAGAAAAATATTGTTATATAATATCTACCAGGTACCAGATAATCAGTCCATGAAATTCAAAAACACACATTCTTCTCTAATTCCCACATGGGAGATCACTGAACTGGGTAAAAGCAACAAAACAGGAATTCTATGGGTGGGGCTGAAACAATCCCCAGGAAAAAATGCAAATCTTTCAGACTGATCCACTATCCCTTTATCATCATATACAGCTAGTTTTATCCAGTGGGAGAAAGCAGATAATTTGGGAAAAAAAACCCACAGTAAGAATAAATACATTTTAATCTCATCTTTTATTAATAGTTCCATGACTGTACTCCTCATCCAAAGGATTTGCTTGCATTGCTGCCAACTAACTGCATTTATTTATGTAACAAGTTCTGTTGACGGCCCACTGTATTTCAGGCCTCAGGCAGATAAAGGTACCCGGGAATCATTCCATGAGGGCCGATGCAAGATGCCCTGAACTTGGACTGTGGGAACAGCAATGTCAGCTAAGGAAGACATGTTTCTGGGAGAAAAAGTGGATGATGGCAGGGCGCGGTGGCTCATGCCTGTCATCCCAGCACTTTGGGAGGCTGAGGCAGGTGGATCACCTGAGGTTAGGAGTTCGAGACCAGCCTGGCCAACACGGTAAAACCTGTCTCTACTAAAAATACACAAATTAGCTGGGAATGGTGGCTTGTGCCTGTAATCCCAGCTACTTGGAAGGCCGAGGCAGGAGAATTGCTTGAACCCAGGAGGCAGAAGTTGCAGGGAGCCGAGATCACGCCACTGCACTCCAGTCTGGGTGATGGAGCGAAATTCTGTCTCAAAAACGAAAACAAACAAACAAACAAAAAGGTGGATGGTGGGTGAAGACAAATGTTTCAAGTCTATGGGAGTTACAATCATGACTTATAATCCTTGATCCTAAAGAATATAAAATCCTATCCGTGGAGAAGACGCTTTAGCTAGACCCTGAAATGGGCCTCAATTGCAAAGGACAGAGGCCCCAGCCATGTGCAAGTGTGTGATACCTGCTGCGGGTCACCTGGTAGAAAGGGACAGGCCATCCTTATCCCCCAGAGACTAAGGCCTGGAGTGCAGACAGGGTGTGCAGAGCAGAACTGGCAGGGGCCAGGCAGAGGTGGCTCCGCCCATGCTTCTCATTTCCAGTTATCAATGGCAGGGAGAAGACAGGCAACCATGCAAAGCAACAGCCACTGGCCACTGGCCATCCTCATTCTGGGCCCCTTTCCCTTGGCCCCTAATTAACACAGAAGCTGTGGCCACTGAGAGGCTGGGACTCCGAATCCCACTGCCATGGCCTGCAGCAATGCAAAACTATGGCACATTTTTGTAAAAACTAAGAAATTAACATTGGTACAAAAATTAACATTATCACATTGAACTGCAGACTCCACTAGAATCTCACCAGTTTTTCCACTAGTGTAGTTTTTCTGTCCCAGGACCCGCCCCAGGACTCGCCCCAGGACACCACACTGCACTTAAAAGGAGGTTTTACCAAAAAGCTTGTTGCTTCAAAAGCCAGCCTCATCCAAGGCAACAGAAGACACTGAAGCAGAGCACTCAGAAGCCACATGTGCAGGCAGCCTAAGTCCTCCACCAGCCACCTGCCAGCTGCCCGTCCCTGTGGCCCATGGGGTTTCCTAAGCAGGCGGGAAGGGGGCTCCCATTCTGTGCTGCCCAGGAGGGCACGAAGGTACTGCCTGATGCGTTCCTAAGGGTGAGCGGGTGTGGGCAGCACCGGGCTCCTCCACAGTCATGTTTTCTGTCCTTGCAGCAACACTCTAATACAAGCCTGCCCTTCCATCATGGGCTCAGGAAGCAACGGAGCAGCCATTTCCCACCCCAGGGACGAAGAGGCCCCATGACAGCTCCACCAGGCCTCCCACGCGGTGCCGAGAAACTCCACAGGGAAACCTCCTCATCTTCATAAATGACTCCAACCGCGGCCAGGGGACAAAAATCCCTTTACTCAGGCTTCGCTTGGGTCTACCTCTCCTATATTTTCCACTCAGTGAAAGGGACTTCTGTTCACTTTATTAGAGAAAAGAATGGGAGCAACATTTTCCTCTTGCTGCCAACATCTGCTCACTTGAGAGTGGCTGTTTTTCAGCCTTCTCCACGCACTTGTCCATCTGACTCATGCACACCAAATGTGACTGGCTGATGACTTCTGGGAGCATTTTAAAATTCTGAAGCAATTGAGATTTGCAGAAGAGTTGCAAAGAGAGTACAGAGAGTCCCTGTATACGCTGCACCCAGACATCATGATGTCATACTGACATTTTTTTTTTTTTTTTTTTTTTGAGACGGAGTCTCGCTCTGTCGCCCAGGCTGGAGTGCAGTGGCCGGATCTCAGCTCACTGCAAGCTCTGCCTCCCGGGTTCGCGCCATTCTCCTGCCTCAGCCTCCCGGAGTAGCTGGGACTACAGGCGCCCGCTACCTCGCCCGGCTAGTTTTTGTATTTTTTTAGTAGAGACGGGGTTTCACCATGTTAGCCTGGATGGTCTCGATCTCCTGACCTCGTGATCCGCCCGTCTTGGCCTCCCAAAGTGCTGGGATTACAGGCTTGAGCCACCGCGCCCGGCCTCATATTGACATTTTATAAAACTATGGCACATTTTTGTAAAAACTAAGAAACTAACATTGGTACAGAAATTGACATTATCACATTGAACTGCAGACTCCACTAGAATCTCACCAGTTTTTCTACTAGTGTAGTTTTTCTGTCCCAGGACCCCCCCAGAATACCACACTGCACTTAAAAGGAGCAGGTTGTACCAAAAAGCTTGTTGCTTCAAAAGTCAGCCTCATCCAAGGCAACAGAAGACACTGAAGCAGAGCACTCAGGAGCCAGCCAGGAGCTCAGGAGACAGAGGACGGGCTGGAATCCAGCACCCGGGTAGGAGCCTGCTGGGTGGATATGGGCTGCTCGCACTTCTTCTGAAATTCACTCTCTGACCACATCAACAGGACTGGAGACACCCATGAAGTCTCCCTAAAATTAGACACTGCCTTCTTCTTTCATGGGTAACCAAAATAAAAATTACAGTCCTCCAGAGTCACCAATGAACTCAAGAGCAGTGAGACACTTAGGCCGTCACCTGTCCTGAGAGGGACTCATTAACTGAAGGGAGTGGCCACCAAAGGGAAACATCAAGAGGGGACTATCCAGGAACTCTGTCCTTTCTCTCATCTCAACTGAGAAGTGTCACATATTTACTGGATTCCAGAAGCTTCTCGACACCATGAAGATAAAAAGTCCCATGTGGCATATTGATTTCTAAGCGAGGTCCTGGTGCAGGCCGGATAAATTCTATTCTGGAGCGTATCTGGAAGGGCTTTCTATCCCCAGCATCACAGCGGAGACCTCAGCTCACCCGCACAGGTCTTAGCACACCTGCACAGCCCAGCCCTCTCCGCTGACTCTCTAACTTACTCATGGTATCTTGATCACCTGAGAGATCCATACCCACAACATTCTCTTCCAGGCTCCAGCGCCAAAGCACGTGAAGTGTCTTGCCCTGAAGTCAGAACCTGGTTAGCAACAGGCTGGATTAGACTTCATGGCCTCTCAAGACTATTGTGTCATTCCTGGTCCCTGATTCACAAGCTCAATCAGCCAAGGCCGGGGGTTGCAGACACTGCCTCCCACCTTCAGCAGTGATCACACAAGCAGACACCAGCAGACACAAAGCAAGAGGCCAGTTTCAGAGCTTTCTCTTAACCCTCTAATCAAAGACAAACATTCTTCTTCAGATAAAAAGAATGAGACATTCCCAAACCACTTGCTAGGTGGTGATCTCTTCATTACATTATCGACAGTGTTGAAAAGTTAAATCTCCACGGCACTTAGTTTTTCCCCTGAGTTTCTCTATTATTTAAACTACACACTCATTTTCTTTCCCTCTCCCCAGAAACACAATTAAACACAGTCCTTTGATTTTTATTATTTCAGCAAAATCTTTTTTTCTATTCTAGAACCTTTTCCTTGATCTTTACCTCTCTCTGATTGTAAACATAGCCGCCTGGTCATGCAAAGCCTGTTTCCTCTCCTGCGCTTTCCGGTTTGCCCTTCCTACCCACCTCTCGTTCTGGGATGCTGTTGACAAATCTCTGCTATTATTTATCGTGGCTACGTCCTGCAAGCCACCCATGGAGGAAGACTTAGCCTCCAGAGAGCTGAGATACACTTGTTTATCCACGAGCGGAGGAGGAACCCCGTGCTCTTCTCTTCCTCTCAGAGGGCCATCTTTTGAGCAACAGAGCTTCAGCTCCAGGAAATGTAGGAAAGAACTGTCCTTCCTGATCCTTACAGACAGCTCTGGGCCTCACGCGGCACTGAACATCTCTTCCCTGTTCCAAAGTCTGCGGAAAGGACTTGCCACTGCAGCTGCTGGCTTGGAGGGCAAGGAAGGCGGTGGCAGCCAACAGGAAGGTCAGGTGAATTTCCTGGGGCTGGAGCCCCGAGGACAGCCTGGAAACTAAGCTGCAGGCAGGCGCCCTGCACTGATACCTACGTGAACCCATGTCTTTGTGGCCCCAGGTTCCGGGCAGAGGTCCTCAGGTGACCGCCCAGCCGGCTGCATATTTGATCCCTCAGGCTGCTGCCAGCCTCTGGAGATAGGTGACAATGCTCACAGCGGCTACAGTGAGTGCTTTTAAGCCTCCAGAAGGTTAGAACAGGCAGCCGAGGGGATGTCCCTTAAACAGGCCCAGGGATACCTCCTGGCACCCGGGCTGTGCCAGACCCTCCAAGGCACTTCACATGCACCCACACACCTCACAGCACTCCCATCTATGAGGTGGGTGGGATGAGTGACACCTCCGTTTTGGGGGAGAGAACTAGGATGCAGAGGCTTGCTGAGGACCCACCCTAGGCGGCAGCCCCTCAGTTGCCCACCAAACTGAGAACTGCACCCCGTCACCTGCCTCAAGTCTGGGATGGGACCCCTGTGTCACACTGCCTTACACGAAGGCACTCTGTGCATCTTGGCACTGCATTCAAACAAGGGCACCTTTAGAAAAGGCACCCTGGACAGTAGGGAGTGTGCCCTGAGATGCCCACACAAAGCACTTGGGTTCACACTGAGTCCAGAGCCCAGGCTGCCCCATGTGATTTCAGCTTCCTTTCCTCCCTTTGGGAAAGGTCTTGCTTCTCTCCTTCACTCGGTGCCCCTGATCCTCAGAGTGGGAGAAGCAGAGGAGGAAGGAGGGGGAGAGCCTGCTTCCTAGGAATCAGTGCCAGCTGCACTTAGTCCAAGGTCAAGACCAAGGAGAAAGCACCCACACCCCAGGAGACTCAAAGACTGAAACTCAGGAGTGCCAAACTCCTGGCCACCTTTCAGGCCTTGGAAGCTCAGTATGGAGGAAGAGGCCTGGGTTCTAATCCGTTTCATTCAGTTACAAAGACAGGAACCTTGGGCAAGGGCTGCAAACCCTTTGTGCCTTTTCTCACCTGTAAAATGGGGGTAATAATAGTTACCTAGCTCATCAGTGTGCTTTCTTGTGAGGATTAGAAGCATTAGTACAGAGAAATCGGCACACAGGAAGTGCCCAGTAAGTAATCACCCAGGCTCTTCACTACCCATCCTAGCTGCTTCTGAAACAAAACTCTTTAAGAACAAAACTCTTCCAGGACCGGGCGGCAGCCCTTTTCCTGAACTGACCTACCCAGGAAAGAGTCCTTGCCATAATTAA
Organism: Colobus angolensis palliatus; assembly: GCF_000951035.1. NCBI lineage: Eukaryota > Metazoa > Chordata > Mammalia > Primates > Cercopithecidae > Colobus > Colobus angolensis. The sequence goes on along the minus strand of NW_012114252.1, from coordinate 20,727,148 downwards.
GAAAAATCTTTAAGTTTTCTTAATTGATACAATATAGTTGAAAATTGAAACATTATTTCATGAGAAACAGTCATTAAAGCCAGTGGTTACCAAGAAGTGAGTAAGCCGAAAACCGGCCCCTTGTTGAACATAACAAACTACAAGTCTCTTAACAACACATATTAGTAGGTCCCTAGTAAAATGATTAAAAAGATCTATTTTTATTTGTTGAGTTAGAATCTAAATTCCAGGGAAATGAAGTGAATTGGCAAGTAATGTCAACTGCCTCTCAACCCAGTACTCTAGCTCAGTGGTTCCCAGATTCTGGTATCATGTGGGAAGGCGGAGTCCTGGACTCCACCCCGGAATGTCTGACCAGAAGGTCTGAGATGGGGACTGACTTCTTAACAAGCCTTTCCAGGTGATTTATGTCTGGGGGTCTAAGGCGCCTGCACTTTGAGAAGCTTTGCTGGGCAATCAATGTTCTTGGTCCCATCCCAAGATCAAAGAGTCAAAGAGACTGAGGGTGAGCTTGCAGCATTGATGAGGTTTTGGGGAGGAACAGAGGCATCCTACCTGCCTTAGGGTACTTGGCCTCTGTAAGAAGCCGTACTTCTTCAGAGTATGGAAACTGAGGCTCCGAATTTAAGAAATTAGGGCAGAGCTATGTTTAGTATCTAGGGTTTTTTGTTGTTGTTGTTGTTATTTTTTTTTTTGTTTTGTTTTGTTCTGTTTTTAGACAGTCTTGCTCTGTCTCCCAGACTGGAGTGCAGTGGGGCTATTTCGACTCACTGTAACCTCCGTCTCCTGGGTTCAAGGAATTCTTAAGCCTCAGCCTCCTGAGTAGCTGGAATTACAGGCACGTGCCAACATGCCTGGCTAATTTTTTGTATTTTAGTAGATACAGGGTTTTACTGTGTTTCTTCCAGGGTGGTCTCGAACTCCTGAGCTCAGGCAATCCGCAGGCCTCAGCCTCCCAAACTGCTAAGATTACAGGCGTGAGCCGCCGCGCCCAGGCTAATACCTAGGTTTTTTGAAGACCTAGGTGGTTGGTGGTCTTTCCACCAATTTTAGGATGAGTTCACAGAAGAATTCCTGGGACTCCCACCACCCTTAAGGAAATTATAAACATATGGAAATTATAAAAGTGGCTCTAGCAGACAAAGGGATGCGGGTGTCAGTACAACCAAAGCACACACAGCCCGATTCGGTATTTTCTAGGGATGGCCCCCTTCTTTGAGTGTGTGTGCGTGCGCGTGCATGCACTGCTTCTGGTTCATAAATCTGAGACAAGTCTTACACGCAGTACAGACATGTGCATTAGAATTCACAGGGTCACTGGGCTAGTTCAAATATCTAGGTTCTGATCTTAAGTCGGGGCTGGGACGGAGAGACACAACTGAACTGGAAGAAAACTTTGGCCTGGAGTATACTCTGGTCAAAGTCTCCGAGTCCTCCTCTTACTTCCCAACCTGGGCTTTGAACCGGAGTCAACAGCAGCGGACAAGTAAAGGTAGCAGCTCTTTCCCAAGTGAGAGTAGCTCCTCATCACTCACTGCCCTTAAAATCCTGGTTTGTTTTCCATTAGGGCAGAACGACGTAAAAACAACAGAATTCAAATGAAATCATTAACACCTTTCCCCTTTGTTCCTGCGAGCTGCTCTGGCACAGTGCGCGCTGAGGAGGGTGGGGTCGTTTCCAGGAGGAATCTGCCTGGGCCCTGGCTGCCACTACGCCACAGGCCACAGTAAGGCGAGGAGGGGCAGCCGACATCTCGAAAGCTCCCTACGCTTCCAGCTCCTGTCTGAACATTTGAGTACTGCACTAAATTCACCCACCAAACCTGTTCATTTTAGCCATGGTTACATAAAGCTCCGTAAAAGTGGCTCCTACTCTTTCAACAAAACGTATAAAATGTACAAAGCCTCTCGCAGCGCAGTGGGCAACTGCACCCACGGTATCGGCAGGGCTGTGCATGGCCGGCGTGGGGGGCAGGCTCCGCGAACAGGGTCCCAGAGTGGCGCCCGGAGCAGATCTTCCAGGGCCGGAACAGGACTTGGGAGAAAACGCGGCTCTTCTGCCATTGTTCCCTCGCAATGGTTCAATTCAAACAATACTAAGGTTGTCTTGTTCGCCTCCTCGCCCCGCCCCTTTACCCAGAGACTCCCATTTAACAACACAAAAAAACCCTCAGCCCGTGACAGAGCCTCCCCACCAGCTCCCGAGTTCCAGGAAAACTTTTTTCGCCCTGAGCCTGGCGTCTCACTGCCAAGTGACTGACATTCTTTCCTGGCCTCTACGGCTGCGGCTTTTCCCAAAGCAACGAAAACGGTGCCTCCGGCTACAATTTAAGTTCTCAGCTCCCTTGAAAGGGCCGATGCCTGCAAAGCACAGGATTGACGCGCGGAGCCCACGGGAAGGAAAGGCGGAAAGCACGATGAGGGAAGAGCAAGCTTTCTCAGAACCCGGGTGGGCAGGCTGGCGAACACCCACACTCTCACACACACACTCGGGAGCGCACGGACGAGCCGCCTTCCCCAAGGCCACTCAAACGTCCCAACCATTACTCGGGCGCGCAAGTCCAAGCGCGTGGAGTGGGAGCCAGGACTTACCGCCAAGACGCCCTGGGCAAGGAACCCCACGGTCACTGTCGCCAGCAGCAGCCACCTGCACGAGAAAGGGAGAAAGAGGCACGTGAACGTGCGGGCCCGGCTTGTCAGTCCCCGAGAGTTACGGGGCAGGGTCCATGCGCGGGGGACCCACGGAGACCAGGCAGAAAGTCGCTTACCGCCGTAGGGCAGGGCCGGCCACCGCGCGCTGGTCTCTCCCCATGCGGGCGGTTTGTCCACTCTGGGCCCCGGTCAGTCCCTCTTAGCCTGGAGGCGAGAGACAAAGCGAGTTTAGCGCAGGATGAGGGACGCAGCCATCCTCACCGTTGGTATCCGTCCGCGAGACGCGGGGACGGCGCGGTGCGCCCCCCGCATGCAGGGGTGACCAGAAGGCCGTCCCCCAACGACCCGGAAAGAAGGAGAGCCTCCTGTTAGGCCCCTGGGGGTGCTGCCTGGCCGAGGAGCTCGGTCTCCGCTCCCCCACCCTCCCCCTTTCTACTCCCAAGCACGAGAGCGTGCAGCCCTAGCCTGCACAGGGCGCTCCAACCCGGTGCTCTCGGGCCGGGGTCTGGGCGCCGCTCGGGGGTCGCTCTCACCTCAGCGTCGGCTTCAGGGGCTGCTGCCCGCGCGCATTGGCCCTTCCAGAAG
>NW_012114252.1:20661636-20723432 GCF_000951035.1 Colobus angolensis palliatus | reverse complement strand
CTCCACGAGGAGCACAGCCGGGCCGCTGCGAAGGTGAGTCCCCGGCCAGCTCCGTTCCCCGCGTCCCGCCCTGAGCCTGGGCGCCCCGAGAGGCCCCTTTGTCCGCGCCGGGAGCCGTCCGCCTGCCCCTTGGCGGTCGCGCGTAGCACGGCCAGGTGCATTCTCTGGGCCGGTGTTCGCTGGGGGTCCCTGTAGGCTACGATCGCGCATTGGTGGACCGAGCCTCCTTTGTTATGGTATGGGTAGTGGAGAGTTAGGGAACTCCTCCGGGGAAAGGAGGAGAAACAGCCCGCGGTGTGGCGGGGAGAGGGTGCCGGGGAGCCGGTGGGATTTGAACCCGCGTCGCGGTGATGCTCGGCGACTGGGCGCCTTCACCCGTCCCGGGTGCGCGAGGGAGTTGGGGGCGGGAGGGGCGGGAGCGCCCACCTCGCCCTGCTCAGAGACCCACATTGGGAGCTCCAAGCTCCTAGCGCCTGGGAGCAGCTTTGGGCGTATTTCTCCTTGTCTGGAGACCCTGGTGGCTGAGGCTGAAAAGCTCTGGGCCCTTTGCCTGGAAACAGCTGTATCTGAGCTTTCCCACGACTGCTGCCTAAGGCGCGCTCCAAGGCAGAAGTAGGGCTCTTCTGGACGCCCCGCTTGAAGAAGCCACCATCCTCAACTCGTTGCCTTCTATTAATATATTTTTTAAAAAATTATAGCCACATTCATATTTGAGCATGAAACCAAAGTGAAACTCCATGTCATTGTTCCATGCACAAATTGTTTTTCTAGTTTTCATTTCCTCTGGTTATGTGCTTGCCCAGAAAGGATCTGGGAGATCGGTTTGCAGGAGTCGAGGCTTCCAGCCGTGGACAAGCCTGGACTGACCGTTGTTTCCTTTTTTCCTTCCTCTCCGAGAGAGTAAAGACTTCAGCTGTTGCTCAGTGTCACAGCCATGCAGTCCCACAGTCCGGAAGGTGTGGCTTCTGAACACATTTTGCAGTTTCTCCCTCAAATGCTTAAAAATGATTTTTGCTACTTACCAGATTTTCCATACTTATTATTTTACTGTTCTTAATCTTGTTCTTTGTTTTCCTCTTTAAAAAATTTTTTTCTTCTCTCCTGGAAGAATGGTATTCACTAAATCCACCTAACTGTATAGAAATTGTTAACTGTTACATGCCAGAGAGAACTGGTGATATACACACACATCTCCTAATTGAGAGCTTGTCTCCCTGGAGGCAACTTCTCCATTGGGGGCTTTTACGTTACATCAGCAATTAACTTGAGATTGTTCCTCCCAGCCCAGTCTCCCCAAACTTCATAGCCGATTATTTAAACACCCTTTGGTAATGATGACAAAACTTTCCAGAGAGCAGGCTTGAGAGCACTTTATTTTGGTCTAGAAATATTGACCAAAAGATTGAACGCTTCCAAGGTTCGAGATGGTGAAGCCTGATGATGGTAAGGTAAATCAGAGAAAGTTCTTCATTGGGAAATAGGAGCCGTTTACATTTCGATTTTCTGATGGATAATGTTAGCAAAGCAAAGCTAACTGTAAGAGCTGACTTTCCAAACATCCAGGACTGTAGAAAGAAAGAACCACTCAGTTACGCAAATCCTGTTCTCACCCGGGAAATCAAATGCATTAATATTGAGTTGGAGATAATTTTACTTCCCTTTAATCATTTCCTAAAACTCAATTACATTCCCGGCCACTGGCTTTGCTGTGTCCCTTGAGGTGCCATGGACTGATTTTAAGAAATGCAGCATGTGGGCACTTCTGATCACAGCTGACCTCACACAGATTATCGTTACTCTGTATTTTCCCTGGTTTAATTAGAGAAAAGTGCTTAATGTGCAGATGACGTATGGGTATACAAGAAAATCACTTAAAACTCAATCTGCCTAATTTTAAAATTTGTCTCACTTTTCATGCCATCAATAACATTTTGGCTTACCTCCTTCCAAAATCAGCTGTTAGATGTACCATAACACTGAAATGGCTTCAACACTGATCCAAGCAAAACATAATTTAACAGTACATTTTGAATGATAAGATGCTGAGGATTTGATCAGATCCTAATTCAGAAGCCAGTGGAAGTGACTGTTGGCTTACCTCTCCTTTGCACTGTCTGAATCACACTTCGCTTGCATTTGTACATCCAGACATCACCTGCTGTGTGCCAGGCATGAATTGCACTTACTGTTTTTTCTTCATGAAAGGCTATTTAATTTTGTATTTGCTGTATCTGCTATGGTCATATTGTTTATGTACTCATGGGTGGATTTTCTAAACTAATAATTTCATCCCATGCTGAACCTACCACTCTACTCCCCGCTCCTCCCTTCCTCCAGTTTTCTTTAGCAAGAAAGGAGGAATAGCTTGCAGGCTCCAGACAGACACGTGCCAGTAGTGTTCTGATGGCGAGCACCCTCTGCTCTTAGTCACACAGTTGCACTGGGTGGAATGAACCCTTCCTTCAGCAGCCTTCACACTCCCCTCTAGCTGGTTCTGTGTGATGCTTCTTAACAGATTATTTCTCAGGATTAGAAATGTGAACTTTCCCCTCAGTGTGGTGATGCTTGTCCAGTAATATTGTCATCTCCTGACCATTAGTCACCACCTCTGGGACTGAATGACCTAGAGTTCAAACTAAGTGAGATTTCATTTCCATATAAGTATGGACCATGTTCTACTGGAAATGTAGTTTAGATGAGAAGGCTGGTTTCTGAATCAGTCCCAACAAGAGCAGCATCGCCCAGGATCTCAGGAGTGATATTGGGGAAGATATTCCTTACGTCTGGAAGCTGTTTATTAATAGATGGAATTGGACTAGGGTGAAGGGACATAACTTTAAGACCAACCAGAAGACACAGTGTTCATGTGCTCTGGCTAGATTCACAGAATTACCAGTGCTATGCATTATTAATAGTTACATGTACACAGAATGAGTGTGCTTTAGGCACCAGAGGATCTTACATTTATACCTGCTCTAAAAAGCAGAAGATTTGGGGGTACTCATCGAACTCTATACCTCAGTTTCCCTGACAGATCTGTCCCGTCCTCACACGGACCCGTTTGTGCCTTCCTTCATTCCACACATGCATCTGGAACACCTCCTTCCTGCCGTGACCTTGCCAGGTGCTGGCCGTGCGGCAGGGACTCACCCCCACTCTCTGTCCGCAGGAAGGCCTAGTGAGAAATATTGGAAAAGAAACAGACAAATCTAACTCAGGCTGGTAAATGTCATAATCAAGGGAATCGAAGGGCTATAGGAACACCGAATCCAGCTTTGAGGAACTCAGAGGAAACTTCTGGGAGGGCCTTCTGTCTCTGAGACATGAGAGAGAAATGGGAATTATACACCGGCGTGTCATGTCCATGTGCCCTGTGATGGTGTACTATCCACAGAAGGCATGGCCATTCTGCCTGTCCACTCTCAAGTCTAAGGGTCTTTGCACTGAAAGATGACCTTCAAGTTTGCTCCTTTGAGATACCAAGATGTCATTGTTTCTATGATTAACAATCTTGGTGGCTGAACTTTGCTCTCAGAGGGGTGGAAAGAATTGGAAGGGTAGGGTTTAGGAGACCAGTGATAAAAAAGAGCTCCCAGCTCCAACTGAGGCCCCAGTATGTGGTCCTGTCCCTTTTCTCGGAGGTGGCAGGTAGGCAGGCAGGGGATGTTTGGAAAGTTGCGGCATGGATGACTGATTCTAGTCAGGAGTGCCTTTAGGAACTGACCCAGAAAACCTACCCTTACTTGGGCCAGGCCATGAGGGAATTCACAAAACCCTACATTATTCATTAACAAGACTGTTGGCAAATTTCTGAGAACTGGCAAGGATAGTCATAACAAGTTCAGTTATTTAGTTAAGAGCTGGTGAAGATTTTGCAGACAAATGGAACCCACCAGTGATGATCTAAGACAAACCTTTGTAGACAGTGGAAGAACATTAAGAAGTGAATAAATGACAACAGTGGTTTTGATGAATTCTATGATGTTTGTTATAATAATTGTTCCCCAAACTGAAGAAGGATTAACCTCTTTAAAATGTCTCACAAGGAGGTTTGGTATTTTGAGTTCTTGAGCTAGAGTCAGCTCAAGCAACAATAGAATACCTAAAATAATGTTAGAGCATTGTTCTTCCTGCTATTATTAAACAACCACGAAAAAATGTCAACTATAGAACAATACAAAAGACATATTCCTACCATTCTTATGCATACAATGAAAAGGGACATAAACCAGAACATGTTTTAATGGTGAGTTTCTTCTGAGGCTTTTGACACTGTAGGAATGACTTTGGGGTGAAGACTTTGATAGTATGGTACACAGTGAGCTGGTTCCAGCCTCGTTTCCCTCCATTGTTCTCCTCGTCCTAACTCTGGGACATGGGTCCCTCCTAGTGCTCTTTCTGTGTCTCTGCTTCTGTCTTCTTCCTCTTCCCATGCCCCTCAGTGTGGGTGAGCTGTAGGGGCAGCCCTGCGTGCTTCTCTTTGTTCTTTGCACTCTCTAACTTCCAGCGGGGATCTGCTCCATGATGCACCATTACTCCCTGAAGGGGACTCCAGACCTCCTTCTTGAACTCCAGTTCAATGTCTTCACATTTCCACGCGACACTTCCCCTTGGCTGTCTTGCTGTGATCTCAAACCAAGCAAATATGTTCGGGACTGAACTCATCTTTCACCCAGACTGACCACCCTTCCCAACTCTGCCATTTTGGTCCTGGTGTGCCCCCTGATGTTTCTGGATACAGAGCCCAGAGACTATGAGGCTTTAGCCTTTCCTCTTTACCCTCCGTGTCTGCTCAGTCACAGAGTCTCCCACTTCTTCTTTCTGGATGCTTCCCAGAGGCACCCGTAGCTTTCCCTTCCCATGGCTGGGACTCCTTTCCAACTCTCTTTGCCTTGTGCCAGGATCACCACTGAACCCTCGTGGCCCTGCCCCTCCTCCCAGCTCTCCTGCTCTCCAGCCCATCCCTCAGGCTGTGAGAGGCTAATTGCCTTCAATTCCCTCAGTTATGGCCATAGACTTGCTGGTTCAGTATCTGCCGATGGCCACCTACTGTCTCACTGGGGCTCCACCTCTTTTGGGCTTGGCTGTGCATTCCCTTTGTGGTACGGATCGTGCAAATTTTTCTGGCCTCATCCCTACTCCTTGACATACGGCCTTGGTAACTGTAAGGAAGGACTCATCTCTACGTTCCACAGAAGCTGTTTCATCTTCTCCTGCTCCCCGGCCTACAGTGTCCTCTTGTCTTCCCTCGGCTTGCATGCATTCCACTGAAGCTCCTAAAACAGTGCAGCCTGCCCCTTTTCCATGCAGTCCCCTCTCGAGTCAGACAGAGTGGAAATGTGAAATATTGTTGACTATCTGGATTTAAAAAAATCCGGCCTAAATTGCAATTCTTGCTCTGCCATTCAGTAGCAGTGTAATCTCTTTGAGCTTGGAGTCTCTAATACATACAGTGAGGGTAATCGCCATGTCTAGGGAGAGCATGCACACATGAAGTAAGAACTCGAGAAATGCTGGTTGTGGTTGCTGCCACATGGCTTGGAGTTACATTGTCATTTGTGTCTTGGTTCCAACACTTGCCAGGACATATCTTCTTTTTAAAGCACCCCACCATGTTTGGGAGCGTGCCCAACACAGAGGAGGAAATCGGGAATTAATTACTTGTGATTGGTTCAATTTTCCAGCTGCCATTCTCTTGGGAGTCCCCCCTCCAACCTCCGGAGTATCCTAGAGGGAGTGCCTGCTGGCTTACACTGTCCCCCCCTGTGGTATTATTAGTGAACACAAAGATGAATCTGGGCAAACGAGGGTGTTTCCCCTTAATTTGGAATTTGGAGTAGATATTCCACCACAGACTAAACATGACTTGGAAATATGTACACTGCTGAACACTTTATGTAAATAGTTTATTCCGTGGTTTAGTAATATTCTCTGTGGAAGCTTTGCTGGATTTGGTTTTTAATCTGCATACTAGAAGAACATTTTATTTTATCTGAGTTTTAAAGCTCACTTTATCTTTAAGGTACAAGACAAATGCCAAGTGTCCAAATCAGATATTAAAGCAATCTTTTCCAGGCCACTTGGGCTTTTGTGTATCTGTTGTTGTACCTCTTACCTGATAAAGGAGGGCTATTCAACCTCCTCATCTTCCATTGCTCTTGGAATCAGTACATTGTTCATTTGTGAAATTATCATTGTTTAGTAACACATGTACATACATATCTTAGTGTACCATGGCCACTTATTTTAGCAAGGACCACAGCCAGAGATACTGGCTGTGAGCTGGAAGCATCCAGTTTGATGTCAGTTGCTCTATTTTCATTTCACTAAATACACCAACAATTGGGGAAGCCATTTGTATATTCACTCACAGAGAGTGCAGCTAACTTAAATAAACATTGCCCAATTCAGCAGAAGATCTGGAGGCACAGTATTCCTGTATTGGACACAATTAAAATTGTTTAAAGATTTTATTAAGTTTCTGCTTTAGAAAACAAGGATATTCCTTTGTGAAGAACAAAACCCAGTGTGTTCTAGCTGTAATTCAATGTTTTGAAAGCTATTTCCACAAACTTTTCCCAGCAGCCACACTCATCCCCAGAGATGATCCACATTCAGAAAAAAATGACAGATGATGCATGTTCAGAGGAGAATACTACGTGTCTTCACTGCAGAAAGATAAACCTTACCTAACACTCACATTCAGCACATGGGGCATTTTTGAAGGTACTAGGTTGGTATTTGTTTCTGTTTCAGCGTTGTACAGATAAACCCAATGATAACCATTTTGGCATTTTTCCTTCATATTTATTGAATAAATAATACTAATATCTAATCTAATTGGTGGAAGATTTGGCTTTTACATCTCTAATAATTATTTATATATTACTATGTAATATAAGATAATCAAAATTTATTTTAAAATCCACAGTTTCCCTTGTGTGCAAGTAATGCTTTATTTCTGAGCACAGGAGCATTTATTTTCACATCATCCAAGAGCACCAGCTTTGAAATGTCATTTTAAAATATAAACAACTCTTTTTTATCATTAGCTTGAATTTTTGAGTTGCATTTTATAATTTTTTAAAGAATGCAATGCCATTTTAGTGTTGCAGAATTGATACTGAGTTGTGTGTGACATACTTGCTACCACCAGACTGAGGACCTTACATTTAGTCTGGCAAAAGAAAAGTCTGTTTCTCAAAGAAGCTGGCATTAACGGGTCAGACGTGGACACAACTTTTTGGAAAGGCGATGGCAGTGCGTCAACTACATCCAGAGAGGAGACGGTCCAGGGACACGCTGGTTGTGCACCAGTCACAGGCCCTGCAGGGAAACGTGTGGGCCCTGGTCTTCCTCATCTGTATGATGGGGATGAGGGCAGTTGCTTTCCTTAGGGAGCAAATGTAAAGATTAAGTGAGTTAATGTCTGTGAAGCATTTATACCCAGCTTGCTTTGTGTCAGGTACTACTCTTAAATTAAAGACAAATTCAGAAGCATAAACAGCAAAGTAATGACATCGAGACCCCTTGGGGCCGGAAAGGCCCACACAAGGATCTCCTTCACCAGCCATTATCCAAGGTGAGCTCACATCAGCATCAGCTGGAGGGCTCCATGAAACAGCTCCAGAGCTTCTGTTTTTGGAGGTGTGGGGTATTCCGAGAATCTGCATTCCTAGCAGGTGAGGCTGCAGCTACTGATAGCCTGACGTCTCTCACTGCGTCGGCAGTGGCTTGCGCAGCGTTAGGTGCAGGCCTGCACTTGTTAGTTTGCACTCACTTTGAGGCTGAACCCCTGCGTGTAACATGGCCCTCCCAGTTCTCTTTGTCCTTTTTTTCCGTTGGTTTCTGCTGCTGCCCGCAATCCCGGTTCCAGCTGTGTGGTGCAGTTTGGAAGGTCAGATGGGCGGGGGAAGAAGGTTCCAGAAAAGTGGAGGCTCCTGAGTGAATCTGGAGAGGGCTGGGCGGATGGCAAGTGAGCACAGCGGTGCCTGGAGCAGACTCCGTCCTCCGTGGCCTTCTCCCCTCTTCGGGAGCCTGGCATGGGTTTCTCAGAACTGATCTGCTTTCAGTCTGAGTTTTGCCGTCCTCTATGGCGAGCCTGTGAGCTCGCACACCTGCTCAGGATGCGCTCAGCGCCCTAGCTCAGAGGCCGACCCAGGGCAGAACCAGTCGGTGGGCCCTGGGACGCAGGACCCTGAGTATGGGTCCTCTACTTCCCTCCCACCTCCTCCAGGCCCAGCCACTCGGCTTCCTGGTGAGGAATCTTACGACTACCAAATCCGGTTTCTGGAGATTAAAGATCCTTCAGGGTTAGTGGTTTAAAATAACTCCTAAATTTTAGTCCACTGGCCTATACAGTGAAGATAAACTTACCAAAGCAGGAAAATGGATCAGTGATGGGGGGGAAAATACTATCCACAGAATGGTTTGTTGAGCCTCAGCATCCGATTTATTTCGGATACATACACAAACCCGGTCCAGAATCAATAATATTCTCTGGAAAAGGGGATGACACAGTTTTTATTACATAGGATATGTAGTGGGCTATCTTCTTGAAGTATTTCTCATTCCTAGCTTATCTCTAACAAACATGTTTTTCATGTAAACATTATGCTAATGCCAGATGCTTTTTATCAATTGTTGAAGCCAGTCTAGTCTGACTAAATAGCCATTGGGCGCCTCCATAATAATTAGATTTTGTTTTCCCAAATACTTGAAAATAATAAGATTGTATTTCTTCTGGAATTTAGGCTTTTAAAACTTTTAAAAAGATTTTATAATTCATACTTCTTTATTATTTCATGTTGATGATAGATATTTTCTCTTTTTTCATGGAGGTTATCAAGTAATATATTACGATATATGGATTTTTTTTCTCTTGACTAGATCATTTATTTAAAACATAAATAACTTTGGGTATTGTCCTAGACGAGAAGCGAGTTTGTAACCAAAAGCCCATTTCTTTCTTTTCTTTTCATTTTTCTTTCACATCAATGAAGGTAAAACGATTAAGAGTAAGAATTCAGATGAAAACAAAGTAGAAAGTAATAGTTTGATAGCTCAGTATCTTGTTTCTGGCATTTAAAATTTTTTCAATAAATATGTGTTTAGTGCTTACTCTGGATTAGGAAATATGCAGGTGGTTAGGATTGTTCTTATGCTTTGCAGTTGGACATGTGCCCGAATTAAAGTGAGAGCAATTTTGGTAATGGTATGATAGATGTTAGGTTGGAAATTTAGCACTTGCACTGTTCTCTTCTGGCTCCAGATCTTTTCATTTAGTTTCTGAGACTCTGCGAAGGGCATCATACGGTTTTGGACTCTGGATTCAGATGAGAGGGATTTGAATTCTTGATGACCGTTTTAGTGATGGATTTTAATAACAAAATTAATGAAAATAAATTTATTTGTCCAAATAGCAACTAGCTGTTTGACGTTGGGCAACCTTCTTAACTGCTCTGTGCCTCAGTTTCCTCATCTATCCATGAGGGATGATAATGTATTCCTTTATTGTGTGGTGAAGGTCGCAGACAGGTGATGCTGGTTAATGAGTGACTGCCATAAACATTTCATACTGTGAAGTAGATCTTTGGTCTTCCTCTTGTTTCTTGGCATACAACTCCTAAAATTCTTGGAATCTCTGAAGTGATAAGTGTCTTTGTATGTTAATGAGTTGACAGGTGGCTGCCCCGCCCACCCACCACCCGCAGCTTCAGAGGTGGGCTGGTTCCCTGGGAAAGACCAAGGCAGGCTAAAGGATGGATTCAGCCCCACTCACCACCTCTGGGGAGAGGGGCGGGGTAGGAGGTTGAGTTAATTACCAGTAGCCAATGATTTAATCAATCACGTCCCTGTAAGGAGGCTTCCATGAAAGCCCAAAAAGACTGGGCTTGGGGAGCTTCAGGCGGCTGAAGATGTGGAGCTGTTCCTAGAGGGTGGCGTGCCCTGGTAGGGCTGGAAGCTCCGCCCCTTCCCCTACACCTTGCACTGTGCCTCTCTTCCATGCTCTGGCTGTTCATCTGTGGCCTTTGTAATACAGTAGCCTTTACAATAAATCAGTGAACAGACGGGTTTCCCTGAGTTCTGTGACCCTTCCTAGCAGATTAATCAAACCCCAGGAAAGGTTCATGGAGATTCCAATTTATAACCGATGGGCAGAAGAATAGGTGACAATTTATTCCTGGCAATGGGGTCTGAAGTGGGGCAATCTTGTGGGACTGAGCCTTCATCTGTGGGAGCTGATACTGTCTTCAGATAGATGGAATCAGAATTGAGTGGAATTAAAGGAAGCCCAGCTGGTCTCCCCTGAACTGATTGCTTACTTGGTATGTGGGGAAACCTCCCACACAGCTGGTGTCAGAAGCTTGTTGTAAGAGCAGAGGAAAAACGATTGTGCCTCTCTGTATCTCCAGATGAGTGTTCAAAAAAAATGTTAGCTTTTACTACTGGTTGCATGATTATGCTATTGATATTCATATGTACTTAAAACTATGAAGACTGAAAAACATCTTTCTTTTACTACGACTTTATTTCTTAAAATGAGATCAGCTTCTTGGATAATTTACAAAATGTTGGGATTATAATGATATTAAAACAATTAAATACATCTTGAGTGCATAATTTTTGAGGGCACAATTCTATTCCTAACGTATTCCAAGATGGAGCCCTAGGCTTTGAGAAGAAAACAGTTTCTGCCTTTTATCGTGCTGAACTAGAAATTATTTAAAAGGATGTCCCTCTTTGCTATTTTAGGGATGGTTCACCCTCCCAAATTCAGCTTTGTTAAAATAGTTGTAAATGTAAGGAAGACACTGGAGTCCTTTATAGGAAATTGTGTCTACTTCGTGTCTCTAAAGTACATTCATGAGACTAACAGACATTGAATTGTTTCAATTTTTGGAAATTTTGAAATATCTCTCCAGTGGGAAATGGGTTTGCAGGGTTCTTCTCTCTTCCCTGGGAATGAAGCAAAGCTGGCCATGGGAAATACCACTTGGATTTAGGATGGATGAAACCATCAGATGTGGAAATACCAGATGTGGGAATGGGAGGGAGGCTGTGGACAGCAAATGTGTTTCTCCAGCATGCAAGACTTCCTGGCACTTTGATGAGGATGTTGAGTGTCACAACTGTAATGATGCAAGAATATTGTCCTTTGCCTTAAAATTGTGTTGCTCTTTGGCCATGTTAGCCAGACCCTGTGTGAAGGGATAGGAGGCAGGCAGAGAGAAGAGATGCTTTTGTAATCATTAGGGACACACCCCAGACCTCTAGTTCCACAGGACCCAAGTGGTTGTGCCCCCGTCGCTGCACAATGACAACCCTCAGGGATAGACTGTCACAATGTATGGCAGCACCAAGAAATTAGGGGCTCGTCTCCTCCAGCTCAGCACCTGCTCAAACCTGGAGGAGTTCTGGTCACAATGAGCACTTGAGCCCTTTTTGAGAGTCAAAATTAAAATATGGTTCTGAGGATCAAGGCTTACAAGGTTTCCTGGGCAAAAAGAAACCCTAATTTGTGAGTTAGGGATAAATGAATCAGAAACATGAAAACTGTTGCTGTGAGAACAGTTGTGTGAGAATGCTCAGAGGCTTAAACAAGGAAAACAGGTCAAAGTTCTTGGCAAAATATGTTGGCGAATTGTCCTGGACAATTGGCAGTGCATGTCCCACATTATCCTGCAACAGTGACAAGCTGTTAATAAGGGAAAGGGTATAACGTGAAAAGCTCTGATGAACTGTGTTAGGTTACAGAGCCTTTTGGGTGGAAAATAATTGTAGAAATGGTCCTTAATTTGATTCCTTAATTGGCAATTGTCTTCTTAAAATGTCAGAGTGAGGAAGATCAGCGGGTGTTTCCAGTATGTTCAAACAGCACGTTCAGAAGCGCAGCCCTGAGTTTGGGTTGCTGTATCTGAGCCTAACTGCCACCTCCGAGCAGAGTCAAGTGTTATCTCAAGTCAGATGATAGGCAGTAACTCCTAGAAGATAATGTCAAATTTTTAGTACAACATTTTCTAGTCCTGTATGATGTGCACTTGTGCCATTTCAGAAATTGTAGCATTAACTTGAAAGCTGTAGTTGACAGAGCAAAGTAATTAGGTTGAGTTTCTTATTATTCATAGCCTTCTAGGTAAGATGCAGCAGCCGCTAGCTCTACAACATTTTACCAACTCTTCCCTGGGTCAGAGTGATGCCACAGGTGCGAGCCCCCAGCTTTGGCAGCCTGCAGACATCCAGAGACACTTCTCTAGGTGCCACAGTCCGACGCATCTTTGGTCACATTTGCCTAAGCTTTGGGACTTTGCTAATTTGCATGGGAGGGCTAAGCCTCCAGCCCCCAATGGTGGCACTCGGGAGTGGAGTAAGCGTTTCTGCAAGGTGACCTTGAATGGAATCCAGCATTTATCACTAGTTGAAAAGGAGTGACTGCACTTTTAGGGGGTACTCTGGGTAAGTTGTGTAGGTGGGAATTGAGATTTTTAAAAAATAACAACCAATTTATTTTCTCACAGTTCTAGAATCTACTTATGAATTTGAGGCATGATATCTTTGGCTGTTAAGTGACATACATTACCTGGCAGTTGCCTTTGCATGCTAGTGAGAACCCTGGACATGTCCTGTTTCTTCTGACCCTTTACGTAGAGATAATTGACTTGATGACCTATTGATCCCATCTGCCTACCTGCCAGTCGTCATCCTTTGAGTTCCTGTCCCTCCCTATGTGTTGAGGGAGGGACCTGGTGGGAGATGATTAGATTATGGGGGCAGTTTTCCCCCATGCTGGTCTCATGATAGTGAGTGAGTTCTCATGAGATTTGATGGTTTCAAAACTTGCACTTTCTCCTTCGCTCTCTCTCCTGCTACCATGTAAGACATGCCTTGCCTCCCCTTTGCCTTCCACCATGATTGTAAGTTTCCTGAGGTCTACTAGCTATGTAGAACTGTCAGTTAATTAAATCTCCTTTCTTTATAAATTATCCAGTCTCAAGTAGTGTCTTTATAGCAGTGCGAGAATGGACTAATAAAAACACCCACCCCTAGATTAGAAATATATGAAAAGTTGAGACTCAAGAAACTATAGTCCAGTCTAGACCACAGCATGGCCTCTTTTGGCGGGGGGTCTGTGAACCCCTTGAGATCATATGCACATTTTTATGAATCTGTGCACAAGTACATTTTTAAGAAGACAATGCCTGGAACTTTTATCAGATTCTCAGAGATATATGCCACAGACTGCTGGTCTAGAGGGACTTGGTAGCAGATTTTTATAGTAAGAACTGTTGAAAGGATTTCCCAAGGAAGAAGACCCTGAATTTGGCAGTAGATAAGAATAGAGCTAAATTTGACAATGCTTCCAAAGCTTTGGCTCTCAGCAGCAGGCAGGATGCAAACACTTCTGAGGGTGGTGGGAAAGTCCATCGGGAAGACAGTTTTGGCGAATGTTAATCTTATTGTTTGTGTAAAATGTTTGGCATGAATCTCTCGAAAGGCATGTGTGCAGACCCCATCTTCTCAGCTGCATTTTGGTTTCTTTCTCCATGCTCCTCCAGGGATGGCACAGTATCTGAGCATCGCCATGTAGAATCTATGCTCAGTAAGTGTCTGCTGATTGACTAATTGGTTGTCGAGTTCATGCTAGAAAATGGCAATTTGAAGGTGAATCTAGATTGGTTCATCTGCAGATGGTGGAACCCGGTGATTATGATTACTCTAGGAACCCAGCTCAGAGCTCTTGAAGAGGCAGACATGAAGTAAATAACCCACTAAAGAAGCTGGGTCTGGTCACAGGAGAGGTGTTTCTGTGAACACTTTTATGAAAAGGTGCTATGAACTTGGGGGCAGTCAGGGCTGTGCACACTTGGTGAAGGCCACTGCATTTTCAGCACTTGCTGTGGGGTGGGTGATAAAGAAACCGGCAAGTCTAGTCCCTGCCACATGGTCAGCCTCGCAGGGCCGAAAAGGCGTTGGGAGAGGGCTGACTCATGGTCTGCTTTGCCCAGGCCAGCATGGTCCATGCCGTGACCTGGGTGAAATTACTAATGGTGCTCCCATGCACCCCTAGCACATGCCGACATGGTGATGAGTTCTGTGGACAGCCAGCTGTGAGGAGATGGCGTGGTTAAAGCTCCCTTGCCGTTGCCACCCAGTTGTAGAAGAATATGGCAGATTCGTGGTTGCTGAGAAATGCTGAAGAAATGAAAAGACAAGATCAAGAGTTTGGACAAATTTAGTGCAAAACGTAAAGATGATCAAAGAGACAAGTGGGTGGTTAACGTGATGCCAGGCTACTTGGCATCGGTGCACTTTTTCTAGGCACCAGGTCCTCGACACACCTTAAGGTCAGGAGGGGAAGCCCCAGTGTTCTCGGACAGGTGAGGTGGGAGCCCTGAGTGTCCTGAGGAGAGGGGCGGGCAGGACACTCACGTCTGTGCACGTGCTTCAGGTCAGGACAGCCCCACCCGCCCTGTGGGCACCTCTATGTTGGTCTAAGTGCAAAGAGACCCACTCTTAGGGAACGTGCAATCACCCTTGGCTTCTGCCACTGCATGGTGACCCCCCTGCCGAGTTTCACTGGCCATCCCAGGCAAGGGAGAGTAGCAGACTACATCATCACCGGCAGGATAGATCCAAAAGTGACACCATCATTTTAAAAAGTGGGCTGGTCCGAATGCAGTGATATTGAGAGATCATTGATCACAACCAGTTACAGATTTCTTTGTTCCTTTTCCAATCTCCACTTGACTAATGGTGCTCTCATGCACCCAAGCTTCACTTGCTAAGCTTGAAAATGTAAAACAAAATAAAAACTAAAATAAAAGTGGAGTGGAGAGTGGGTCTGGTAGAGGTGTGGACAGGGATGATAAGCTGGAGGTGACTCCAGAGTGAGTGCTCAGAGATTTTGGTCACCTGGGGTGGTTGATGAGTAGTTTGGGAGTGAAGCTAGAGTCCAAAGGGAAGGAAGGATTAAGGAAGCCGGAGGAGGCTGTGGAAGGAATGCTATGGGTTTGTAACCTTTTAAGGGAATCTTGAGTCTAGTGTAAGCATGGTGGTCATTAGATGCACTGATTAAGAGGGTAAATCATAAAAGAAATTATGACTTGGACATAAAATTTAAACAGTACAAGCACATTTTAATGATAAAACAAATGCTGCACAGATTGTGTTCCCTCTGGAGAGTCTGGAAATCAAAACCCCAGAAGCCGCCGACCGAGCACTTGTTAGCTTGCGACGTGCTTACGTGTGCCTGTGTAGCTTAGTGTGTTCACACTGTTTGTCTCACCAGGAAAATTAACTTTAAAAGGCCTTCAACTAGGCTTTAATTAAGAGGAAAAGATGGCAAAACCTACACAGTAGCATGTCAAAATTACCCAACATGAAACAGGACTCTTCTGTTTAGAACAACTCCGAGTCACCTTTGGAAGGAGTGACACCCATGCAAGGGTGCTGTGCCCCTCAGCAGCGTCCTTCCAGCCAACTCTTCCCTTCATGCCCCTTTTCAGAAGCAGACCCTCTATTATTACTTTCCGGGGCCTTAAAACCCACCTGCTTGTCCTCCATGAGGATGCGGGTGAAGCGCTAACCCTCATTCCCTGTCCCAGATCTGTCCACTGGAGGCAGAACACGTTTCTGTTGGAAGACTGAGGAAGAAGCAGTGGATGGTCCCCACGAGCCACCTTGAGGAGCAGCCTGGGCTCCTGAGCATCTCATGTTCCTTTTCTTCTTGAGTTTTCCATGCAGCAGGAGCCTGAGACATTGGTATTTAGCCCCGAAGGTGGCTGTGGGTGTTCTCTATGCGCTTTTGGACTTTAACCCAACATACAGGTAAGTGTAATTTGCAGTGTAACATCTGACATGTTGAGCTCTTTACGTATTCTGTAAAGGATGAACCTGCAATGCCACTGATTTGGAGTATCTCATCCGTTGTCTTGGGTGAGGAAACACTGACAACTGACCAAGAAATTGGTGAACTCAAGTCCTGCAAAGAGCTTCCTGAGAAGATGGACAGGAAAAGTAACAGGGCAGCCTGGAGCGGTGGGGGGTGGGCGTGGGGGTCAGGGTGGGTGTGCAGGGCTCTGTCCCCTCACAGGAACCAGCTGACTGCAAGGTGATGAGGAGCCAGAGATGCTGGAGAGGAGGGGAGCTGTTCTTTTGACTTGGGAAGGGTCTCCTCTTGGTCGGGGCAGTGAATGGCACCCTGGCCTGGATCATGTTAGAGCTGGAACTCATCACTCCAGCCCTCTACCTCCAGGCTTAGCTGCAGGGCCATTCAGACCCTGTTCTTTGAGATTAAGATCCCCTCTTCCATCCAGGAGAACTCAGGAGTCCAGCACTCGCCAAAATGAGGAGATTTGGAATGGAAGTCATTGCTCTCCCTAGATACTCACTGCCCTTGGTCCACTCTGTCCTCTCCCCTCCACTGAAGGGCTAGGCTGTGACGTGCATATATGTATATACATATAATTTTTTCTGAAACGGAGTCTTGCTCTGTAGCCCAGGCTGGAGCACAGTGGTGCAATCTTGGCTCACTGCAACCTCTACCTCCCGGGTCCCAGTTCAAGCAATTCTCCTGCCTCTGCCTCCTGAGTAGCTGGGATTACAGGCGCATGCCACCACACCCAGCTGATTTTTATATTTTTAGTAGAGACAGGGTTTCACCATGTTGACCAGGCTGGTCTGGAACTCCTGACCTCGTGATCTGCCCCTCAGCCTCCCAATGTGCTGGAATTAGAGGCATGAGCCACCGCGCCCGGCCTGACACCCATCATTTATAGGTGGCTCCTGAGGTTTGAGGCATTTCAACAACCTGTCCAGGGTTTTACACAAGGACATGGGAGGAATGAGAATGGAAAACCAGTCTGTTATGCTCAAATTGTCAGGGTTATTCAGTGCTCATTATTTCCTTTCAAATGACATACACATTTTTGTGATTTTTGATTTTTGTCTGTGCAAAGAAAATACGTATACTAAATAAAAATAGGTATAGTGAAATGGGAACAATTCTGCCAGTTGCTCTACCCTGTGGTTAGATAATCCTTAAAATAGACATTTTGGTTGCAAGAGACAAAATTCTGCTGATCTCCTGAACCATGGATTTTCTAGAAGTGACAGTAGGACTCTCTTTTCACATTTTGCTATTTTGCCAGCAGGATCAAAGCCGAGTTTCAAGGCTCATAGCAGCGACTCAAGGCTGCAGTCAGGCTTAATTTTTCTTTTCTTTTTTTTCTTTTCTTTTTCTCAGGGGCACAGAGTTTTGCTCTTGCTTCAGGCTGGAGTGCAATGGTACGATCTCGGCTCACTGCAACCTCTGCCTCTGGGTTCAAGTTATTCTCCTGCCTCAGCCTCCCGAGTAGCTGGGATTACAGGTGTCTGCCACCACTCCAGGCTAATTTTTTTTTTTTTTTTTTTTTTTTTTTGTATTTTTAGTAGAGACAGGGTTTCATCATGTTGGCCAGTCTGGTTTCAAGCTCCTGACCCACCTCGGCCTCCCAAAATGCTGAGATTACAGGCGTGAGCCACCACGCCCTGCCCACTCAGGCTTCTTGAATTCACCAGTTTCTTGGTCTGTTGCCAGCGTTTCCTCACCGAAGAACTGATGAGATACTCCCAATTGGTGCCATTGCCACCACTCAATCGGCTCTCTTCTGAACCTGAAAATAGTTTGCGCTTCCTGTGCTGCAGGGATTGTAGCTCCGGCATTAGCCCCTGAAAGGAAATGTTTCTCTTGGAAACACCACTGTTGGGCTCTCTTGCGCTTCCTTCTTGTGTATAGATCGGAAGTGTGTGTGATTTTCAACTTCATGTCCCTGAGTCCCAGACAGCTGCCCAGGCAAGGCCATCCCACCGTATGGCGCTCAAGGACGTGCTGGCTTCTTTCTGGGTATCACAGCAGGGTGAGCACTCTGCCCAAGTGACAGCTCACGATGCCCAGCCTTCTGACCTCTAGAGAAGAGTTCGTCCGATACAATGAGAGCCCCAAATGTAAACTCACTCCATTTCATTCCATGTTCCAATGGAAAAACCGAGCCTTGGCTCTGGTGGTGCTTCTTGTTTAGAGAGGAACCGGGAACTTCACAAAGATAAGATATTAATAGGACTGGATCCTTTGTAGGCATGAAGTAGGGGAGTATTTAGATTTGCAGCTGTGTGCAGCCATTTAGACTAGATATCTGAGTGGCTGGCCTCAGGCTTTAGGGTGGGGACTGCAGGCTGTCTGGCTTGCCCCAGAGATGTCATGGGGCCCAAAGGAATTCTGTTACTATTGTTGAATGGCTGAATAAGAGCAAATGAGGGCATTCCTTCCCTCTGACACATAGTGGGGAAAAGCGCGTCTCCGCATCTCTGCGTCTCTGCATGTCCGGTGCCCTGTGGCTTGGCCTTGCAGCCCTCATGTCTACACCTGGGGTGCCCGGGGCCTCTCCTGCCTCTTCCTAGGTGGGTGGCCTCTGTGTGAAGAAAGACAAGACAAACAGCACCTCGGCGGGCCATTCTCCACCCTCAGCCTCAGGTTTTCCAAATGCCACTCCTGAATTTTCTGGAGTTTTGTGTCGTTTCCAAACTTGTTTCGAAGAAGAGCTTTGAACTAATGTTGCAGAATGCAAAGTGGAATTCTTCCCAGAAATGAGTTCTGTTTAACTCTTTTGGTTGAGTGGAGGTGTCAAGTAGCTTGAGACGCAGTCAGAAGCACACGCTCTTTATCGTGTGGACTTGGGAAAAGTGAGCATTTGGGATCTTCTGCTGGTCTCGCCCGAGTCCGGGCGTCCGTGTAATGCAAGCTGCTTCTCTGTGAGGCCAGCAGGGCCACAGAGCTGGGGCTCATGGTTCGTTCACCTTTGGGATCTGGGAACAGAGTTTCAGCCAGTCTCAGTGCCCCACAAAGTAACCCACTATCTTTCTGGCACTCCGGGGTGCCTAGGATTTCTCTGTCCCTATAGGCAGCTCCTCTGTATCCCAGCTGGGTGGTCTTACTGCCTCAGCCCCGTGTTCCTGGGAACTGTTCCTCCTCTTCCAGGAATGGATTTCTTGGCATGACACTTCTGCCTTCCCCCCCGCCCCCCCCAATCTGAATGCCACACAAGGCTCTGGACCCTGAGGCTCCTGTCTGGGCCTGACCGAACAGCTGGCCCTTCCAGGCATGGCCATTTCTCCCTTTAGCCTCCTCAGCCCTCCTACTCTGCCTGCAGCCACCCTCAGGGAGCTTCGGGGAGTGTTCAGCACCCTCAGGTGAATAAGCTAGATGGTTATCGGCCTGGGCATGATCCCAAGCACCTATTTCCCTTCCAGTGTTAAGTGTGGCTGAGTCCCATTGGCTTCAGCATACCCTGAATCGGCAGCCGCAACCTTTGAGCCAGTGCTGTCCTTGGTCTTTCTCGGTCTTGTCAGCCTTCTCTCTCCATGGCAGTTTCTCCTTAGGGCATTCCCGTGTCCAGTGCTTTCCCTCCTTCCAAGCCTTTCCAGACTCGTGGCTCACTCATATGAGGGAGCTGATGTTGCACCTTTGCCCTCTGTACTATGAGAATCTGGGGCAAAAATTAAACTGGGTCCCATTCACAGAGGGTCTAGCACAAAGCTTTGGACAGGGGATGTGGTCATCGAATGGTAGCTCTGCGAGTCAGGCTTCCCAGAGAAAAGGTACCAATATATCCAGATAGTTTATAGAGATATAAATATTTATTATAAGGTCTTGACTCACACATGATCATGGGGGCTGAGAGGTCCCACAGTGTGCTGTTTACAAGCTGTGGAACTGGGAAAGCGATGGTATGCAGGCGTGAGAACTGGCGGCACCAGGGGCAGGAGAAGGAAAATGTCAGGGAGCTGCAACCTCCTTCTGCTTTTTGGTTTTGTTCAGGCTCTCAATGGCTTGAGTGAGACCAGCCTACATCGGGGAGGATGGGTCTGCTTTATTCAGTGCACCAGTTGAAATGTTAATCTCATGCAGAAACACCTCACAGACACACCCAGAAATACCATTTCACCAGATATCTGGGCATCCCATGGCCCAGGCAAGGTGACACATAAAACTAACAACCCAGTAGCTTAGCTGAAGTCCTGATTTATTATTATTATTAGTATTTCCACTGCAGAAGACAGACCCTTACTAAGGGCTGCTATTCCTAATGTGTAAGGTACAAAGGCAGAGCCAAAGCTCTGTATTCAGGGATTCATGGAGACAGTCCCAGTGAGCGAAGCCCACAGGGTGAGGAAATAGGTGTGGGATTCCGCAGCATGCGTAACACACAAGAGCCCATCCTGTTCCTTCGCCATTGTAGATTCACGTTTTTGGAACGTGCATTCCCAATGGAAAATCGATGCCTCTTGGCTTCAACAAAATGGAAGGCTGGCTAGTGCCCTAGTCTTCCATTTTGAAAATAACTCATGTTAGAAAATAGATCTATTGGTGACGTTTTAAACATGAAAAGATCCAAACACTGCTCAGAGTGTTCTTCCCCTGAAAGCCTCAGCCCAGACTGACGGCCATCCCCTGTGCTGCTGTGGGCCTGCGCCTCGCTCCAGAAAGGGCCATTGCCTTGTCGTGGAATTATTCTGACGTAGCCTTTAGACCACACCATCTGCTTTCCCAAGGGCATGGACGGTGTCATCTCTAGGCTCGTCTTCCTGGCCACAGCACATTGTCTAGCACTTGTCAGTGTTCATTTCGCTTGGAGATGAAATAGGCAGAAAGTATTAGCTACAGTCAAGGGTTGCATCTTCTTTTCAGATGTTCAGGAGATGGTCATCTCCATCAGCATTTGCCTTGTTGTTCTGATTAAGTGAATACTAAGCCCATTCGAACCTCTCTTTTTCGTATCATGAGGATGGAGCTATGTTTCTGCTCATTAAAGGCCTTTTGCAAAAAAAGACAGCTATGGGGAATAGTTTTTGTTTGCTCTATCTGTGTTAGGAAGTTAGTATTCATTAATCATGTGCTACTTTCCCATGTGTTCTGCACAAAAATTGGTGAAAAACGATGGCTTTCTACTTCTATATTCTTGAAACATGTGCATTAGATTTTTCTATTTCTTAAGCGACTGAAGGCTAATAATAGGATATCATGTTGACTTCTCAAGATGTTAAAACCAAAAGACCTCTGCAGCTTCCAAATCATGCTTACTGATTTCGGGATTATGCCTCCAGCCCCCGAAACCAACACATATAATTTAAAAGCCATGGGGGTCACATTTGTCAGATGTTAGAGAGATGCTTGTGGCTTGTGGGTTCCCAGATTCCAGAATTTGGACTTTCCTTCCAGCTTAGCTCTGCTTGTGACAGATGTTTAAGTCAGAGAGACACTTTAAGAAAACAGAAGTTAAGAGGAGAGGAGTGAAATTTCGTAGCCTCTTTTTAGATGCTTCTACCTGGGGGAGCATATCATGTCTGGGTGTGAAATCAAGAGCTATGTGTTTCCACCTGCACCTCAGCATCCAGGTGCACACTCTCTGGCAGCCCTGCCCATAGGTGGCCTGACCTACCTTATGGACAGACCCTTCGCTGAAGGCTCCCGGCCCGTGGCCATCGCTGTCACAGAGTGCTGTTCCTTGGGCTGGAGGGAGAGCCTTTGCCACCTCATCCCCCATCCTGTCGACATGTGGCAGCTTTGCCAGCCCAGCCACAGTGACTAAAGCCTTCAGGGTCATGAAAGATAACCCCACAAATGCCACCCAGTGCTGCTGTCCAAGATCAGCCCACCAGCCTGAGTCCTGGCTTAATATGGTGGGACCTGGGCATGGTGAGCCCCAGGTGAGCTCGCAGACGGCAGGCAGTCTTTGAGGGAAAGTGTGATGTGCATGTGTGGGTGTGTGCATGAGTGTGAGCGCGTGTACATGTGCCTGAGTGTGCACTGTGTTTGTGTGTGCCTGTATGTGAGGGAGTGTACACGTGTCTGCATATGCAGATGTCTGTGTTCACAGACAGGTGTGTGCAGGTGCACATGTGCGTGTGTGTGTGTAATAGTATGCGTGTGCCTGTGGAGTGCCCAGACACGTTGGCCCTTCCCTTTGTATTGTTCTTGCTGTTCTTAGTGAGTTTACTTCATGGCTCGGGCACAGTTCACCTTCTCATCTCCCTACGTTAGTGACATCAACACATTTCATTTTGGCGTATTAGCCATTTCTATTCAATGTCAAAAAACAAATGTATGATTTAAAAACTAGCTGCTGACATAAAATTTTCTAGTCTACATTATTCTTGATTTTCTTGAACCTCTCTTTTCCTGAAATCTCTGATTTGATGACTCGTCTTTTCTGAACATATTATATTATTTGATGACAGAGAGAATCAAGTAATTACTCTTCAGTCTCTGTCTTTCCTATGAAGCCCTTCAAACTGGGAACACTAAATGAAACATGGTAAGGAGAGAACTGAATCACAGGCAAGGCAAAGAGAGAGAGAGAGATACCATGTAACTGCTTAAACTAACTCAAGCCTTTATGCTTGAAGGTGAGGCCTCTCCAAATATGCAGGTATTTCCAGCCTCAGGGGCACCTGGAAGTGACTGGGATCACTGGCCCATTTCAATTTTGAAATGTGGAGAGGGGCAGGAAGATTGGAGAAGACAATGTTCCAATTGCCACAAAAGAACAAGATTGAATTCCAGAAGTCACATGTCAGTGAACTTAGCATGGACAGTTATATTTCCAAATGGATTTATTTGGCAGAAAGTTTGTGAGTGCTTAAAAAAAGAGTTCCTGGTCCCTGGAAGCCAACACAGGTGCCCCAAAACAGGTCAGGAGCATCAGTAGACACAGCAGGGGTGCCATTCAGGAACATTTACATCAGGGTACAGACCCTGTGCTTGGAGAAGCCATGCCCGGGGGTGGGACACACAGTTATGTGAGAGCACTTCATCTCAATGACCTTGGCAGGGCCTCAAAATTCTCCCCAATTCCGAGCTCCTGCAGCCATCCTTGACTGGTAGGAATTGACACTTGAGTTGAAACCTGCTTGCCATTGCTAATCTAAAGGATTTGCATTGGAAGTGAGGACAGGGTGACTTGCATGGCTGCAGCCATGCCAGGGAAGGGGCAGTAGGGATGAAGACGGCATTAAGGAGACACAACGAACAGCTTAGAATGCACGGCATGAGTAGGAAAGTGATAATACCTAACAGCCACCACCAGCTTCCCGTGATGTGCCAATACTCTACATGAGTCCCCCACAGTCTGCGCAATGACAATGTGAGGTAGGTGGTCTTATTCCCATTTTATTGATGAGAAAACAAAAGGTCAAGGACGTTTCTCCACTAGTATTCAAACTCAGGTCTGTCTGAATCCAAGTTTACAGTATTGACATTGATATGCCACCTCTCCAGCATGGTAGGGAATTCTGGCAAGGGGAGAGGTCAAATTGTAAAAGTTTTATGCACTAGAAACTGGTGAGTCATTGGTGATTTGTGACCAAGGGTCTTTGCTGGGGAGAATCCTCTAGTAAGACTAGGTGGATAATGCTAAGCAGGCACCAAGGTGAGGCGAGGGCCCGCAGCCAGGAAAACTGAAGGGAGCTGTTGTGTTTCAGGCATAAACTGATGAAGATCTGAGCAGGGAAGGTGGCCAGGGAATGGGAAAGAAACTGTAGATGTCAGGGCCTTTTGCAGAAAACATCCACAGAACTGTGTGCCAACTCTCTGAAGGGCAGAGAAACAGATGGGCTGAATGAGTTTACTAAAATGCGAGAGGGGAATTGATGTTCCTGACAGATTGGTAAATGGCCATAACATTAGAAGAAGAGTCCTTTATTTTGTAAAACTTCATTGGCTGAGAGTGGAGGTAAAGTGGTATACTCTTTCATCAAGAGCTGTGTGATTTGAGTCTACCCAAATCTGGACTAATCTTCTTAATTACTTAATTTATAGATTTCTGATGAAATTGAATTTCTGTGTGAGCCCCCATAGTGGAAATCTAAGCTTCCTACTATATATTTTTAAACATTTTGTCTCTATATTGTAGCAGGTAACCACTTCCTCTTCTCTTCCCTTCACTGCAGTTTCTGAATGATCTGGCTGTTTTTGGCTTATGGTAAATCTGGGTTCTCCTTTGGTCCTTCTCAAGGATTAATTAATGTTCATAAAGTATTTTGAAATAATGTCAGAAAATGTCCTTCAAGGAGCACAGAGTACTTTCTGTAACATTGAAAAATTCTCAGTATTTCTGCTTCTCACGTTTTGTTTTGGGAAATAAGAATTCTGTCTGTAGGAGATGGCGTGGCGGACGGGGGTTCCTCTTCCCAGAGTCGTGTCATCACAGAACAATGTTGCTCCTTACAGCTGTTATCCCAAGAGAAGAAAACGGGAGAGAGTGCCGGCCACGTTTTGTGGCTCACACAAGCCAGTTGATGGTGTCAAAGATGTTGTTGAGTTCTCTGGCCAAAGGATGTTCTGTTTTCTGAAAAAGTTTAGAGCTGCAAAATTGTTTTTATGTTCGAGTGGCTAAAAAAAATGGGACACATGGTTGGGGTGAGGAGAAAAGCCATATTTTACTGATCCACACGAATTGGATCACTCTTGAGGCAAACAAAGGATAATATGGCAATCTAAGCAGATGGTTGCATATATTGAACACAAAGGCAGAGCAGTAGAGTAAGAAACCTTCAGCCAGATCTTGGATGTATTTCATAACATGTATTCATGAAAAGAAAGAATGTAAGACAGGCTCTAGGTCTTAAAAAAAGAAAGAAAATCCTCCTCCACATTTATATTCATGTGTTACTAGCATGATTACAAGTTCTCAGAATAGTACTGAGATAAAAGAGGCGTACCAGAATTATTGAAAAGGGGATTTTTCGAGGCCACTTATAAAACCAACACACCAAATTTGGTGTTGCAGATGTAGGCGTGGGATTGTTCTCTGTCTCCAGAGGTGTACTACGTAAAGCCCATGCCATGCAGTGCTGCTAAGCCAAAGCAAACCATGATTTGTGAGCAAGAACTTGAAGATTCTATATAATTCATTTTTTGAATACTTTCTCTTGTAATACAAGCATAGAATTGTTTTCGTTTTCAATGGCATAATGGTGACTTTGTGATGTATTCATGAGAATTATGAAGTTTGGAATGTGACTTTTATTTTAAGATTTTGAGGGAACTCCTAAAGGCATTTCGCTTTTGACCTTTATCTGAAACTTGTGGCTGATTGTTGCTGGGTAATAGGCACCAAGTGTGCATTTTTGTTGTGTCTGAAAATCTGGATGTGTTGTTCGGCACAGATGGAGTAAACATGTAGCAAACTAAAGACAGTCAGTGGCTTCTCACTGTCTCATTGAACAAGTTAACACCACTGCAGTATTTTAGTTATTTTAAAAACTAACTTTAAAGAATTCCAAGTTCTTTATACGTGGCAAACTTCATCATTTGGTAATAGATTTAGAAATAAAAGTAAGCTCCACATTAAAAGAAAATTGCCAATAGAAACAGAAAATATTCATAAAGAACGGTAAGACAGGAAAGGAGTATCAGGAAGGGAGAATCAAAGCGAATTCAGTGATGTGCAGACACTGGAGCTCACAGAACCTGAAGCAGGTGCAATGTGGACGCTCTCTGGAGGTGTCTGGCAGACCCAGGAGAAGACAGTGGCCACAGCAAGGAGGGCAGCCAGCCCTCTCGATGCTGGCCCATGGGAGACAGGCCAGCACTGCCGAAGAGACTCCCTGAATAGTAGTGCCAACAAAGTCAGTGTTGAGAATGAAGGAAAATACTGTGAAATGGGCACTGGCGAGAAAGTTGAACAACAACAGCAAAATTTAAAATATGAAGTCGGAGAGGGAAAAACTACCTGAAGCAAATCATGTTAAACGCTTCTGCGTGGCCGGGATTTGATACTAGGAGGTTTTCCCCTGCAAGAAAAGACACACACGATAAGAATTGGGCGTATTTTGGTTTCCTTCTATAATCTACATGTGTGTGTGGTCCTCCAGCCTCCCAAAAGAATAGATTGAATGTGTCTAACACAGGTTCAGGATATGGGGAACTGAGTTTAAAAACACATTATATGGTTTGCACATTCAAGGAGCTTACAATCTTCCTGGAAACACGAGTCACGATATCACGATGAAACCAATCCGAGTGTTATGTACGTGAGCTCAGAGAAGGAGCCCGTATTGCGGGGAGGAGCAGTACTGGGAAGCATCACTGAGAAGGGCATCAGGTGTAGAACTGGACTCCGGAAAACCTCACCTTCCATGGGGAGTGATGGTTATTGATATGTAT
This sequence comes from Colobus angolensis palliatus, assembly GCF_000951035.1. Taxonomy (NCBI): domain Eukaryota; kingdom Metazoa; phylum Chordata; class Mammalia; order Primates; family Cercopithecidae; genus Colobus; species Colobus angolensis. The sequence continues at coordinate 20,697,229 of NW_012114252.1, read as the reverse complement.
ATGTCGTAAGAAGCAAAAATAGATCAGATATGCAGGGAGACATCACTGGAAAAGGAAAGGGTGCTCCAGTGTATATGAAAAAGATTGGTTAGGTAAATGCCCCCAAAGTGCATGCAGAGCCAAGGAGGCAGAAACATAAAAAACAGTAAGATATTGAGAGCACCTGTGGCCTGACTCCAAACACTTCATATGGAATTGGACAAGCCTGGGTAAAGCGCTGAGTTGCGTTACACAGAGGACCTAACTGTGACAGTGGGCAGATGAGGTGAAGCTGGGCCTGAGGGTTTCATCATAGTCCTAGATTAAGGGAAGGTATTTTACAGGAAAAAACATGATTTTTAGCTTGAGAAAAATGAAAGTGTGGGATGCCTCTGAGCTGCTGAAACATCTAACGCAGCAAATATGTACCCAGCAATCCCACCCAACATTCCCACAGCCTAGGCAGAGGGGGAAGATGAGCCTGTCAAGAGGTGTGGCTGGGAGAAGAGTGGCCATAGTTTGCAAGTCCAAAGAATACATAGAAAATAAAGAGGAGGAAATGCCCATGAAGAAATCAGTTATGAAATCAATCAGGAGCATATTTGTTAAGCATTTACTGTGTGTGGAAAATGGAGATCCTTGGGAAGGAAAGGCTTTTTAAAAAGACCTTGAAGTCGGTACATGGTACTTCGTAGATGTATATGTATATATGTGATGATTAGAAGAATTAATGAATGGGTGAATGGATGAGCACACCCAGAGGAAACGTCTAGGAAGTGCTTTCATAACCACTCTAGTGAGTCCAGAGTGTTGTATGAAGTGCAGTGCTTTCAAATTGTGGGAAAATATGCAGGTATTTCCAGCATCCAGGTCACAAAGACCAAAGAAGAATGACAGGGCTAGGAAGGCAGAAGAAATAAGATAGTGCAAAGGGAATAAAAATCTCAGATGGACTCATAACAATTCTGTGAATACCTTCTGGAAAAAGCTAGGTGGAAAATAGCTTTGGAAAGGAGGAGAAGAAAATATAAAACTCCTGTTAATGTAGGCAGTGTCTCCTTGAAACTCACTTCACTTTTATGAGATTATCATTTATACCCATCTGCTACAATTGTAAGTGGCTGTATTGAAACTTACTAAGTTCTTCTGAGGTATTGGGAGATGATATTATTCTAAATACATTAACATATGTACTTCTCAGTGAAGGGGGCTGGAAATAAGAAACTAGAGTTCCATTTGGGATCCTTTTGAAAGGGGAAAAATGGCTGGGGTAAATAGGAAAGAATTGTTTAAAAACTTTCATCAAAGGCAATAATACTAGCATGGGTTACTTAATAATTATAAAAGATGATATGGGAATTAAGGGAAATGAAGCCAAGTGGAGATTGGGAAATCTGAAGAAAATGAAATTGCTTGTTTGAAGTGAGAGTGGCCTTTAACTTACTCAACATGCAAGACGTGGGTCAAAAGATAGAGGGGGGAGGACAAAGTATGTCCAAGGGTCAGCTCTGCAAGGGATGGCCTGAGTCACCCAGAGTGAAACCGAAATGCCTGGTTCCAAGAGATTTCCGTTTTATTTATGTTTACAGATTTAGGGGTTCCGAGTGCGGTTGTGTTACATGGACATACTGTGTAGTGCTGAGGTCTGACTGGTGGGCGCCCATCACACGAACAGCAGTTCCGAGAGATTTGAGAGCAGAGTGCAGACCCTGGGAAGCTGGACATGGGTCTCACACAGAGCTGAGGAGGAAAAGGGCCCTGTTGCCAGTACCCTGGCTATGAAGTTATCATCGTACCTTTGCAGGGAGGGATTATTATATTAATTAGCTTAAAAACCTTGATAAAAAGATGTTCCGAAAAGGTGACTCATCCTATCAGAGGTTTCAGGCAAAGACAAATTGAAGAAAATAAAGAATGGCATAGACAGAGCATGTCAGCAGCCAGTTTTTAAATGACATGTTTGTCATGTGATATTCACAGAAATGGCTACACAAAAATGAAATTAACATTGTTAACTTAGTAATTAACAATGTTAACAATGTTAACATTGATGATACAGAAATATCCAATAAAAATAGCTTAAGAGAGTGCTTTTATGCCCTGGAACATAACTACAGAGGACCGTATTGATAAATTATGTGGTAAGATTTACTGAGTTGCAAATTTCAATCATTTAAGCTCGATTAACATACTATACGTTGGTTATCTAAACCGGAGTTCAAAAACCCAGATGACTACTGAGGTCAGGCAGATAAGTAGGAACAGCCAGCTTTGTGAGAAAACACACATCCCTGCAAAAGGAGCCCAGCGTATTCCTGCTTTTAAAGGTCTGGGAAGGAATCAGAAGCCTAGGGCCTCAATTTTAAAATATTCATTCAAAAACTGCTAGAATATGGTGCAGGTCGAGCAGGGCACATCTGTGGCCTGCGGGTCACCAGTTTTCAATCTCTGTTCCAAAGTTAAAGCACCGAGTATCTTTATACTGCAGAGGTTTGAACTGTGTTGTGTGGATTATGTAGCAGTCGTGGGATTAAAACTGGTCACAACAGCAGGAGAGCAGGTTCAAGGCCAGCGTTTGTTCTGAGTGGTGGGTGTGGTGTACCACACTGAAGGGTAGGGGTTTTTGGATGTTGTTCTGCCTGCAGTCAGAACATTTACATAGTTAATGGAATACATAGAAATTGATACTGAGAAATTAATTATTGCCTGGAATATTTGGATTTACTTTGTAGTAAATATCCTACAAAAATTTGGAAACCTCCCATGCAACCTGTAGAGAAACTCTCCGGGTGTGGTGGAGCCTCAGCAGAGGAGATGGATTTGGCGGTACAACGAGAATCAGTCTTGCAGGCCAGGACGCATTCCCTGGGGGCCTAACAGGAGGCTCATCAACATCTGCAGTGATTTATTGAACCAGGGTGCTGGAAGGAAAATGACAAAATATTTGAGTCAACAATAAAACAATCTTGCAGATGTTTTATGAAGCTCTGTTCGACTATTTCACAATTTGGGGTTGTACACATGCAGGTTTTTATTTTTTAATGGAGTTGATTTTTAGAGCAGGTTTAGGTTCACAGCAAAATTGAACAGAAAGTACCAAGAGTTCCAACGTACCTCTTCTCTGGCACACACATGGCCTCTCCCATGATCTACATCCCCCACCAGAGTGGGTCATTGGTTACAGCGCGTGAACCTCCATTGACACATCACTATCCCCCTGTCCATGGTTTACGTTGGGCTTCACTCTTGGTGCTGTACTTTGTATGCATTTGGAGAAATATATAACGACATCTATCCATCATTATAGTATAACATAGTTGTTTTACTGCCCACAGAATTCCTCTGTCCTCTGCCTATTCATCCCTACCCCCTTACCTCTGACCCCTGGCAAACTGGATCCTCTTACTGTCTCCATAGTTTTGCGTTTTCCAGATGCTCTTTTTTTTTGTGTTTTGAGATGGAGTCTCGCTCTGTCGCCCAGGCTGGAGTGCAGTGGCCGGATCTCAGCTCACTGCAAGCTCCGCCTCCCGGGTTCAAGCAATTCTCTGCCTCAGACTCCCGAGTAGCTGGGACCACAGGCGCCCGCCACCTCGCCCGGCTAGTTTTTTGTATTTTTTTAGTAGAGACGGGGTTTCACCGTGTTAGCCAGGATGGTCTCGATCTCCTGACCTCGTGATCTGCCCGTCTCGGCCTCCCAAAGTGCTGGGATTACAGGCTTGAGCCACCGCGCCCGTCCCCAGATGGTCTTATAGTTGTCTTATAGTTGTCATTGTATGGTATGTAGACTTTTCAGATTGGTTTCATTCCCTTAGTAATATGCATTTAAAGTTCCTCCATGTCTTTTCATGTCTCGATAGCTCTTTTATTTTTAGTGTGAATATTCCATTGTCTGGATGTCCCACGGGTTGTTTATGTGTTCACCTAGTGAGACATGGTGGTTGCTCCCGAGTGTTGGCAGTTATGAATAAAGCTGCTGTAAACATCCATGTGCAGGGTTGTGTGTGGACCTAAGTTTTCAGCTCATTTGGGTAAATAGCAAGGAGCATGATTGCTGGATTGTGTGGTGTGTTTAGTTTTATAAGAAACTGCCAAACTGCCTTCTCGAGTGGTTGTACCATGTCGTATCCCCACCCGCAATGATTGAGAATTTTTGTTGTTCCACATCCTCACCGGCACTTAGTATTGTCATTGTTCTGGGTTTCCGCCACTTTAGTAGGTGTGTAGTGGTATCTCATTGATTATGTTTGCATTTTCCCCATAACGTATGTGGAACACATTTTCATATGGTTATTTTCAACCTGTTTGTCTTCTTTAGTGAAGTGTCTGTTATGGTCTTTGGCCCATTTTTTAATTGGATTGTTTGTCTTTTTGTTGTTGAGTTTAAGATGTCTTTGTATATTTTGGATAACAGTCCTCTGTCAATCAAATATATCTTTTGCAAATATTTTCTGTGGCTTGTGTTTCCATTCTCTTGAATGTCTTTCCCAGAGCAGAACATTTTGATGTTAATGAAGTCCAACTTACTAATTCTTTCTTTCATGGATCATGCCTTTGGTACTGTGTTTAAAATATTTGGTCATCTTCCTTGGAGAATCAGTGGAAGGTGACGGCTGCGAGCAAGGATTTTTGGAAGAGGGAGAATGCATATTTTGCTTTTGCCTTTGAGGTGCTGGAAACATTTAAGTAGGAAGTCCCTCAGTGCTGCCATCTGTCGCTGTGGCCACAGCTTCCCTCCTAAGGGCTGGCGTTGGCACAGTCACTGCTTTATGGACATCAGTTCTCTGTTCTGCATGACAAGGAGGTTCAATTAATACATCCCTAAGCTCTTGCTACCTGTCCGCTGTTATGATCTCATGAGCGGATACTGTGGCTGTCAGTGCACAGCCTGACCACTCTTGGTTTCTTTTCCTGGTACTCCTCCCATTGCATTTCTGCCGAACAATGGTGATGAGGTTGGAGAGAGCTCCAGGGGCGGGTGGAGTGCTTGCCACATCCTTTCACATATGTTATATATCATTTCAACTCAGCAGGATAGATGATGCTGTCCCCACCTGACCGGGAGGAATTGAGAGGTGTAGAGGGTTAGTGACTTGCTCAAGGACAACACCAAAGGCAAGGAATGCAGCCAGATCCAAGTTCAGACCAGCCTCCTGAGGGCTTTGTGCTTTGATTTGATCACCTGCTTCTCTCTGAATTATACATGCATCAGATCAGAACATCTAATAACACTCACGGGAAAGGGGGTTTCCTAAAGGTGGAGTTACTGCAGGTATCCTGATGCCCGCTTTCCAACCTGCCTTGAATTTGCACTGACTTAAAGTTGAGCTACATACTATTTATTAGAGAAGAAAACCATGGACTTCTATCCCATTATAATAATTAGCTGATGATATTGTCATTATTCGTATCACTGCTGTCTCCTCATTAGGTGTTGTATTTGTTGAGAACAGGGCCTTAATATTCGCCCCTGTTTACCCCTAGTACTTAGCACATTTTATCTTTTATAGGCGTTTAATAAATATTTATCAAAAATAAGCAAATGCATAATACAATAGTAACACTGTATTTTTAAATAAAATTTCATTTTTAATTTAACCAGACCCCAGATCTTTTTGGTCTGTCTCCTGAAGTCAGGGTTTTTGAAATGTACTGAGAAAGGAAGGGAAATGGGGTCATTTGGTGCTTTAAACTGCGGTGTAAGCACTCAACGTGTCTCGGTTGTAATGCTCTTTTGGCAGATGAGCGTCTGCAACCCTGAACAAGTTTCAGCCTCACTTGACTGATTAGTTGTCCTCATTTAAAAGAGGATCCACATCTGTGCAGCACTGATGGACAGTGGGGTCAGTCTGAACGGCCCTTCTAACCTCAGAATGAGAGGGTGAGTTTTCTAGATTTTATACCCATTCCCTGGTGCCTATGCTTTTGAAAGAAGAAAGAAGAAACATTCTAGGTGTTTAGTTCTTTATTACTCAGTTGTCATGAACAATTTAAACCCATTTTTTTTCCAGCCAGACAGTTAACTGTAGGATCTGAGTTTGGGACACAGACTCTGTCCTAGGATCTGTGTGTTTAGGAGCGAGCTCTGCTCTCTGAAGACTTCTTCCCTGACTAGGTGAGATATACAGAGAGGACACTGCTGGATGGAGTTGTCACAAGTGGAATGAGGTGATTTAGGTAAAAAAGCTTCTGCAAAATGCTGTGGATGGTGGTCTAAGATGCACTCAGCCACTAACAGAGCCTTTTTGACACAGGCAGGTCATTCCACTGATTCTCAAGACTAACTCATAATAGACCTTTAGGTCCTTCAAAATATACATCCCGCATTAGCAGGGACCATCTCCACTTGTCTCCATTCTGGTACTCACAACAGTGACCGACAGTTACAGGAGTTAAATAGACATTGCTGAGTTCATGTGAGTGATTTGCCAGGCCCGTAATGCCCCAAAGACCCAGTAGGCAGTTGGATCTGAAGCATTTGCTCTTCGAGACATGATCAGGCAGCCATTTACTGTCTAGAACTCTCTGAAAATTTTAGCCATGATTATTTAAATTTTGCCACACATGCACACACACCCCACTTATTTCCCCGGAAGGAAGACGAAGGTGAAGGAGAACTTTTCCTTTGCTTTAGGATTCCCTTGGTGCATATTCGGCACAGAGGAGCGATGCTTGGGGTCCAGCATCCCTTATCAGTAAGTTTCCATGGGCACCTTATTGATGGTGAGAGGTGAGGGGTCGGACTTTCTGACATCAGCCACGTCATACTTCCATAGTAGAGGTGACATTCCAATGTGGCTTCCTTTTTACCTGCTCAGGGTGTAGCGAAAAGCAACTTCTGCCTTGTCTCACTGTTGACATTTTATCTTGGCAAGAAAAGAAGGGTTAGGCAAATAGAAAGTGATTAGTGTTAGGTACTGGCCTTCCCGGCTTTCTTCTTCTTTGCATTTGTAGCAAAGTGTCACCATTGTGGAACATCCATGTGTGCAGTGCCCAGGATTCCATAATGCATTTAGCTGTCACATCACCCTGGTCACCTCTAATCTAAACACATCCTCAGTCTTTCTGTGTGTATGTGGGTTGGGGCCAGGGGTGGCGGGGGTTAACCTTGGCGAGTCCTTGCCAGTTGTTTTATAGAAAGTCCTTCAACCTGGGTTATCTGATGTTTCATGACTAAATCCAGGTCACGTGTTCTTGACAGAACTAGCACAGAACTGACGTTGTCTCCTCCTCGGGAGGCGTGCAATGTCAGTTTCCCCAACGCCTGGTGATGGGACTCTGAGCCTTGCAAGGCTCAGGGGGTGCCTACCAGGTCTCTCCATGAAGTTACTGCTTTTCTTTGGTTCCTAATACGTATCTTGTGGAAAGGGCCTTTGACGCAGTACAGATATCTTGCTTCTTCTCCTACTTTGCACCATAATGTGACCATTCCTGAGAAATCTGGCCTGAAACAGCTCTTGCTGCAACGTTCAGTGGTTGGCACTGCTCCGTCTGCATCCCATCTCATTTGTTAGTTGGAATTCTGCAGAAGGGAAGCGCTTTCCCTTTGCTCCCATTTTCTTACGTATATTCAGTTATTTACTTAGATCAGAATGGCCTCAAGGATTGGTTTTATTCTATGAATTGTAATTCATTTCCATCATTACTTTGTTTTTCACATTGTCTTCGATTTGTTCTTTTGGAGCTCCCTCCACTTGGCATGTGTGTCTTTGTGACACGTGCTGTCATTTTATGAGCATGTCCTTGCTTTCCTGGAATCAGAAGTTCCAGGCTCACTTTGTTCTCTTCCTGCCCCATCCCTGAAATCAGCCTTTCTCTTAAGACTTCTGGACACTTCTGTGGAAAAACAACATTTAGAAACTAAGGAGGGCTAGGCATGCCCGTAGCTACTGTGGTGTGTTTGCTTTTAGACTTAACTGTAGGCTATATTCCCCACTGACTCAGTAAATGGTCACTGTGACAGAAATGGACGTCTCCACTAAGGCAGTTTCAACCAGTGCTCCCAGCCATGGCACGTGTGGGTGATGGTGGAGAGGCTGTGTGGAGTGGTGGAAGCGCTGGCCTGGGAGGTCAGAGACTCCGTTCCCATCTTCCCCACCCTAAGCCTCAGCGCCTTCCAGTGTACAAAGGGGCCATGAAACGACCCTACAATGATTAACCCTACAATGGTTGTTGTGAGAACAAGTGAGATGATACAATACAAGCCTAAAACAACAGGAGAAACTAGAAACTGATAGCTTTTCCTTTTATCTCCTTTTCCTACTCATTTCCGTCAGAAACGTGGGTCATTTATGGCAAATTAGTTGCTTCTACCATTGTTTTCACCATTTGAATAATTCTTCTCTTAATTAGATTTAGATTTAGATTCTCCTTCCTTGTAGTCTAATTGGAAAACTTTGAGAGGAAAGTTGCACTGTGATTCACTAAAAACCACATTTATCAAGGAAATCGTTAATGTACCGCCACTGGGTATGGCAGGATGAACACAAGTCAGTTTCAGGTAGATGAACTTTCCTGTTATTTCTCTGAAGAAGAAGGTCCCAGCCTTCATAGCAGCTTCACAGTCTTGCCAGGTGACCTGCGGTGACGTCTGGCTGATGCAGACCAAGTATTTCAAACCCAAACTAACAAGCAGCTGTTAGTTTTGGAGTGGGCTTCAGGGTGAAGGCTCTTCGGGGTGAAGGCTGAGGGTGCGTGGAGAAGAACGCTCTAGTCCGTTACCAGGCCTGCTTTCATTTTGACTTCTCCCCAAATCAGGTCACAGCCATTTCGGCATGTATGTGTTTCTGCTCTCACAGTGCCAGCCTCCCGCTGACATGGCACCCTGTATGTGAGGCTCCAGACCCCTCCACCCAGCTGAGGAGGCTAACATGTTTCTTTCCTTCTGCTTGAGAGTTTTGGACCTGATACATGATCTTTGTGGTATAATCACTTCAGAGTCTCACACAAAGGCCCCTTGAGGTTGATGGTGTCCGGGGCATGCAATTGGGATGTGCCCTGTGGTCAGCTGGCACCCACCCTGTGGGGAAGGGGCTGCCGTTGGTGTTGCATCTTCCGCCAGATGTCACCTGCGCCGGACACACGTGGAGACCTAGCCAGCCCCAAGAGACCCAGTTCCAGATGCAGCTTAACTTTAATATGCCTGGTGTGTTCCAGGTGCAGCTTAACTTCTATAATTTCTTGTTTCTGACACTGATCATCATAAATACATAGGATAAATGTAAAATAGCATCACTGTTTTCGTAATTCCCAATGTGCTTACTTTGATTCTGTATTTCTTTTCTACGTGCCTGTGAACTACAGGCCCAATCTTGCAGCATAATTCAAAAAGCATTTTTATGTTCTCTGTATGTCGTAGGAAAAATATGTATGCTTCTGATTTTATAAAGGTTTTTAGTTTACTTATTCTACATTTTCCTATATTATTAAATTATATCATTATATATTAAATTATATCATAAATAAGGGTGTTTTAACATATACTTTGAGCCCTAGGAAAATAGAAAAGTCTTATCTTACTGGCATCAGGGAATGGATTTTTTTCTAGACATGAGTTAGTTTTCTGGAACTTTCCTTAAAATGCTACAATTACTTTTTAAAAATTTCCATTGATGTCTTCACTGAAATAGGTTATGCACAGCCCTTTGTTAGTAGAGCATGCTGTACGATGCAGCTGGTACTTTTCCAAGCGGCTCCGGGTCATCATGGGGAGCCTGGGTCAGTTCTCTGTGCCCCAAGAGGAGGGCCGTGGTGCCGCAAGGCGTGTGCGGGGAGGTTTGGCTTTTGCACATTGGACTCCTCTGCTGGGCTCTGGAAGGTGGTCTTCCCGCCCGCTCCTCCTTGGGTTCCTTTCCACTTCTCACTGCTTTAAACAAGTCACCTCCTCCTTGTGTCTCACCTACCCTCGGCTGGAAGATGGGCAGATGACAGAGTCACATTTGTTGAGCCTCCCACGTGCCAGGCATGTGGTCCTGGAAGTCAGCTGATTTCCTTGTCCTAGTTGTCTTAAGAGGCAGGTGTCATTCCCACATGGGTTCATGGACAAGGCACCCAGGTTTGGAGAGGTAGAGTCCCTTGGCAAGCCATGCAGCCAATGGCCAGCAGAGCACAGTGGCACGGCCAGCATTTTAACCGAGGCTTGAAGCTCAAAATCATTTTCCCTGCCACATCACCCTGAAATCATCTGCAGAAGCCAAATGACCAAGCTTTTCTGGCAGAGCAAAGTTAATGCTCTCCTACTGTCACTCTTTTACTCAGCACGTTTTTGTTAAAAGCTCACTTGGACTGGCGAGGATGGTTGCCTTCTCTCTAAAGAGAGCAGAGAGCTAGCCATGCCAGCTTCTGCATACTCACCTCCCTCTCCCTCCCCTCCCCACCCAAGAAATCCCTGCCACCTTTTGCAGTCAGGTCCAAGCTCCTAAGCCTGGCACGGCAGGCATCAAAGTGCTCATCACAGGCGTGTGCAGAGCCATTCGTCATCCATCTGCCTTTCCGGGTTTTGGACTGGCAGTGCTGGTGCTCTGAGGCAGGACACGGTTGGCATTGGCCCTGCTGAACACAGGCCCTTGTCTTTATATGCCAAGGGTTGACTGAGGCCAGTGACTGTCTTGTATACTGTAGGTGCTAAACAGCAGTCTGTCAAACTTTCCTCCTGGAGTCAAGTGCCATGAGCTTTGTGACCACTTCTTTCCAGAGAGTTTCCTTTTCCTGTATTTTTTTTGGGTGGGGCAGCTGTGTTCCAGGTGTTGATGATGTTTGGAGCATAGCCTGGGAATAACAGATGTGCAGCTCTGTATAGGATCTTTACGGGGTTTAAAATCCTGACCTACGTATTTTTTATGTGTACATAAATGCACATACACATATAAATATACATATAATAATAATTACATATTGCTCTCAATGTTATACAGGACTATTTTTTAAATTAAACATCGAATTATGTGTCTTATTTTGAAACTATTCCAGTGCCATTATTTGGGAACCATTGAACCTGAAAATGCTGAAATATTACAACTTTTATCATAGCTGTTATCTACCCCATGTTAATTTTCAGTTGTTTCCTGCTATAGATCGGTTTTCTTTGTCTAAGTGCTTCTTAAACTCGTGTCACTGAAAACCTGAAGAGTACAGAGCCCAGCCCCTGTTTTGGGTGCTTGGATAAGGGGAGTTTACTGGTGGATAAGGAGGACTCCAGAGACTGAGAACTCTCTGGAGTTATCGGGGCACTCCAGCACAGGGATGCTTTGCAAAGATTCCTCAAACCCTTCTGCTTGTACAACCACCAGAAGGTGCCTCAGAGAAGGAGGCACTGAGATGACCGCTATGCAACTCAGCGTGCACCCAAGACAGAAAAAACACGTTCATCTTTGTGAGCCTGAGTTGGGCATCCTTTCCGCCATTCTCCCTCTGTCCTTCTTGGAGGTGCTGAAAGTATGCTTAGCTCTGTCTCCCTGCCTCTCCTCCCTCCACTGGGTCATGCAGGGGCTCCCTGGACGCCAGATAGCACGAGGTCCTTCCCCTCGCCTGTGTGGATGGTGGGGAGGCTCAGGGCCCACTGGGTGACCGGAAATCCTTTCTCCAGTGGGCTCATTGTGCTATTTGTGCTCTGCTCAGCAGCCGCTGCCCTCGCTGTGGGTTTCCTTTGTGGTTAATCCTTATCTGCTCAAAAAGGCTTGCTTCACATTTGCCCTGGGCTGCTGGTCCCTGGCAGAGTGCAACTCTGCTGCCTTACGCCTTTTTAAAGTTTTTGGATTCCTTTCAAATTTTCTCAAATTTCATTCCCCTGATTAAAATTTTTTTTGATTACAAAATTAAATTTCTAGAAAAGTGACAGGAATTATGAAAATAAACGCTGGCATGCTTTCCACTTAAGATTCATCAGTGGCTTACATTTTGCCACATTTGTGGTTTTGCTCCCTCTCCATATGACTCTTGATTTTTGCTGTGCCATTTGAGATTAAGTCGTAACGGTCATCTCCCTTAGCCCCTGAACTTGTCAGTGTTAGACCCAAGGACAAGGATTTTCTTTTACATAAGCAAGGTACTTTTATTAAGTTTAGGAATTATAACATTGTTGCAATTTTATATCCCATGTCCAGTGCACGCTCACTGTGCCAGTTAGCCCAGCACTGCCCTGTTTCCCCAAGTTAGCATCTGGTCTTGGCGATGTGCACTGAGGCCCCATACTGTCCTGCCTTTCTTTGGGCTGCTGTTCTTTTGCTAGATGAGTTTTGAGTTTTAAGGTTTTCTTACCCCCATCCAGCTCAGTGGCCACATTTCTGCTAGCGCGACTCCAGAGCGGGAGGACCAGGGGTTGGCAGCCTTCTCTTGCTTTTCCTGAGCTAGGATTCGTGGCGACAGAGTTGGAACTACTCCAGGCGGGTTGTGACACGTCCGTCTCCCCACATGGAGAGCGGTGGCTTGCCAGCTCCCCTCGCGTCCCTTGGGCTGGCCCGGAGCTTGGTGCGTGTGGATGCTGCCGTCTGTGAGCCCATTGTGAGACCGCACGGCTGAAATAGCTGAATGGGGGAATAGCTTTCAGCTCTTTATCTCAGTGGCGATCTTTTGCTGTGTGCAGTTTCCCGGGTGCAGGCCGGGGCATGACTTCATTCTTTAGGTTATGCAGCACCCCCCGCGCGGGCTGCTGGCTCAGTCCCCCTGCTTGCTGTATCTGCGTCTGGGGACCGCCACCACCCGCATCTGTCTCCACACGGTGGCCACCCAGGACTCTCAGTGATGGCGCCGCAGACGGTTGAGCTGGGAGCCCTCGCACACCTGCAAGCATCGTCATCCCAGCAGGTGTGGTAGAGTCTGGGAGGATGTGCAGTAATTCCCGTGGGCTCTTAGAATCTAGTGTTCAGTGGAAATCTGTGCTGGAGATAAAGAGCAGCCCTGGCTGGGAGTGGAATTTCGATGACTGCCACATCATCTTCAGGAGCTCCATTGTATATTCTATGGGCAGCTCCCAAACCCAAGACTGCTGGCAGCAGAAAGGCCTTCAGGAAGGCACCTAGTCACGTAGATAACAAATCCGTTTTGTGTGCTGCATTTCCTCACAGGATGTGCACGGAGGGAGACAGGTTCTCCTTTCCTGAAGGCCAGGACTGGGGTGCAGCTCCCTGGTTTGGGGCTGCAGCCACCTGTGTGGAGTCGGTTGGCTGGTCTGTGTCTTTGTCACCAAAGTCAACTCCCCTGACTTTCAACGTCACATACTTCCTGATCCCAGGCTCACCCCCTGTGAAGCCTAGTGAAAGCACACACACGTGTCGTCTCTCCTGGTTTCGCAGCCCGAGCTGGGAGCTATGAATGCGACTGCACACAGCTGTAGTTTAGGGTGCCTCAGTCTAAAGACTGTGTGGGACTTGTTTTTGACTACTTTAATCCTCTTCATCATTTAAAATGTACTCCACGCCTTTTCTGGCTTTGTGATGTACTCAAATTGCCTTCGTAGAATTAGGAAATCTGCACATGGAAAATAAACTAAAATCGTATTGCAGTCGGCGCTTTCCTCTTCCCTCTTTCTGTGATTTTCTACCTCCCTACCTTTCTTGATCCTGCCTTTCATCTCGCTGAAAGGAAGTGAGGTCACACTCCACTCATTCCCAGATCACTTGAAGCATTTGGAGCATAACGGAGAATGGAGAAGGCAGCCAGAAGGTCTCTGAGTAGCCAAGGCCGATGATGGTGGGACGGCACCCACAGCCCAGTGCCTTGCAGAGCCGAGGTGGGCTGAGCTGCAGCAGCACTTGGCGATCCAGCAACAGGGAAAGAGGGGAAGAAAGCCCCCTTAAGACACAGTGGGAGATGATGGGAAAAGTGTAAAAAGCATGTCCCAGACCTCAGAGCCTAATGCCCTGGGATCATGTGGTGCAGGGGCCAGTGGGCCTGTCAGCTCAGGAACTCCAGCGGCCTTCGATCCCTCCATCAACCCCTGAGTAAGGGGAGAGGAAGGCAAGGAAGGAGAGATGGAAGGAAAGAGGAGAAAAAGAGGAACAGGATAGAAAGAGAGGGGAAAGAGGACACAGAGACAGAGGAGAGGCAGAGAGAGAGAGAGTGGTGGAGAAAATATTATTTAATACTTTTGATTCAGTGGACCAAAGGAGCATGTCAAAAGAATTTCCTTCTTTAAATGTGAATACCTTTTGGATTTAATGTATGGGACTAGAGCTGGCATTCTTTGGTAGATTCTGAAGCATGAGGCCTGAATGTGCATCCACTGAAATACATTATTTTAACCTTTCACTTCTTTCTCCTCCTCGCCTTCCCTCCTTTTTTCCCTTGTCTTTCTACGCGTCCTCCATCTGTCCTTCTTAGGAATTACTGGGAATTTGGATTTGGATTCGGGTGCAGGTGGGGTCAGGAGGGTGTTTCAGTTTTAAGAGGTGATCTGCAACCAGGTTAGTTTACTCAGCTAACTCCAGAGGACAGAATGAATGATTCTGCTGGGAATGGCAAACAGGGTCCTGAGAGCCGAAAATACACATTTTACGAGGTTTGCAACTCCTTCAAGTCTATGTCTATCCCCCCCATGAAGAAGGACCAGAGTCTGCAGTCCTTTGACCTCAGAAATAATTAACCTGGACTCCCGAGTGGTGGGTGTGGAACGCCTCCTCCCCGCTCAGCCTTCATTCCTGGCTGGGAGGGGCTGGGGACGCAGTCTGGGGTGTGTGTTGGAAAGCAGTGTCTCGGAGCAGGCTGGGAGCACAGCTGCCGCAGCAGCCCTCTCCTGCCAAGCAGTGCGAGGGATGAGGATGTCCTGAACTTTTGCTTTTGATACAGTTTTTACAGATGTGTTGGCTCTGAAAAAATGCTGGCCTACTTTTTTCTTTTTAAATAATATTAAACATTCAGCTGTTGAATTTTGAGTTTTCCTTTATTTATAATGAGGAAGTCATTTTTAGTTGGTCCTAATGTCAATAACCTAAACTTACATTTCTTTAAATTTATTTAAAAGCCCTAGTAAGTGTTTTTAAGTAATGGTCTATAAAATAATATGCTATTTAATGATGAAGTTTATATTTTCATTTAATGTATAATTGGTGAACTGTTATTATCCACACAAGAGGCAAAATCTACTTTTTCATTCATCTAGAAGATAGCATCAAATTCCATTTTGATGATAAAAATAAACACAGGAGCTGGGCGCAGTGGTGCATGCCTGTAGTCCCAGCTTCTTGGGACGCTGGTGCAGGAGGATCGCATGCGTCCAGGAGTTTGAGGTTGCATTGAGCTACGATTGCAGCACTGCACTCCAGCCTGGGCAAGAGAGCGAGATCCCATATGCCAAAATTTTAAAATAAGAATAAGAATATGCAGCTTGCTTATTTTAATGCATCTTTCAAAGTGGGTCTGTAAGGGGGTGGTGGGGCTCAGTTTATCTTAATAATTCGCTTTGTGCTTGATATGGTAAAGGGTTGGGTGGTTTTCTCAATACTTCTTGGTTACACACTGTATTCTGTCTTCTCAACTGAACCTCCGTTCCTGATTTTCACGTATTGGATGAGGGGTGTGACATCATTCCTGGAGGCCAAGACCATCGTAAATTCACTGCAGACAGCTGTCTCTCCTTGCTCTGGGGTGGTTTGTCTCTGGGTTGGACTGGAGAGGATACACTGTGTATTCTTGGCTTAGAGTTCCTTGACTGCTTTCTGCTGCGTGGGAGTTTTCCAGGCATGTTTGGAGAACGGACAGGGTTCAGCCAGCTAGACCTACCTGTCTGCTCTGGAGAAATTTGGTTCACTTGATCCAAGTTCACATTCACAATTTATGGTGTCCAAGTCTGGTCCACACACTCAGGAGCTCCTCTAACCTCACGAGGTCCTTGGGGGATCAGTGCTAGCAGCCGCCTTTAGGGCACAGCTGCCTTTAAGGAGTTGATGGACTCCTTGCAGCCCTTGAAATGAAATACTGGTTTTAAAATACAGCCGTAAACTGGAAGGTTATCATGAAGGAGACGTAGACCCATTGGTGAACACGTGGAAGTGAAGCAGATCGGGACAGCTGGAAATTCCAGGCAGGGAGGATTAATCAGTGTGGCAGAATCGGGAGATGCGTGTTTCCCTGAAATGTATTGTTTTACTTTCCTTCCCATTGTATGAACTCCGGACCCTGGAGGTTAAGAGCCTGGGCCATGCTTCCTCTTCTTGTACAGTAGCAGGAATGTGGGATGAAAAGCACTCTGAGATTGTTGATCTTTGTGTGATTTTTGTCTAAATAAAAAGTAGAATTAAGAGGGAGGAAGATCAATAAGAAGATTTAAAATCCCATACTTAAGTTACGCACATGAAAGGAACTTCTGAAAATGCTGTTGCCTTCTGATTTGCTCTAAATATACATCAGCTTCCAGCTGGACAGCTTAATTACCACCACTCTGGGAGGGCAGGCGCATTTTGGAGTAGTAGCTGCGTTCTTCATGTTGTATACTGGCAAGCCTGATGGTGGAGGGCAAAAGCGCTGGGTCCTGCCCTGGGCGGCCTCAGCCTCGCCTTGCTGGTGGGCAGGTGCGGGGCGAGCTCTTGGCCTTGCAGACCTCGGGGTCCTTGCCTGTGGGACTCAGGCAATGACACCCACCTCTCGGGGTGCGGTTACCATTAAGCAGAAATCTGTTTCTGAAGCTCCTACCGCACACACGGAGTGCTCAAAAACACTGGTCCTCTTTCCATTGCTCCTCTAATGTGGCATTGAAGAAACCACACTCCACTCAGTTAAACCCTAAGGTGGAAGCACAGGCCTCCTGCATGTTTCTGAATTCCCTTTAAACAGGACCCAGCATTTCCCAGCTTCCCGCCCGGTCACAGCTACATGCAGGGTCCCCACCTGCCCTGTGCACCCGCTGTGCGTTGGCCTCAAAATGAGTCATTTGCTATCACTCCCGGGGACAGCCGGTGTCCCGGCTCTGCTCTGGCCTCACAGAAGCTCTGAACGAACATGTGACGGGCACTGCACCAGGCCCGGGGTGGGCAGAGGAGGCAGAGTGTCCTTAGGAGATGTCTGGCAGCGCCCCTGCCCCTGCGCCGCTTCCCGCACTATCTCCGCCTGGGGAGCTCACAGGAAGCACCCTCAGCTCTGATGCAAATCCCCAGATGACGAAGAATTCCCCTGGGGTGCGGTTCCCTGGGCACAGCACGATGTGAGTTCTCTCTAGGGGGATGGAACCTGGGGAGTCCATTGCTTCTGTGTCTTCCTTCTTATCTTCCGTAATTTGAACCTTACATTTTGAGGAACTCCACTTGATCTAAAAGCTAAGGGGTCCTTGGGCTGCTGGGAAGCCGCAGAAGCAGCACTGGGGCTTTTGCTCCCCAAATCTAAGCAGCGGTAGCACTTCAGGAGAATGCAGCAGAAAACGAGCTAGCAGGCCCCCAAATCCAGGAGGTGGAAAGGAAGCAGCTTCAAAAGCTGTTTTCAGAGAATCCAAAATTGCCCAGGAGCCAGTAGCTTGGCTGTGACATTCCAGCAAAAGCAGTCCCTTCTGGGTGATGTTGTGATGGGTCGGGGGGCTTCCTGCGCCAGGGCAGTGTGTGGGGGCTCCATTCTCCCTTCCTAGGGGGGCAGCCTGGGGGGGCAGGCTGCCTCTTGTCCTCTCCTGTGGTGAGCTCTGCTGTGACCACATTGGAGCTGTAAGGGGAGTTCATGGAATTGGTGAACAAATCTTTTTCACATTTTTAAAATTGTGGTAAAATATATGTAACATAAGATGTACCACTTTGACCATTTTTAAGCGTAGAGTTCACCAGCTGTGAGTACAGTCATACTGTTGTGTGACCGTCCCCGCCATCCACTCCAGAATTCTTTTCCTCTTGCAAAACTGAAACTCAGTACTCATTAAACTGTATGTCAGCACAAGAGGCATGCATTCCATCTGCATCTCTAGAAACCTTGGGCCAGAGATGGTCTTTTCTACCACCCTAGCCTTGGTGATACTTGGTTTTAGCTGGCTGTGACTACTAGGGATCTATGAGTTCAGTAAGTCACAAGCCTGTCCTGTGTGGAGAGGTTTCCTGTAATGGTGTGATGTGGTTTCACTGGATCCCTCCCAACATCTCACCTTGAATTGTAATAATCCCCACGTGTTAAGGGCGGGGCCAGGTGGAGAGAATTGAATCACGGGGGTGGTCTCCCCCCCGCACTGTTCTCCTGGTAGTGAATAAGTCTCATGAGGTCTGATGGTTTTATAAACGGGACTTCCCCTGTGCAAGCTCTCTAACCTGCCGCCGTGTAAGATGTGGCTTTGCTCGTCCTTTGTCTTCTGCCGTGATTGTGAGGCCTCCCCAGCCATGTGGAGCTGAGTTCGTTAAACCTGTTTTCTTTATAAATTATCCTGTCTTGGGTATGTCTTCTTTAGCAGCGTGAGAACAGACTAATACAGGTGGCACGGAGCAGAGGTGGCATGAAATAATGGTTCCTGGCTTCAGAGTGAATGAGAGAGATGTAAGACGAGGTTGCCTGGTAGCATGATCCATGCACAGCAGCCTTCAGAGTAACGGGGATGCAGCTTTACATCCATTACATAAAGAAGAAAGAGCTGTTTGGGAAGTGGATATTTTGGCTGTGGCCCTACTGTGTCATGCGTGTCAGCTGACTAGTCCACCTACAGATTCAACTCTTGCACAAGAACAGACGCAGAGCCCAGAGGAGAAGGTGGCACTTAGCTCCCACTTCCTTTCTTGGTCTGATTTCTGATTAATTGTATTAATTTAATGGCCTATTTCGATTTTAAATTAGAATATTTTATCATGTTGCAAACACGTTCTTAACAATACACTTTTAGTTTCACTTGTTTTTAATGAACCAAAAAGTCCAAAAACTGGACAGTAAGCTCAGCACAGTGAATTGTGTTTCAGTGAAGATTCGCTCCGGTTTTGAAAAGGAAAATTTGTGTTAAGCCAGTTTCCTGTCTAGTCAGCAGAGTACAACAGAAAGGAAAGATGGACAGCATTGATACCTTCACCTCCTTAGGCTAAAATAAGATTTCCCATCTTGTGTTTTGCTCCACCTAGATTTTGTAGACATGCTTAAAAATTTTTTTTTTAAAGTAGTATTGTTAATGAAATACTTTCAGTTTGTTTTAGATTTGCACAAAGTTTAGAATAAATATGTCCTGACTGGAGAGTGAATCCCGCAGTCACTCACTGGACTGAGTGAGTTAGAACCACCTAATTACGGTCAATGAGCTAAAAAATAAAAATAAAACAATTAAGGCTAGAAGGAAGAGGAGGAAATGGTGGTTCTTTGAAAAACACAAGGTCTGGAGAGTATTGCCTTATAAAGGTAAAATGTGCAAATTAACAAGATGGAAAAAAGCCATTGAGTGTGGTTCTGAAAACTGAGCAAAGGGCACACGCGTCAGAAATGACTTTGGAAGCCGAGGGCCTCCCTCCAGGGACCGGGCGGCCCTGTGTCATCTGAAGTCTTTGCATCTGCGAAGGATGCTGTGGGTTGCTCAGGATTGCTGGTTAATGAGATCCTCAGGTTAAATAAATACTTTGATGACAGATCAGGGCTGCATATATCTATCATACATGTGTTTTCTGTTTTTAATGCAATGAAATGCAATTAAAGACATCTAATACTAAAACTGTGCTGAACATAATCTTTATTTTTTGAAGATATTTAACGATTTAAGGATTTAAAGTATATGTATTGTGGGAACTACAGTGTATCAGCTTCTTTGCATGGTAAGACTACCAAAAGCTCTAGTTAAACTGAAATTGAAGTCACAGCAACAACCAAAAAGTTAATGTTTATTACCTTATTTATTAAATTATCATTTATATCACCTGGCAATTCCAGATTGACTATTTTTTAATAAAGAAGAGGCACATAGTTGGTGTAAATAGATGGAAATACATTTTCAAATTCAAAATATTTATTACCATTACAATTTTATTTTATTTTTATGTTTATTTATTTTTATTTATTGAGACAAAGTCTCACTCCGTTGCCCAGGCTGGAGTGCAGTGGCACAATCTCGGCTCACTGCAACCTCTGCCTCCTGGGTTCAAGCGATTCTCCTGCCTTAACCTCCCGAGTAGCTGGGACTATAGGTGTGCGCTACCACGCCTGGCTAATTTTTGTATTTTTTTAGTGGAGACAGGGTTTCACCATATTGGCCAAGCTGGTTTCAAACTCCTGACCTTGTGATCCGCCCACCTCGGCCTCCCAAAGTGCTGGGATCCATCGTGCCCGGCTTAAATTATATTTTCTTGAGTGCTGCCTGGTTTGCTTTGGCTCCACGTGACTTCTGCTCATTTATTAAGCTTCACAGTATGTGGTAGCAAAAGGTTTTCTAGAAGTTTCTAGATGTTAACATGCTTAATACAAGTACCTTGTCTTTAGGAACCATATTTCTATTTCTACAAATCGCATAGCCTTGTTGTATTGTATGCACTGTAGGCAATGGGAAAATAAGTCTTCAATGAATGTCAGTGAGAAAAGAAAGAAATGAGGGCTATTTGTGTATTACTCATTCAAATGGAAGGACCAGGGACATGAAACGAATTATATTTTCCATAGTTTATGTATTTCTTATTTATTTTTATAATAAATTATGAATGGCTTAAGGCTGCTAAATCTTCTTCTTAGGTTCCTTTGGAAAAGACAATGGTTTCTGAGGTTGTAGCACATTTCTATAGCTACACAGTATTACGCTTGTCAATTAATTAAACCATTTGGTTTCAAGCGGTGCTGGTAAACTCTATTTACGTATTCTCTGTTTTCATGTCTTAAGAGTGAGACTCCACTCTCAGGGTTATAGTGGTTAAGTGTGGTTTGGAAAGGAGGCCTCCACACGCACTGACCTTGTACAGTTGACCACAGTGTCTCACAGGGTCCTGGAGAGATAGCTCTTGGCACCCTCTGCCACTGTTCACATACCAGCGTATGTCATTGAGAAACCATGGTTTCGACCAGCAAAAGTTCAACTTTTCTCTGTGGTATACCTCATTTTTTCTTCTTTAACCACAAATGTTGTACTTGTGCTTTTAGGTAGGTCCTTTGGAAGTAGCATTTATGGTTTGCAGAGTAGCATTTCTGGTTTACCAGCCATTATCTTCCATATTCTTATGGAGGATTTTAGTTGCTGTTCTGCTCATATTTGCTCATGACCTTGGAAGGATGTTACATGGAAGTCTCCCAGATGGATCTCTGACCACTTGTCAAATGCAGAGAGGGTTTGACGTGGGATCTCTTCCACATGTTCATTATTCTGTAGGGTTTATTATGTGCAGTTTCTATTTACATCATGTCTGAGTTTTCAAACCTGGTTTTAAAGATACAAATCAGATAATATTATCCTTAGAAGGTGATGTTTTAAAGAGTGATTTCTTTGGGTTTTGGGAGCTGTGCAGCAGCATTGCAGAATCTGTCATTTATAAATAGTATAAATTCTTTGATTTATTTTTGAAAAGTGGCTTGCAAGTGAGTGCAGTTATGAAAACTACACTTTAGTTTCATTCTGGCTGGCTGGGATTAGTCTGAACATGAAGATTTTTTTAAAGACATGTCTGGTGTCTGACAAAAGAGATGAACAGCTATGATTGCTATCATAGAGAGTGTTTAATAGTCCATCTGTGAAATGGAAGTAATATTAAATTAATCAATAGAATGCATTTGTTGAATGCATAGTGAGTGTGTGGTTAGATTCTACCCCACAGGAAAGAATATCTATTTGTTATCCTTGTTGCTGGAAGTATTAGATGGACACCCCCCTGGCCTGGGGCATGAATAGAGTGTAGCTGGGTTTGAAAGGATGCAAACCCCTCACCACATGGCCGACCTCCGCATTTCCAGTGACACCTGTAAATGCACCAGGACTTCAACCCTCTTTAAACTTCCCAATGTTCCTCAAACTCCCTGTGCATGTTCTCATCTCCATATTTGGTTCCCTTGCTTTCTCTTTCTGGAATTTCCTCCTTTGCTTTCCCGTGCACTGACATCCTTCCCGTGGTCCTGGGCTCTGAGGTCCAGTTCACCTGCTCCCTCCAGGACACACGTTCACAGTGCCTGCTGGTTCCTGACAGGGCAGCACCACTCAACAAGTGGCTATCCTCCTCTGCTGTCCTCGCCTCTTCCTCCCGGGTATCATCCTCATCCAACAGCATTTTTCCTTCTCTAGCGTCTTGTAGTTTTGCTGCAGTCGTCCTGTCATTTAGTTTTTTTGATGTGTTTTTTCCCCCTAGACTAGAATATACCAGAAGGTAGAAGCCATGCCCTATTCACCCTGTCACATGGGACCCAGGACAATTCTTGAACATCACGCAGGTTTATTTAGGTGTCCTGTCTCTAGCTGGAGATTTCATGGGGAGGAGGCTGAGATGTTAGATGAGATTTAAAAAAAGTTAGATAAGATTTAATAGATAAGAAGAACATGAGATATACAGCTTGATTCATAGAATAAAAATCTTCACATAAAATTTGTCTAATTGACAGTAGAATTACCAGTCAAGAAAATGAGACCTATTACCTTCTCCTGTTATAAGATAAGGTCAGTCACAGTCTTTTCTTTCCTTTGCCTCCTTCCGCCTCCCTTCCTGCCATCCCCCTTCCCTTCCTTTCCCTCCTTTCCCCCTGTTCCTGGTGACATCACCATCCTTTCAGTGTTCCTCACTAGGAAACCTCCTGTCTTCCCCCCATGACACTGAATTGGTCCTTGAGCCATGACCTGCCTCCCTCCCTTGCACTCTTCTTCTCCTACCTTCCCACAGCTGCCCTGCTCTCGCTCCCATCCCCAAGGGCGAGGACTTCCTTGCAAGTCTCCTCACTTCCCTTCCCTCCTCATGCTAATCCACCTGACACAAGTCTCACAGATGAATGTCACCAAAATCCAGCGAATGGGATTGGTTTCCCTCATCTCTAAACCTTTAGACCCTCCCCAAGGCCTGCTAGAAAGTGAGGTGGAAGCCACTTGGCCTTTCGTGGTCACAGGCAGCTGCCCCACCCGTGTCCTTGCAGCACTCTTGCCTTCAGGCAGCCCTGTGCAGGGCTGAAGCCAACACCTGGGCTGTTCTGCCGGCACACAGACATTCTCCCCGGGAAGTGTGCTCCTGCTGGCTTGTCTGACCACCTTCCTTGTAATGGGCTTAGCATGGTAGAGGCTGCAACTTCTCTCCTCTTAGCCAGCAAGCTCCTTGAGAACACATGTCTAAGTCATCCTTTACCCTCCAGATTGCAGGTACAGTGGCAAGCACATAGTAAGTGCTCAATAAATTGCTACCAAGTGAGTAAGAGTAGCAGGCCTGTTCAGTTGCATATTCCCCAGTTCTGTGGAAAAGGAGGACTTACCTAAGTCTGCTTTTTAGAAGAGGAATTTTTCTATTTAGGATAGGGACACACAGAGAATGGTGGGAGGTCATATAACTTGGGTTACATTCCACATCTCCGCTGGAAGAGATTAGTGATGTCACTCTTCTGGGGGAGAAGATGAGCACAAAATCAGCAATGATTTAAAAAACTCAATCGTTTAAAAAAAAAAGTGGTAATACTGCCACCACTGGTTTTTCTAAACTCTGTTTTTGAGATGCATGTCCGTCATGCTTGAAATATTTCACTAGTCACTTAGGCTTTTCATGTTTCCTTTTAAAGTGTGTTACACACTGTAAGGCTCCTTAAAGGGTCAGCTGGTGGAACGCAGTGGGATAAATAGAACATAGGCGCTGCTGTGTCTTCCTCAGAGCAAAGCCATCCTCCTGCTTCTGTGCTGTGTATCTCTTCCAGGGGCAAATGGAGCCTTCAAGATATGCTTCAAAGAGAGTTCTGTTGATGGGAGTACTATCTGCATACTCCCTCTTGCTAGCTGTCCAGTAAACGTATGGATCATGGTATTAAGCCAGACCATTTGTTTGGAATTTCTTGCTTAATGTGACAATATGCAGTGCACTTCCTGGACCACAGAGGGACAGACAGCAGCTGTTGGCTAAGTGATCCTCTGGTTTCAAATGTAGACCCAGTTAGGAGTTCTTCTGAAAGTTGAATGCAGTAAAGGTTGTGGGTGGGGTCAGAGGGCATGGAGTTTTCCATGGGTGGTATCACGTGGGTGCTCAAAAAGTTTTATATTTTGGAGCATTTTGGATTTTGGATTTTGGGGTTAGGAATATTCAACCTGTAGTGAATTTCTTTTACAAACCTTCTCCTACTCCAGTTAATCATGTTGATGGGCATGAAGACAGCACATTATAGTTTTTATATATACATACACACACACATATACATATACATATGGTTATATTATATATAAAATACATCTATACATATAATTATGTATGGAAACATGCTTTAAAATTAAATGTTATTCTAAATTTGGAGATTGTAGATGGAATAGATTAAAATGTAATTTATTTGGCTGGGAGTGGTGGCTCAAGCCTGTAATCACTTTGGGAGGCCGAAGTGGGTGGATCAGCTGAGGTCAGGTGTTCAAGACCAGCCTGGTCAACATGGCGAAACCACGTCTCTACTACAAATAGAAAAATCAGCCAGGGGTGGTGGCAGGCACCTGTAATCCCAGGTACTTGGGAGGCTGAGACAGGAGAAATGCCTGAACCCGGGAGAGGGAGGTTGCAGTGAGCTAAAATGACGCCACAGCACTCCAGCCTGGTCAACAGAGCGAGACTCCACCTAAAAAAAAAAAAAAAGTAATTTATTTATGATTAGGAATTAATAAAGAAGACACTTACACCCAGTTGTTGGAATTTCTGTTAAGTCTTCCTGGAAATGTGCTATCCCTTTCCAGATAGCGATTATAGACTCCTTTATCAGAGTCAGTGTTACTGGGACTAAGGAGAATTAAGGCGGAGAAGACTGTGCCTCTGCTGTAAGTCAGGCGTGGGTTCAAGGTCTTTATGCTGTCAGGCTGTGCGGCCAAGATCTCAAAAGTTAAACTCCTGTCTGCCTCAGGAATGTGCTGTCTTAATTCTGTACCGGCTCGCACCTGTGCCTGCCTGGCAGCCTGTTCTCGCCGTCTTTCCCTCATGCTGGGTTCTTCCTAGGTGAACAGCCCTGACTTTTCACAACTCGGCTGAAGTGCGCCCTACTTTGGGGGGTCCCTGAGTCCCCCTCTGGCATGCTTGTGGGTCTCTGCTCAACTCCCTTGCAGCCCATGTTGCATTGTAATTTCACTTTTCCTTATCCGGCTAGCTCACACACTCAGCTCTGTATTCTTAGCATTGGGGGGTGCCTGGCCCGTGCAGGCGTGCAGTAGATGGGAAGTAAATCTCACCACCTGTTAAGAAAAAGATGAATATGACTGGGTGCTGCCAGGAGCTGTGAAGGAGTGCTGGCACAGGCCTGCTGGTGCTGCCCCTGCCCCACCCGCTCACCCTAGTCTTGGGCATGGGGCCTTGGGGCTGTGTTGCGTGCGCTGGGCTTGTGAGTCAGATGTTGAAAGTGAAGGCGGAAGCCCACATGGCTGGTGCAGGCCAGGGTGGCACCAGGGTGTGGAAGGAGTAGGCCATGGAAGATGAAAACTGGGAATAGCTGGAAGAACTTCCTGCCCGTCAGCACAGCCGGGAGCTGCACGGTTCTCCAAAGTTGGAAGAAATCGTCCAGCCTCTTTTTTTGTGCCTGGCTGGGTAAAATCTGCTGTTCTTCAAAGGGTGCCTGTAAAATAGGCATTGGTGGAATGGAGGGGCTAAAGATGAAAGTTACAAAGGACAGGAGCAGGGCTGGTGGGAAAAGAATCCAGCGAACTGGGAAGAGTAGCTGTAAGAGTGACAGCTCTATGGGTGGGAGATTTCTCCTCCGGGGGTTTGAGCTTTATGGAGAGAACAAAGTGTCTCTCAAGTCTACACATTTGCCTGGAGCCGACACTTGGTTTGGGAGGGGCTCCGTGGGACCCGGATGCTGGGGCCCGCGCTGGCCTTGCCCCACGGTGCTAGTACGTCAGGCCAGTGACTCACAAGCACGGGAAGGCTCGTCCCAGGTCATTCCTCCCAACAGAGTTTCCACCCGTGGGTCCCAGCGGACACATACAAAGCCCACCAACTCATTTCACACACAGCCGTCCAAGGAACCACTGTCCCATAGTCTAATCGTAATCACATCTGCTTGCAGCTGGACAAAGACCAATGACCTGCAGGTGAAGTGCTGGCCTTCGTGGTCATTCATTCCCTCCAGGCCACCCTATTCCCCAGGCAGGAACATTTCATGTCCACCCCCATTTAGTGGGAGAAAGGGAAGAAAAGACGTGAAAAATTAGTCAACAAAATTGTCTGACGGGGAAAATGAGACCAGAACTGCAGTCACATGTTGATCCTAAGTGAAGCCAAGAAAACACCCTCATTTCCTCAAGGCGTGTGGTTTCTTGGGAGCCTTTCTGCTCTGCAAACTCAGTCTCTAATGAGAAGCAGAATAGAGCATGTACGTCACATGTACAAATCTTACACATGTACAAATCCTACACATGTACAAATCTTACACATGGACAAATCTTACGCATGTACAAATCTTACACATGTACAAATCCTACACATGGACAAATCTTACACATGTACAAATCCTACACATGTACAAATCCTACACATGGACAAATCTTACGCATGTACAAATCTTACACATGTACAAATCTTACACATGGACAAATCTTACACATGGACAAATCTTACACGTGTACAAATCCTACACATGGACAAATCTTACACATGTACAAATCTTACACATGGACAAATCTTACACATGGACAAATCTTAGTCACGCTACAGCACAGAGGGAGACATGTTACATATTAGAAATTCACTGTTTCTCACATTTATTGTGCTTTTTTTTTTTTTCTTTTTGCCAAGAATGTATCAACTCTTGTTTTCAAATTAGGGCAGACATATTGTGTAACTCTAAACAGTAGTAAGGACTATTTTGTTTCTGTGTGTTCCATTATTAAATGGGACCGAAATATTATTTTATTTAACTAAATTGTCCTTTCAGAGGAGTTAATGATGAAGAATTATTTTCACATCTTTGGGGTCACATCTATCTTATGTTAGTCAAAACAAAATGATGATGATAATAAAACAAATGTAGATGAAAGCATATTGATTTTGAGTTCTGTGAGAATATGGGAGAAAAGTTAATTTGACCTTTAAAACCACAATACTAAATATATTTTTGGAAGTTGAAAAATGTTGTGCAAATGTAAGCTTTTAAGAAATCATTATTTGTACTACAACATTTGGCCTATTTTGTTAGTAATTTTTAAATGCCATGGACACTTTTTTGGGGAGCTAACTTTTATCGAAGTTTAGAAACTTACAGAAACGTATCGAAGGCAAAGGGTACAACTCAGTGCATTTTCCCCAAGGTGAGCAGCATACTAGTGAACCCAGACTACGAACCAGAACATTGCCAGAAGGCATGAAGTCCCCTGGGGTCCTCCTCTAGTCATTAGCCCTCAAGAGTAACCAGGATCCAACGTCATCTTGTTAGGCTTTGACTTTTATAGGAATGGAGTCACCCAGTCAGTCTTCTTTTGTGCCTGGTTCAGCTTGCTCGGGGTGCTGTAGCTGGCCTGCCCCGGTGTGGCTGGGGACTCCCTTCCGTGAATATACACCATCGTTTCTCAGTCCCTTGACCTGTTTCCAGCTGGGGCAGTTGTGGATACTGCTGCTGTGAACAGCCTTGAGCATGTCCCTTTTTTTCTAATTTTATTGAAATACAACAAAGTGCAAAAATCACAAGTGCACGACTTGATGAGTTTTTACCCACGTGTATACACCCATGTAGTCACCGCCCGCAACAAGCAGAGAATGTTTCCTGCACCCCAGAAACCTCCCTTGTCCCCACCTTTGCCACCCCCTCCCCCCAGAATGGCATCACAATTCTGACTTCTTTTCCCACAGACAGAGGCCCCTGTTCTTAAACTTAGTATGATGGGATCATCAGAGTGTGCTCTCTTTGGAGAAGTTTTAAGGTTCTTTTTTAGGGCATTCCTGGGCCCTGGGGGTCCATGGAGATGGAGAGAGCCATATCGCAGAACCTCACAGCCACAACGGTTAAAACAAGCATGACACAAGCAGCAGAGGCCAACAGAACAGAAGCTAGGAAGTCCATTCTCCATATACAGTCTGTGAGGTTTCACTGTCCAACAAAAGTGTGAGTGCCTGGTGCATCTATGTGGTTATCTTTTACTCACCACACCAGCATTTTGTGTGTGTGTGTGAATGAAGTGGTATTTAAAGTAATAGAATTGAGGCCGGGTGTGGTGGTTCACACATGTAATCCCAGGATTTTGGGAGGCTGAGGCATGTGGATCACTTGAGGCCAGGAGTTCGAGACTAGCCTGGCCAACATGGCAAAACCCTGTCTCTATTAAAAATACAAAAAATTAGCCTGGCATGGTGGCCTGCGCCTGTAGTCCCAGCTACTTAGGAGGCTGAGGCAGGAGAATTGCTTGAACCCAGGAGGCAGAGGTTGCAGTGAGCCGAGATCACACCACTGCCCTCCAGCGACAGAACAAGACTTCGTTTTAGAATTGAAAAGATCAGATCGCGGCAGCATGTGATAAGGGTCAATGTGGTTTTGTCCAAGTTGCCTCAGTTGTAGAAACGTACCAGTGCGTCTCTGCTGTATGGCCGTGGGGCTTATCCCTGGGAGTGGAATTTCGGGGAAGGAGCCGAGGCCAGGGCCCAGCTTCAGCAGAGGCTGCCAAGTGGCTTCCAGGGGGGTTGGGAATGTTCCGCTTGCAGTCCCGCCGGGAGTGTGTGGGGCCCGCGCCTGCTGCGCACTTTTAATTCTGCCCAAGTAGCCCTAAAATACAGTCTCTGGTCTCCATACATTGATTTAGTTGGGTAGGTAATGATTTAAAAGACTCCCCGAGGAAGTGCTGCAACCAGGAAGAGCCCTGGACGGCAGTATCACCAGGAAAGTATTTTGACATTTTGCACAGCATAGGGAATGCGAGAAAGAATTTGAAAGATAAGCTGTTTAGACTTGGCAGATCTCCACATGTCCCTATTTGGTGGGATGTGAAACACATAAAAATTGTTAAAGCTGTGATGTTAAAGGTCTATCTTCCATCAAAAGCAGGAAAAAAATCAGAAAATTGAGGACTTCATCCTGTTTAACTCATTCCAAATATGCCTTCCTCAGAAGACATGTCCTAGTTAAATTGTATAACACTGCACCCTTCTCCCCTCCCTCCCTCTCTCTCTCTGCCACACACACACACACACACACACACACACACGCACACACACGAGTAGCATAGCAGCTGGAGTTCTTCGGTTCAGTTAAAAAGGCATTCTCCTAACAGAGCGAGTGAGCTTCCCTCTTCCTGCATCCTCTCGAATGGAATTCACTTTAATCTTGAGAAGAGCGCCCTCTTGGTCTATAGATCTGAGAAAACCAGAAATAGGCTTTATTTCATATTAAAATCATTGACTGCTCTTCCTCCCCTTTCTTCTTTGGCACCCATACTGTGTATTGTAAAATCTTTGTGTATTTTAAGAACTTAATACACTTTATAACATTAATACTGATGGTAGATCTCTGAATATCTTAATTGGAGCATGAAAGAAAAGTTTCACAGTATTAATTATTTTAACATATCCTGAAAAGTTTAAGAGACTTTCAGAGAATATAAAAGATATTTGGTTTAGGGATTACTTTGTAGTACCTTTGCATTCCTTTCATATTGTATTTTTTATTTTCGTTTAAAGTTGATCTCTGCTATTGGAGTTATGCATGCGTGTGTGTGTCTGACAGAGTCCATTGGGGATTATTATTATTATTTTCTTTTCTGTTTCAAACACAGTTAATTCAGTTCAGCTTCCATTTGGAGACAACTTCTTATACTCTGTAGGCCACATGGTCTATGGGGAAGAGGCTAAAAGGACTTTCAAAAGTGACTTGGTTTTCATGAAGTTTGTCTACAGTTTTAGGAGCATAAATAATAAATTCACCCCCAACTCCAAGAGCTTGCTGGGGTCCTTTTCTTCTGCATTGGTCTGGGGTACCTGTGTTGCTGTTGTCCATGGCTGGTCTACTTCTATGAGAGAGACCGAGACCCCCACCTTTCTTTCCTTTGAGAACTTCCAGCCATATTCCCCGTCTTCCAAGTGGAGACTGCCTTCGTGACTGACTTTCGTCATCATGACCATTTGGGTTAAGTGTGTGCCTCACAGGCAGACAGCACAGGCATTGCTCCAGGAACTTGGAACTCATTGACCCTAGAACATCAATGAGGGGAAAACCAGGAAGAGGACGAGTATCGCACAGAATGTACCAGTTATTCCCGTTCTGGAATCTGAAACAGATGGGATGGGAACTCATCTGTGGAGTCATCCAGACATGGGGAGAATGCAGAGCCCTCATAAAGGCCCTGAGATGTGCAGCCATCAGGGGGCCGATGGAGTCCACCAGTCTGCATATAGCTTTAGATTTTTCTGGGAGTCCAGATACAAGATGTAATTCCTCAGGAAATGATGAAATGGTGACATAGCTTTTCACATGTCAGGTCACCAATGTAATTGTGAACCTGGGTAACCTGCATTATTTATGTACCCCTTTTAAACATAGTAATTTACAACAGAGAATTAAGACTTGCATTACTTAAGGCTTTTATTTTAATTCACTATTTCAAGCTTATACATTACACCTGAGTGAAAGGGGTACTCAGGTCATCTTTTGTACTTTTTTTTTTCTTTTTAGCAGTGAACCCTTAAATTGCAGCTAAAATACCTTGATATGCCAGGGTGAAACCCAGCACGGGCCCTTATATAACAGAAAGGACCAGAATAGTGATATTTCAAAACAGGATTTTATTTAACAAAGTAAACATGCATCTTAGGATATTTGTTTGTCATTCTTGTCATTCTAAAGGCTAGTTTTTTTGTTTGTTTGTTTATTTTCTTTTGTTTTTAACAAAACCATTTACATAAAATGCTAGGCCACCCAGAATGTGACACAAAAATCATGGTCTTAGGCATCTTTTGTTCTGAAAAGTTGACCCTAATTTAGATATTTCTGTAATGATCAATTATTTAGAATTGCCTTCTGGGGCCAGAATTGATAATAAAGTTCCCTACACAAATAAAGCCATACATGTTTTTGGTCTGGGATTAAAAATAATACTTGCTTATGAAAAAGTGTAAGGTGGTGGGGGAAGGCCGGGGGTCGGGGGTCAGTCCTTTCTCATCTCTGATTTTCCTCAGTGTTCGTTAGTACCTGAAGTGGTCCCCAGGGTAAAACTACCCACCCGCCTGTCACCAGCACCTCCCGGGGGTGTTTCTGTACCAAAAGCACAAGAAGCTTTTTGACCCCAGCATCCACAGTCACAGCCCTGCAGCCTCTTATCTGCAGTCCCAGGCAATGGAGGCATTCATGGATGGCTTAAGGGCACAGTTCCAGGAAATTCATTTTTATAACCTCCCTCAAACTGCAGAAAGATGAGCTTCTGAGATTTTATCAACATTTCGGAAAACTCCAGATCACCACATAGCCATGTTCAGCTTCAATCCCTGGAATCCCTGCTTAATCTGCTCTCTCCCAGAAAGCAGCAATTGACTCACAAGTCGAAAATCCACACTGCTTCAGGCTGGTGTTGAGTTTCTGCCAGCTAAGCCCAGATGACTGCTGGACATTTCCTAAATGGACTCAGCAGATACATGAGGCTTAGCCTGGTGGGTTTTCCTTTTGATATCTGTAAGAGGGGGATGAAACACAGCAGAGTTTAAAGAACAGAGACGTGTTTCGGAACTTGGCTCAAACGCAAACAGGTTGTAGGCAGTGGCATAATCCCAGCAAAGAGGCTGTCCCGGAACCCCAGGGACTTGGAGATGACCTGGTGATGGAATAGCTGGTCTGGACAGCTCCAGGTGCCAGGTGCCAGGTGCCAGCACACTCCCCAGAGTCTCCGGCTCTTCCCTGGCTACTCTGTGATGTGGGGCAGTCAGGCAATCATTGCCGAGTTCCCCGTTTGGGGGTTTGTCACACAGCGCAGTTGTGTACAAACGCACTGTGAGTTGAGGTGCGCGGTGCCACTGGACTTCCATCTACAGTTGTTATTTAAGGTTGCTTACATGGGCAACACCAGTAACAGCACCAAGAATACAACTGTAATTGGGTCCTGATTTCATCAATTCTAAGATGTGCATTTATTAATGTTTTAACAACTCTGAAATTGGGATAGATCTAACAACTGATAATGTGTCATTGTTTAATTAGTGCCATTCTTTATTTCTTAGTATGGGTTTTACAGTTGATGTCATCTTGGATGAAACACGCTCGCATCAGGCTCAGTGCTACGGGAGCCCGGTGTGAGCTGCAGGTAGGGCTGCCCCCGAAGCCCTCAGGGGGTACCGCGGAGACACAGGAGTAAACTAGGAGAAACGTGATAAACCTGACAGTAGAAACATGCAGTCAGCTTTTTGCAGGAGCCAGGTAGGGAGCAGGTGACCCTCAGCTGGGCATTAGACACATGGCAGTGCTGGCTGAGTTAGGGACCTCTGGTGAGGTCTCTCAGTGCTAGTATTTGTCCATTTTGGAAGAACGTCCTGGAGCACAGGTTACAGATTTTTCGCCTCATCTCTTTGGATGCCTCTGAGTGGTCACCACAACCCAGATTATGAAGCAAATCTGTGCACATGGATTGATTTAAAATGTTAGGAGGTTATGAGAGTGTAGGCTGAAAATTGCCTAAAATGTGAGTCAGAGAAAAACACAGACCCATCATCTCTGGAGTTTGCTTGGACTGTTGTCAGCTGTTCCCTTTTCCAAAATATAAAATTGAGAACAGCTTACTGTCTTGGAGGCACTTGTTCAGATTTAGCTTTACAAAATAAATATCTCCAGATGTGATTGTTTTATGCAGAAGTCTCCATGGCAATGCAGCTGAGGCTTGGATATGTTGTTAAAAATATACACTTTGCATGATCACAATACTATTAGTGGCATGATTTTATTTTCAGGAAATGACAATCACCTGAAGTGGAATATAAGTTAACATTTTATATCAGACTTAAAACAGAGTCTCTAATAAAGCTTATTAACCCGATTATTCATCTCATACCTCTTTACATTCTGTCCACAATACCTGTGTCTGCCATGGTTTAAAAGTGGGATTCTTCTAAGGAAATTGCAAATGCGTATATGTACCGACATATTTCTGGCTTTTCATGTGATGGCAATTTTATATAATGGAAGTTGAAATTGGGTTCTACTTTCCACTTTGTCCTAACATGTTATAATAAACCTTCTAATTCAGTTTCCACATCTGTAAATGGGGATGGCACTACCCATCTTGAAATGATTGTTATGATCATTAAATAGGATGATAGCTGACTGCGTGTGGCACCTGATAGGTGTTTGAACACATGGTAGCTCGCTTCCTCTCCAGCTTTTATCACATGCTTGGATTCATGTCCTTGCCTTTTTAACATTAAATTTTATGTTAGAAGTGAACTACAGGCTGGGCACCATGGCTCATGCCTACAATCCCAGCACTTTGGGAGACTGAGGCAGGTGGATCACCTGAGGTGAGGAGTTTGAGACCAGCCTGGTCAACATGATGAAACACCATCTCTACTAAAAATACAAAAAGTTAGCCGGGTATGGTGGCGGGTGCCTGTACTACCAGCTACTTGGGATGCTGAGGAAGGAGAATCACTTGAACCCAGGAGGTGGAGGTTGCAGTGAGCCGAGATCACGCCATTGCACTCCAGCCTGGGCAACAAAAGCAACACTTTGTCTCAAAAAAAAAAAAGTGAACTACAAGAATATTTTGTTGTTGACTGTTCTTTAATGGGACATTCAAGCTTTAATTGAATTCAAAAAGGAATTCTTTAAGATTGGGGCTTAAAAATCAGCTCATTCCTTTATTCTGTCTCTGTACAAACTTGTTTTGCATGCCCGTGTACCCTTGGGACCGCGCCGTTGGGAGCTCTCAGCCTCCCATGGTCTTAGGTCTGACACCTCTAAATAAGAAGGACAACATTTTGGTAGCTTTGCAAATAGGGGTGGTGCCCTGTTAAACTAATCCCCGAGGGAGCCAACTTCAAATAGAAATTAACAAAGGACAAAAAGTATAGGTGACATTGTTCACTTTTTGGACTGAGTAACACTTTGATTTGTTCTACTCAAGGATCTTTGTTTTGTCTATTTGGGCCGGGGATCTGCACCCTAAGTGGAACGGCATGACGGCCCCATGAAAACCAGTGCAGATAAGGCTGTGTCCGAAGGACAGGGCGGGCTTCGCTTATAAACAAGTCAAGATGCCAGAACCATCTCCATTTTTATATCAGCCTCGCTTTGAAAGTGTTCTTCTATTTAAAGATGTTTTCTCTTCCTTCCAGGGTGGCTGTGCTGGCTCTGGCTGTGGCAAATGTGACTGCCATGGAGTGAAGGGACAGAAGGTGAGTTGCCGAAATGTAAATCACAACATTTCATTTTGAATTGAATGGTAAGTACTACACTAACAGTAACCACATCATCAGCAATTCAGGTGAAAGCCTTATTACTGTTTTGATAATTTCCCCAGAGCAATACAAATGAAGCCAAACCAGGCTTGACATTACTTCTGAGTAATAATATTATTATAATAGCTATTCTCCAAAGAATGTCACAGTATGTGGCAATTAACGTAGAAAAAGATATTTGGTTTATTTTCCTTTTTGACTCTAAGAGTAACAAGTATATTGGCAGAAAATCTGTTGAATCTATTGTACTTTTTGGAATTGATGTATAAGAACTAATTTTAGCATTTTTCCGGAAAAAGAACGATGTCCTATTTTACTTGAGGGCCTTCTTTTCAAATTAGTATGTTGAAACCATCTTGTAATCCATCACACGCTTGTCTAGATTTATTTATAAAAATATTGCTTGGGAAACTTAGTGTTTCCCAAACGTAAAATTAAAATATATTTCCAAGCAGACTCTTCCCCTCCCTCTCATTTAAGAATCAGGGCTCCAGATAAAGATAAGTTTCTCTGGAAGGCAAGTTGAATCTGTGCATTTCAGTTGGTTGGAAAGAGGGCGCCTGCCTGTTTTTTATCCCGGGAATAGTGCAGCGTCCTGGTTCCATCTGTGGGTCACCGTGGAAACCAGGTGTGGCCGTGAGGAAACACCACCACCTTAAGCCACTTGGCTTCTGGTGCAGGTGCGTGCAGCAGGTTGGGACCCTGTAGAATGGAGTGTGTTCTGTGGGATACTGTTTCCAGAAAGCTGAAGGTGTCCTTCTGGCCAGCGTGTGAATTCTTACTTCCCTCCCCGGGATGCCAGAGGTTTTATGGGACCACAGACTGATGCTTTTGAAATTCAGCAAATTCTAGTTTACAGACAATTCTGTGGTTTCTTTTTGGCTGTTTGCTGAAATGCCAACATTATTATTTTAAAAAATATGCCTGATAGTTGGTGGCACTAGTGTCACCTGGATGGTTTTGGAATGAATGGAGTATGTAAGGGAAGTATCACATCTTTTCTTATCAACTCTAATTTATCTTCATGCGCTGTTTGTTCTCTTACTTTGGAATTGTTTCTAGCGGTTTCCAGTATGCATGTTCAAGAGTTATTTTAAAGTAGAGGCAAGTGTTTCTCATGCCACAGACATTTTGTTAAAAACCTAACTTGAAATATACGTGTGAGCTCACCAAACTCATAAAAATGTCCTTAAAATTATACAATGGAGGGCCGGGCGCGGTGG